>NC_092732.1:44473480-44770480 GCF_047496885.1 Scyliorhinus torazame | reverse complement strand
CCCTCCTTCGTCTCGTTTCGCTCTCTTCCACCCTCCTTCCTCTTGTTTCGCCCTCTTTCACCCTCCTTTGTCTTGTTTCGCTCTCTTTCACCTACCTTCATCTCGTTTCGCTCTCTTTCACCCCCCTTCGCCTCGTTTCAGTCTCTTTCATCCTCCTTCGTCTTGTTCCGCTCTCTTTCACGCTCCTTCGACTCCTTTCGCTCTCTTTCACCCTCCTTCCTCTCGTTTCGCTCTCTTTCACCCTCCTTCGACTCGTTTCGCTCTCTTTCACCCTCCTTCATCTCGTTTCGCTCTCTTTCACCCTCCTTCGTCTCGTTTCGCTCTCTTTCACCCTCCTTCGTCTCGTTTCGGTGTCTTTCACCCTCCTTCGTCTTATTTCGGTATCTTTCACCCTCCTTCGTCTCGTTCCGCTCTCTTTCACCCTCCTTCGACTCCTTTAGCTCTCTTTCACCCTCCTTCGTCTCGTTTCGCTCTCTTTTACCTTCTTTCATCTCGTTTCACTCTCTTTTACCTTCCTTCATCTCGTTTCGCTCTCTTTCACGCTCCTTCGTCTCGCTTTGCTCTCTTTCACCCTCCTTCAACATGTTTCGCTTTCTTTCACCCTCCTTCGTCTCGTTTCGCTCTCTTTGACCATCCTTCGTCTCGTTTCGCTCTCTTTGACCCTCCTTCGTCTCGTTTAGCTCTCTATCATCCTCCTTCATATCGTTTCGCTCTGTTTCACTCTCCTTCGTCTCGTTTCGCTCTCTTTCTCCCACCTTCATCTCGTTTAGCTCTCTTTGACCTTCCTTCGTCTCGTTTCGCTCTCTTCCACCCTCCTTCATCTCGGTTTGCCCTCTTTCACCCTCCTTCATCTCGTTTCGCTCTCTTTCTCCCACCTTCATCTCGTTTCGCTCTCTTTCATCCTCCTTCGTCTCGTTTCGCTCTCTTTCACCTTCCTTCATCTCATTTCCCTCTCGTTCACCCTCCTTCGTCTTGTTTCGCTCTCTTTCACACACCTTCATCTCGTTTTGGTCTCTTTCACCCTCCTTCGTCTCGATTTGCTCTCTTTCACCCTCCTTCGCCTCGTTTCGCTCTCTTTCACCCTCCTTCAACTCGTTTCGCTCTCTTCCACCCTCCTTCGTCTCGTTTCACTCTCTTTCATCTCGTTTCACTCTCTTTTACCTTCCTTCATCTCGTTTCGCTCTCTTTCACGCTCCTTCGTCTCGCTTCGCTCTCTTTCACCCTCCTTCCACTTGTTTCGCTCTCTTACACCCTCCTTCGTCTCGTTTCGCTCTCTTTGACCATCCTTCGTCTCGTTTCGCTCTCTTTGACCCTCCTTCGTCTCGTTTCGCTCTCTTTCACCCTCCTTCGTCTCGTTTTGCTCTCTTTCACCCTCCTTCGCCTCGTTTCGCTCTCTTTCACCCTCCTTCGTCTCTTTTCGCTCTCCTTCACCCTCCTTCGTCTCGTTTCGCTCTCTTCCACCCTCCTTCGTCTTGTTTCGCCCTCTTTCACCCTCCTTTGTCTTGTTTCGCTCTCTTTCACCTACCTTCATCTCGTTTCGCTCTCTTTCACCCTCCTTCGCCTCGTTTCAGTCTCTTTCATCCTCCTTCGTCTTGTTCCGCTCTCTTTCACGCTCCTTCGACTCCTTTCGCTCTCTTTCACCCTCCTTCCTCTCGTTTCGCTCTCTTTCACCCTCCTTCGACTCGTTTCGCTCTCTTTCACCCTCCTTCATCTCGTTTCGCTCTCTTTCACCCTCCTTCGTCTCGTTTCGCTCTCTTTCACCCTCCTTCGTCTCGTTTCGGTCTCTTTCACCCTCCTTCGTCTTATTTCGGTATCTTTCACCCTCCTTCGTCTCGTTCCGCTCTCTTTCACCCTCCTTCGACTCCTTTCGCTCTCTTTCACCCTCCTTCGTCTCGTTTCGCTCTCTTTTACCTTCTTTCATCTCGTTTCACTCTCTTTTACCTTCCTTCATCTCGTTTCGCTCTCTTTCACGCTCCTTCGTCTCGCTTTGCTCTCTTTCACCCTCCTTCAACATGTTTCGCTTTCTTTCACCCTCCTTCGTCTCGTTTCGCTCTCTTTGACCATCCTTCGTCTCGTTTCGCTCTCTTTGACCCTCCTTCGTCTCGTTTCGCTCTCTTTCACCCTCCTTCGTCTCGTTTCACCCTCTTTCACCCTCCTTCGCCTCGTTTCGCTCTCTTTCACCCTCTTTCGTCTCGTTTCGCTCTCTTTCACCCTCCTTCATCTCATTTTGCTCTCGTTCACCCTCCTTCGTCTCGTTTCGCTCTCTTTGACCCTCCTTCGTCTCGTTTCGCTCTCTTTCACCCTCCTTCGTCTCGTTTCACCCTCTTTCACCCTCCTTCGCCTCGTTTCGCTCTCTTTCAACCTCTTTCGTCTCGTTTCGCTCTCTTTCACCCTCCTTTATCTCATTTCGCTCTCGTTCACCCTCCTTCGTCTTGTTTCGCTCTGTTTCGCACACCTTCATCTCGTTTTACTCTCTTTCACCCTCCTTCGTCTCGGTTTGCTCTCTTTCACCCTCCTTCGTCTCGTTTCGCTCTCTTTCACCCTCCTTCATCTCGTTTCGCTCTCTTCCACCCTCCTTCGTCTCGTTTCGCCCTCTTTCACCCTCCTTTGTCTTGTTTCGCTCTCTTTCACCCTCCTTCATCTCGTTTCGCTCTCTTTCACCCTCCTTCGTCTCGTTTCGCTCTCTTTCACCCTCCTTCGTCTCGTTTCGGTCTCTTTCACCCTCCTTCGTCTTATTTCGGTATCTTTCACCCTCCTTCGTCTCGTTCCGCTCTCTTTCACCCTCCTTCGACTCCTTTCGCTCTCTTTCACCCTCCTTCGTCTCGTTTCGCTCTCTTTTACCTTCTTTCATCTCGTTTCACTCTCTTTTACCTTCCTTCATCTCGTTTCGCTCTCTTTCACGCTCCTTCGTCTCGCTTTGCTCTCTTTCACCCTCCTTCAACATGTTTCGCTTTCTTTCACCCTCCTTCGTCTCGTTTCGCTCTCTTTGACCATCCTTCGTCTCGTTTCGCTCTCTTTGACCCTCCTTCGTCTCGTTTCGCTCTCTTTCACCCTCCTTCGTCTCGTTTCACCCTCTTTCACCCTCCTTCGCCTCGTTTCGCTCTCTTTCACCCTCTTTCGTCTCGTTTCGCTCTCTTTCACCCTCCTTCATCTCATTTTGCTCTCGTTCACCCTCCTTCGTCTCGTTTCGCTCTCTTTGACCCTCCTTCGTCTCGTTTCGCTCTCTTTCACCCTCCTTCGTCTCGTTTCACCCTCTTTCACCCTCCTTCGCCTCGTTTCGCTCTCTTTCAACCTCTTTCGTCTCGTTTCGCTCTCTTTCACCCTCCTTTATCTCATTTCGCTCTCGTTCACCCTCCTTCGTCTTGTTTCGCTCTGTTTCGCACACCTTCATCTCGTTTTACTCTCTTTCACCCTCCTTCGTCTCGGTTTGCTCTCTTTCACCCTCCTTCGTCTCGTTTCGCTCTCTTTCACCCTCCTTCATCTCGTTTCGCTCTCTTCCACCCTCCTTCGTCTCGTTTCGCCCTCTTTCACCCTCCTTTGTCTTGTTTCGCTCTCTTTCACCCACCTTCATCTCGTTTCGCTCTCTTTCACCCTCCTTCGCCTCGTTTCATTCTCTTTCACCCTCCTTCGTCTCTTTTCGCTCTCCTTCACCCTCCTTCGTCTCGTTTCGCTCTCTTCCACACTCCTTCGTCTCGTTTCGCCCTCTTTCACCCTCCTTTGTCTTGTTTCGCTCTCTTTCACCTACCTTCATCTCGTTTCGCTCTCTTTCACCCTCCTTCGCCTTGTTTCAGTCTCTTTCATCCTCCTTCGTCTCGTTCCGCTCTCTTTCACGCTCCTTCGACTCCTTTCGCTCTCTTTCACCCTCCTTCGTCTCGTTTCGCTCTCTTTCACACCCTCCTTCATCTCGTTTCGCTCTCTTTCACCCTCCTTCATCTCGTTTCGCTCTCTTTCACCCTCCTTCGTCTCGTTTCGCACTCTTTCACCCTCCTTCGTCTCGTTTCTGTCTCTTTCACCCTCCTTCGTCTTGTTTCGGTATCCTTCACCCTCCTTCGTCTCGTTCCGCTCTCTTTCACCCTCCTTCGACTCCTTTCGCTCTCTTTCACCCTCCTTCGTCTCGTTTCGCTCTCTTTTACCTTCTTTCATCTCGTTTCACTCTCTTTTACCTTCCTTCATCTCGTTTCGCTCTCTTTCACGCTCCTTTGTCTCGCTTTGCTCTCTTTCACCCTCCTTCAACTTGTTTCGCTTTCTTTCACCCGCCTTCGTCTCGTTTCGCTCTCTTTGATGATCCTTCGTCTCGTTTCGCTCTCTTTGACCCTCCTTCGTCTCGTTTCGCTCTCTTTCACCCTCCTTCGTCTCGTTTCACCCTCTTTCACCCCCCTTCGCCTCGTTTCGCTCTCTTTCACCCTCCTTCGTGTCGTTTCGCTCTCTTTGACCCTCCTTCATCTCGTTTCGCTCTCTTTCACCATCCTTCGTCTCGTTTCGCTCACTTTCACCCTCCTTCATCTCGTTCCGCTCTCTTTCACCCTCCTTCGTCTCGCTTCGCCCTTTTTCACCCTCCTTCGTCTTGTTTCGCTCTCTTTGACCCTCCTTCATCTCGTTTAGCTCTCTTTGACCCTCCTTCGTCTCGTTTAGCTCTCTAACATCCTCCTTCATATCGTTTCGCTCTGTTTCACTCTCCTTCGTCTCGTTTCGCTCTCTTTCTCCCACCTTCATGTCGTTTAGCTCTCTTTGACCTTCCTTCGTCTCGTTTCGCTCTCTTCCACCCTCCTTCATCTCGGTTTGCCCTCTTTCACCCTCCTTCATCTCGTTTCGCTCTCTTTCTCCCACCTTCATCTCATTTCGCTCTCGTTCACCCTCCTTCGTCTTGTTTCACTCTCTTTCACACACCTTCATCTCGTTTTGGTCTCTTCCACCCTCCTTCGTCTCGATTTGCTCTCTTTCACCCTCCTTCGCCTCGTTTCGCTCTCTTTCACCCTCCTTCAACTCGTTTCGCTCTCTTCCACCCTCCTTCGTCTCGTTTCGCCCTCTTTCACCCTCCTTTGTCTTGTTTCACTCTCTTTCAACCACCTTCATCTCGTTTCGCTCTCTTTCACCCTTCTTCGCCTCGTTTCAGTCTCTTTCACTCACCTTCGTCTCGTTTCGGTCTCTTTCACCCTTCTTCAACTCGTTCCGCTCTCTTTCACCCTCCTTCGACTCCTTTCGCGCTCTTTCACCCTCCTTCAACTCGTTTCGCTCTCTTCCACCCTCCTTCGTCTCGTTTCGCCCTCTTTCACCCTCCTTTGTCTTGTTTCGCTCTCTTTCAACCACCTTCATCTCGTTTCGCTCTCTTTCACCCTTCTTCGCCTTGTTTCAGTCTCTTTCACTCACCTTCGTCTCGTTTCGGTCTCTTTCACCCTCCTTCATCTCGTTCCGCTCTCTTTCACCCTCCTTCGACTCCTTTCGCGCTCTTTCACCCTCCTTCATCTCGTTTCGCTCTCTTTCACCCTTCTTCATCACGTTTCGATCTCTTTCACCCTCCTTTGTCTCGTTTCGCTCTCTTTCACCCTCCTTCCTCTCGTTTTGCTCTCTTTTACCCTCCTTCATCTCGTTTCGCTCTCTTTCACCCTCCATCGTCTCGTTTCGCTCGCTTTCCCCCTCCATCATCTCGTTCCGCTCTCTTTCACCCTCCTGCCTCTCATTTCGCTCTCTTTCACCCTCCATCGTCTCGTTTCGCTCTCTTTCACCCTCCTTCGTCTCGTTTCGCATTCTTTCACCCTCCATCGTCTCGTTTCGCTCTCTTTTACCCTCCGACATCTCGTTGCGCTCTCTTTCACGCTCCTTCGTCATGTTTCGCTCACTTTCTCCCTCCTTCGTCTCATTTCGCTCTCGTTCACCCTCCTTCATCTCCTTTCGCTCCCTTTGACCCTCCTTCGTCTCGTTTCGCTCTCTTTCACCCTCCTTCGTCTCGTTTCGCCGTCTTTGACCCTCCTTCATCTCGTTTCGCTCTCTTTCACCCTCCTTCGTCTCATTTCGCTTTCTTTCACCCTCCTTCGTCTCGTTTCGCTCTCTTCCACCAACCTTCGTCTCGTTTCGCCGTCATTCACAATCCTTCTTCTCGTTGCTCTCTCTTTCACACTCTTTAACCTCGTTTCGCTCTCTTTTACCTTCCTTCGTCTCGTTTCACTCGCTTCCACCCTCCTTCATCTCGGTTCGCCCTCTTTCACCCTCCTTCGTCTCGTTTCGCTCTCTTTCAGCCACCATCATCTAGTTTCGCTCTCTTTCACACTCCTTCGTCTCGTTTCGCTCACTTTCACCCTCCTTCATCTCATTTCGCTCTCGTTCACCCTCCTTCATCTTGTTTCGCTCTCTTTCACCACCTTCATTACCGTTCGCTCTCTTTCACCCTCCTTCGTCTCGCTTCGCCCTTTTTCACCCTCCTTCGTCTCGTTTCGCTCTCTTTGACCCTCCTTCACCTCGGTTAGCTCTCTTTGACCCTCCTTCGTCTCGTTTAGCTCTCTATCATCCTCCTTCATCTCGTTTCACTCTGTTTCACACTCCTTCGTCTCGTTTAGCTCTCTTTCACCTTCCTTCGTCTCGTTTCTATCTCTTCCCACCTCTTTCATCTCGTATCGCTCTAATTCACCTTCCTTCGTCTCGTTTCACTCTCTTTCACCCTCGTTCGTCTCGGATTGCCCTCTTTCACCCTCCTTCGTCTCGTTTCACTCTCTTTCACCCTCCTTCATCTCGTTTCGCTCTCTTTCACCCTCCTTCGTCTCGTTTCGCTCTCTTTTACCCTCCTTCGTCTCGTTTCGGTCTCTTTCACCCTCCTTCGTCTCATTTCGGTATCTTTCACCCTCCTTCGTCTCGTTCCGCTCTCTTTCACCCTCCTTCGACTCCTTTCGCTCTCTTTCACCCTCCTTCGTCTCGTTTCGCTCTCTTTCACCCTCCTTCGTCTTGTTTCGCTCTCTTTCACCCTCCTTTGTCTCGCTTCGCTCTCTTTCACCCTCCTTCCTCTGGTTTCGCTCTCTTACACACTCCTTCGTCGCGTTTCGCTCTCTTTCACCCTCCATCGTCTCGTTTCGCTCACTTTCACCCTCCATCGTCTCGTTTCGCTCTCTTTTACCCTATTTCGTCTCGTTTCACTCTCTTTTACCTTCCTTCAACTCGTTTCGCTCTCGTTCACCCTCCTTCGTCTCGCTTCGCTCTCTTTCATCCTCCATCGTCTCGTTTCGCTCTCTTTCACCCTCCTTCGTCTCGTTTCGCATTCTTTCACCCTCCATCGTCTCGTTTCGCTCTCTTTTACCCTCCGACATCTCGTTGCGCTCTCTTTCACGCTCCTTCGTCATGTTTCGCTCACTTTCTCCCTCCTTCGTCTCATTTCGCTCTCGTTCACCCTCCTTCATCTCCTTTCGCTCCCTTTGACCCTCCTTCGTCTCGTTTCGCTCTCTTTCACCCTCCTTCGTCTCGTTTCGCCGTCTTTGACCCTCCTTCATCTCGTTTCGCTCTCTTTCACCCTCCTTCGTCTCATTTCGCTTTCTTTCACCCTCCTTCGTCTCGTTTCGCTCTCTTCCACCAACCTTCGTTTCGTTTCGCCGTCATTCACAATCCTTCTTCTCGTTGCTCTCTCTTTCACACTCTTTAACCTCGTTTCGCTCTCTTTTACCTTCCTTCGTCTCGTTTCACTCGCTTCCACCCTCCTTCATCTCGGTTCGCCCTCTTTCACCCTCCTTCGTCTCGTTTCGCTCTCTTTCAGCCACCATCATCTCGTTTCGCTCTCTTTCACACTCCTTCGTCTCGTTTCGCTCACTTTCACCCTCCTTCATCTCATTTCGCTCTCGTTCACCCTCCTTCATCTTGTTTCGCTCTCTTTCACCACCTTCATTACCGTTCGCTCTCTTTCACCCTCCTTCGTCTCGCTTCGCCCTTTTTCACCCTCCTTCGTCTCGTTTCGCTCTCTTTGACCCTCCTTCACCTCGGTTAGCTCTCTTTGACCCTCCTTCGTCTCGTTTAGCTCTCTATCATCCTCCTTCATCTCGTTTCACTCTGTTTCACACTCCTTCATCTCGTTTAGCTCTCTTTCACCTTCCTTCGTCTCGTTTCTATCTCTTCCCACCTCTTTCATCTCGTATCGCTCTAATTCACCTTCCTTCGTCTCGTTTCACTCTCTTTCACCCTCGTTCGTCTCGGATTGCCCTCTTTCACCCTCCTTCGTCTCGTTTCACTCTCTTTCACCCTCCTTCATCTCGTTTCGCTCTCTTTCACCCTCCTTCGTCTCGTTTCGCTCTCTTTTACCCTCCTTCGTCTCGTTTCGGTCTCTTTCACCCTCCTTCGTCTCATTTCGGTATCTTTCACCCTCCTTCGTCTCATTCCGCTCTCTTTCACCCTCCTTCGACTCCTTTCGCTCTCTTTCACCCTCCTTCGTCTCGTTTCGCTCTCTTTCACCCTCCTTCGTCTTGTTTCGCTCTCTTTCACCCTCCTTTGTCTCGCTTCGCTCTCTTTCACCCTCCTTCCTCTGGTTTCGCTCTCTTACACACTCCTTCGTCGCGTTTCGCTCTCTTTCACCCTCCATCGTCTCGTTTCGCTCACTTTCACCCTCCATCGTCTCGTTTCGCTCTCTTTTACCCTATTTCGTCTCGTTTCACTCTCTTTTACCTTCCTTCAACTCGTTTCGCTCTCGTTCACCCTCCTTCGTCTCGCTTCGCTCTCTTTCATCCTCTTTCGACTTGTTTCGCTCTCTTTCACCCTCCTTCGTCTCATTTCGCTCTCTTTCACCCTCCTTCGTCTCGTTTCGCTCTCTTTGACCATCCTTCGTCTCGTTTCGCTCTCTTTGACCCTCCTTCGACTCCTTTCGCTCTATTTCACCCTCCTTCGTCTCGTTTAGCTCTCTTTCACCCTCCTTCGTCTTGTTTTGCTCTCTTTCACCCTCCTTCGTCTCGTTTCGCTCTGTTACACCCTCCTTCGTCTCGTTTCGCTCTCTTTCACCCTCCTTCGTCTTGTTTCGCTCTCTTTCACCCTCCTTCGACACGTTTCGCTCTCTTTCACCCTCCTTCCTCTGGTTTCGCTCTCTTACGCCCTCCTTCGTCTCGTTTCGCTCTCTTTCACCCTCCATCGTCTCGTTTCGCTCTCTTTCACCCTCCCTCGTCTCGTTTCGCTCTCTTTTACCCTCTTTCGTCTGATTTCACTCTCTTTTACCTTCCTTCAACTAGTTTCGCCCTCTTTCACGCTCCTTCGTCTCGCTTCGCTTTCTTTCATCCTCCTTCGACTTGTTTCGCCCTCTTTCACCCTCCTTCGTCTCGTTTCACTCTCTTTGACCCTCCTTCGACTCCTTTCGCTCTATTTCACCCTCCTTCGTCTCGTTTAGCTCTCTTTCAACCTCCTTCGTCTTGTTTTGCTCTCTTTCACCCTCCTTCGTCTCGTTTCGCTCTGTTACACCCTCCTTCATCTCGTTTCGCTCTCATTCACCCTCCTTCGTCTTGTTTCGCTCTCTTTCACCCTCCTTCGTCTCGTTTCGCTCTCTTTCACCCTCCTTCCTCTGGTTTCACTCTCTTACACCCTCCTTCGTCTCGTTTCGCTCTCTTTCACCCTCCATCGTCTCGTTTCGCTCTCTTTCACCCTCCCTCGTCTCGTTTCGCTCTCTTTTACCCTCTTTCGTCTGATTTCACTCTCGTTTACCTTCCTTCAACTAGTTTCGCTCTCTTTCACGCTCCTTCGTCTCGCTTCGCTTTCTTTCATCCTCCTTCGACTTGTTTCGCTCTCTTTCACCCTCCTTCGTCTCGTTTCACTCTCTTTCACCCGCAATCGTCTCGTTTCGCTCTCTTTCTCCCTCCATCGTCTCGTTTCGCTCTCTTTTACCCTCTTTCATCTCGTTTCACCCTCTTTTACCTTCCTTCATCTCGTTTCGCTCTCTTTCACGCTCCTTCATCTCGCTTCGCTCTCTTTCACCCTCCTTCAACTTGTTTCGCTCTCTTTCAACCTCCTTCGTCTCCTTTCGCTCTCTTTGACCATCCTTCGTCTCGTTTCGCTCTCTTTGACCCTCCTTGTCTCGTTTCGCTCTCTTTCACCCTCCTTCGTCTCGTTTCGCCCTCTTTCACCCTCCTTCGCCTCGTTTCGCTCTCTTTCATCCTCCTTCGTCTCGTTTCGCCCTATTTGACCCTCCTTCACCTCGTTTCGCTCTCTTTCACCATCCTTCGTCTCGTTTCGCTCACTTTCACCCTCCTTCATCTCGTTCCGCTCTCTTTCACCCTCCTTTGTCTCGCTTCACCCTTTTTCACCCTCCTTCGTCTCGTTTCGCTCTCTTTCACCCTCCTTCCTCTCGTTTCGCTCTCTTTCACCCTCCTTCGTCTCGTTTCACTCTCTTTTACCCTCCTTCCTCTCGTTTCGCTCTCTTTCACCCTCCATCGTCTCGTTTCGCTCGCTTTCCCCCTCCTTCATCTCGTTTCGCTCTCTTTCACCCTCCTTCCTCTCATTTCGCTCTCTTTCACCCTCCATCGTCTCGTTTCGCTCTCTTTCACCCTCGATCGTCTCGTTTCGCTCTCTTTTACCCTCTTTCGTCTCGTTTCACTCTCTTTTACCTTCCTTCAACTCGTTTCGATCTCTTTCACGCTCCTTCGTCTCGCTTCGCTCTCTTTCATCCTCCTTCGACTTGTTTTGCTCTCTTTCACCCTCCTTCGTCTCATTTCACTCTCTTTCACCCTCCTTCGTCTCGTTTCGCTCTCTTTGACCATCCTTCGTCTCGTTTCGCTCTATTTGACCCTCCTTCGACTCCTTTCGCTCTATTTCACCCTCCTTCGTCTCGTTTAGCTCTCTTTCACCCTCCTTCGTCTTGTTTCGCTCTCTTTCACCCTCCTTCGTCTCGTTTCACTCTCTTTCACCCTCCTTCATCTCGTTTCGCTCTCTTTCACCCTCCTTCGTCTCGTTTCGCTCTCTTTCACCCTCCTTCGTCTCGTTTCGCTCTCTTTCACCCTCCTTCGTCTCATTTCGGTATCTTTCACCCTCCTTCGTCTCGTTCCGCTCTCTTTCACCCTCCTTCGACTCCTTTCGCTCTCTTTCACCCTCCTTCGTCTCGTTTCGCTCTCTTTCACCCTCCCTCGTCTCGTTTCGCTCTCTTTTACCCTCTTTCGTCTGATTTCACTCTCTTTTACCTTCCTTCAACTAGTTTCGCCCTCTTTCACGCTCCTTCGTCTCGCTTCGCTTTCTTTCATCCTCCTTCGACTTGTTTCGCCCTCTTTCACCCTCCTTCGTCTCGTTTCACTCTCTTTGACCCTCCTTCGACTCCTTTCGCTCTATTTCACCCTCCTTCGTCTCGTTTAGCTCTCTTTCAACCTCCTTCGTCTTGTTTTGCTCTCTTTCACCCTCCTTCGTCTCGTTTCGCTCTGTTACACCCTCCTTCATCTCGTTTCGCTCTCATTCACCCTCCTTCGTCTTGTTTCGCTCTCTTTCACCCTCCTTCGTCTCGTTTCGCTCTCTTTCACCCTCCTTCCTCTGGTTTCGCTCTCTTACACCCTCCTTCGTCTCGTTTCGCTCTCTTTCACCCTCCATCGTCTCGTTTCGCTCTCTTTCACCCTCCCTCGTCTCGTTTCGCTCTCTTTTACCCTCTTTCGTCTGATTTCACTCTCTTTTACCTTCCTTCAACTAGTTTCGCTCTCTTTCACGCTCCTTCGTCTCGCTTCGCTTTCTTTCATCCTCCTTCGACTTGTTTCGCTCTCTTTCACCCTCCTTCGTCTCGTTTCACTCTCTTTCACCCTCCTTCATCTCGTTTCGCTCTCTTTCACCCTCCTTCGTCTCGTTTCGCTCTCTTTCACCCTCCTTCCTCTCGTTTCGCTCTCTTTCACCCTCCTTCGTCTCGTTTCACTCTCTTTTACCCTCCTTCCTCTCGTTTCGCTCTCTTTCACCCTCCATCGTCTCGTTTCGCTCGCTTTCCCCCTCCTTCATCTCGTTTCGCTCTCTTTCACCCTCCTTCCTCTCATTTCGCTCTCTTTCACCCTCCATCGTCTCGTTTCGCTCTCTTTCACCCTCGATCGTCTCGTTTCGCTCTCTTTTACCCTCTTTCGTCTCGTTTCACTCTCTTTTACCTTCCTTCAACTCGTTTCGATCTCTTTCACGCTCCTTCGTCTCGCTTCGCTCTCTTTCATCCTCCTTCGACTTGTTTTGCTCTCTTTCACCCTCCTTCGTCTCATTTCACTCTCTTTCACCCTCCTTCGTCTCGTTTCGCTCTCTTTGACCATCCTTCGTCTCGTTTCGCTCTATTTGACCCTCCTTCGACTCCTTTCGCTCTATTTCACCCTCCTTCGTCTCGTTTAGCTCTCTTTCACCCTCCTTCGTCTTGTTTCGCTCTCTTTCACCCTCCTTCGTCTCGTTTCACTCTCTTTCACCCTCCTTCATCTCGTTTCGCTCTCTTTCACCCTCCTTCGTCTCGTTTCGCTCTCTTTCACCCTCCTTCGTCTCGTTTCGCTCTCTTTCACCCTCCTTCGTCTCATTTCGGTATCTTTCACCCTCCTTCGTCTCGTTCCGCTCTCTTTCACCCTCCTTCGACTCCTTTCGCTCTCTTTCACCCTCCTTCGTCTCGTTTCGCTCTCTTTCACCCTCCCTCGTCTCGTTTCGCTCTCTTTTACCCTCTTTCGTCTGATTTCACTCTCTTTTACCTTCCTTCAACTAGTTTTGCCCTCTTTCACGCTCCTTCGTCTCGCTTCGCTTTCTTTCATCCTCCTTCGACTTGTTTCGCCCTCTTTCACCCTCCTTCGTCTCGTTTCACTCTCTTTGACCCTCCTTCGACTCCTTTCGCTCTATTTCACCCTCCTTCGTCTCGTTTAGCTCTCTTTCAACCTCCTTCGTCTTGTTTTGCTCTCTTTCACCCTCCTTCGTCTCGTTTCGCTCTGTTACACCCTCCTTCATCTCGTTTCGCTCTCATTCACCCTCCTTCGTCTTGTTTCGCTCTCTTTCACCCTCCTTCGTCTCGTTTCGCTCTCTTTCACCCTCCTTCCTCTGGTTTCGCTCTCTTACACCCTCCTTCGTCTCGTTTCGCTCTCTTTCACCCTCCATCGTCTCGTTTCGCTCTCTTTCACCCTCCCTCGTCTCGTTTCGCTCTCTTTTACCCTCTTTCGTCTGATTTCACTCTCTTTTACCTTCCTTCAACTAGTTTCGCTCTCTTTCACGCTCCTTCGTCTCGCTTCGCTTTCTTTCATCCTCCTTCGACTTGTTTCGCTCTCTTTCACCCTCCTTCGTCTCGTTTCACTCTCTTTCACCCGCAATCGTCTCGTTTCGCTCTCTTTCTCCCTCCATCGTCTCGTTTCGCTCTCTTTTACCCTCTTTCATCTCGTTTCACCCTCTTTTACCTTCCTTCATCTCGTTTCGCTCTCTTTCACGCTCCTTCATCTCGCTTCGCTCTCTTTCACCCTCCTTCAACTTGTTTCGCTCTCTTTCAACCTCCTTCGTCTCCTTTCGCTCTCTTTGACCATCCTTCGTCTCGTTTCGCTCTCTTTGACCCTCCTTCGTCTCGTTTCGCTCTCTTTCACCCTCCTTCGTCTCGTTTCGCCCTCTTTCACCCTCCTTCGCCTCGTTTCGCTCTCTTTCATCCTCCTTCAACTAGTTTCGCCCTCTTTCACGCTCCTTCGTCTCGCTTCGCTTTCTTTCATCCTCCTTCGACTTGTTTCGCCCTCTTTCACCCTCCTTCGTCTCGTTTCACTCTCTTTGACCCTCCTTCGACTCCTTTCGCTCTATTTCACCCTCCTTCGTCTCGTTTAGCTCTCTTTCAACCTCCTTCGTCTTGTTTTGCTCTCTTTCACCCTCCTTCGTCTCGTTTCGCTCTGTTACACCCTCCTTCATCTCGTTTCGCTCTCATTCACCCTCCTTCGTCTTGTTTCGCTCTCTTTCACCCTCCTTCGTCTCGTTTCGCTCTCTTTCACCCTCCTTCCTCTGGTTTCGCTCTCTTACACCCTCCTTCGTCTCGTTTCGCTCTCTTTCACCCTCCATCGTCTCGTTTCGCTCTCTTTCACCCTCCCTCGTCTCGTTTCGCTCTCTTTTACCCTCTTTCGTCTGATTTCACTCTCTTTTACCTTCCTTCAACTAGTTTCGCTCTCTTTCACGCTCCTTCGTCTCGCTTCGCTTTCTTTCATCCTCCTTCGACTTGTTTCGCTCTCTTTCGCCCTCCTTCGTCTCGTTTCACTCTCTTTCACCCGCAATCGTCTCGTTTCGCTCTCTTTCTCCCTCCATCGTCTCGTTTCGCTCTCTTTTACCCTCTTTCATCTCGTTTCACCCTCTTTTACCTTCCTTCATCTCGTTTCGCTCTCTTTCACGCTCCTTCATCTCGCTTCGCTCTCTTTCACCCTCCTTCAACTTGTTTCGCTCTCTTTCAACCTCCTTCGTCTCCTTTCGCTCTCTTTGACCATCCTTCGTCTCGTTTCGCTCTCTTTGACCCTCCTTCGTCTCGTTTCGCTCTCTTTCACCCTCCTTCGTCTCGTTTCGCCCTCTTTCACCCTCCTTCGCCTCGTTTCGCTCTCTTTCATCCTCCTTCGTCTCGTTTCGCCCTATTTGACCCTCCTTCACCTCGTTTCGCTCTCTTTCACCATCCTTCGTCTCGTTTCGCTCACTTTCACCCTCCTTCATCTCGTTCCGCTCTCTTTCACCCTCCTTTGTCTCGCTTCACCCTTTTTCACCCTCCTTCGTCTCGTTTCGCTCTCTTTCACCCTCCTTCCTCTCGTTTCGCTCTCTTTCACCCTCCTTCGTCTCGTTTCACTCTCTTTTACCCTCCTTCCTCTCGTTTCGCTCTCTTTCACCCTCCATCGTCTCGTTTCGCTCGCTTTCCCCCTCCTTCATCTCGTTTCGCTCTCTTTCACCCTCCTTCCTCTCATTTCGCTCTCTTTCACCCTCCATCGTCTCGTTTCGCTCTCTTTCACCCTCGATCGTCTCGTTTCGCTCTCTTTTACCCTCTTTCGTCTCGTTTCACTCTCTTTTACCTTCCTTCAACTCGTTTCGATCTCTTTCACGCTCCTTCGTCTCGCTTCGCTCTCTTTCATCCTCCTTCGACTTGTTTTGCTCTCTTTCACCCTCCTTCGTCTCATTTCACTCTCTTTCACCCTCCTTCGTCTCGTTTCGCTCTCTTTGACCATCCTTCGTCTCGTTTCGCTCTATTTGACCCTCCTTCGACTCCTTTCGCTCTATTTCACCCTCCTTCGTCTCGTTTAGCTCTCTTTCACCCTCCTTCGTCTTGTTTCGCTCTCTTTCACCCTCCTTCGTCTCGTTTCACTCTCTTTCACCCTCCTTCATCTCGTTTCGCTCTCTTTCACCCTCCTTCGTCTCGTTTCGCTCTCTTTCACCCTCCTTCGTCTCGTTTCGGTCTCTTTCACCCTCCTTCGTCTCATTTCGGTATCTTTCACCCTCCTTCGTCTCGTTCCGCTCTCTTTCACCCTCCTTCGACTCCTTTCGCTCTCTTTCACCCTCCTTCGTCTCGTTTCGCTCTCTTTCACCCTCCTTCGTCTTGTTTCGCTCTCTTTCACCCTCCTTTGTCTCGCTTCGCTCTCTTTCACCCTCCTTCCTCTGGTTTCGCTCTCTTACACACTCCTTCGTCGCGTTTCGCTCTCTTTCACCCTCCATCGTCTCGTTTCGCTCACTTTCACCCTCCATCGTCTCGTTTCGCTCTCTTTTACCCTATTTCGTCTCGTTTCACTCTCTTTTACCTTCCTTCAACTCGTTTCGCTCTCGTTTACCCTCCTTCGTCTCGCTTCGCTCTCTTTCATCCTCTTTCGACTTGTTTCGCTCTCTTTCACCCTCCTTCGTCTCATTTCGCTCTCTTTCACCCTCCTTCGTCTCGTTTCGCTCTCTTTGACCATCCTTCGTCTCGTTTCGCTCTCTTTGACCCTCCTTCGACTCCTTTCGCTCTATTTCACCCTCCTTCGTCTCGTTTAGCTCTCTTTCACCCTCCTTCGTCTTGTTTTGCTCTCCTTCACCCTCCTTCGTCTCGTTTCGCTCTCTTCCACCCTCCTTCGTCTTGTTTCGCCCTCTTTCACCCTCCTTTGTCTTGTTTCGCTCTCTTTCACCTACCTTCATCTCGTTTCGCTCTCTTTCACCCTCCTTCGCCTCGTTTCAGTCTCTTTCATCCTCCTTCGTCTTGTTCCGCTCTCTTTCACGCTCCTTCGACTCCTTTCGCTCTCTTTCACCCTCCTTCCTCTCGTTTCGCTCTCTTTCACCCTCCTTCGACTCGTTTCGCTCTCTTTCACCCTCCTTCATCTCGTTTCGCTCTCTTTCACCCTCCTTCGTCTCGTTTCGCTCTCTTTCACCCTCCTTCGTCTCGTTTCGGTCTCTTTCACCCTCCTTCGTCTTATTTCGGTATCTTTCACCCTCCTTCGTCTCGTTCCGCTCTCTTTCACCCTCCTTCGACTCCTTTCGCTCTCTTTCACCCTCCTTCGTCTCGTTTCGCTCTCTTTTACCTTCTTTCATCTCGTTTCACTCTCTTTTACCTTCCTTCATCTCGTTTCGCTCTCTTTCACGCTCCTTCGTCTCGCTTTGCTCTCTTTCACCCTCCTTCAACATGTTTCGCTTTCTTTCACCCTCCTTCGTCTCGTTTCGCTCTCTTTGACCATCCTTCGTCTCGTTTCGCTCTCTTTGACCCTCCTTCGTCTCGTTTCGCTCTCTTTCACCCTCCTTCGTCTCGTTTCACCCTCTTTCACCCTCCTTCGCCTCGTTTCGCTCTCTTTCACCCTCTTTCGTCTCGTTTCGCTCTCTTTCACCCTCCTTCATCTCATTTTGCTCTCGTTCACCCTCCTTCGTCTCGTTTCGCTCTCTTTGACCCTCCTTCGTCTCGTTTCGCTCTCTTTCACCCTCCTTCGTCTCGTTTCACCCTCTTTCACCCTCCTTCGCCTCGTTTCGCTCTCTTTCAACCTCTTTCGTCTCGTTTCGCTCTCTTTCACCCTCCTTTATCTCATTTCGCTCTCGTTCACCCTCCTTCGTCTTGTTTCGCTCTGTTTCGCACACCTTCATCTCGTTTTACTCTCTTTCACCCTCCTTCGTCTCGGTTTGCTCTCCTTCACCCTCCTTCGTCTCGTTTCGCTCTCTTTCACCCTCCTTCATCTCGTTTCGCTCTCTTCCACCCTCCTTCGTCTCGTTTCGCCCTCTTTCACCCTCCTTTGTCTTGTTTCGCTCTCTTTCACCCTCCTTCATCTCGTTTCGCTCTCTTTCACCCTCCTTCGTCTCGTTTCGCTCTCTTTCACCCTCCTTCGTCTCGTTTCGGTCTCTTTCACCCTCCTTCGTCTCGTTTCACTCTCTTTCACCCGCAATCGTCTCGTTTCGCTCTCTTTCTCCCTCCATCGTCTCGTTTCGCTCTCTTTTACCCTCTTTCATCTCGTTTCACCCTCTTTTACCTTCCTTCATCTCGTTTCGCTCTCTTTCACGCTCCTTCATCTCGCTTCGCTCTCTTTCACCCTCCTTCAACTTGTTTCGCTCTCTTTCAACCTCCTTCGTCTCCTTTCGCTCTCTTTGACCATCCTTCGTCTCGTTTCGCTCTCTTTGACCCTCCTTCGTCTCGTTTCGCTCTCTTTCACCCTCCTTCGTCTCGTTTCGCCCTCTTTCACCCTCCTTCGCCTCGTTTCGCTCTCTTTCATCCTCCTTCGTCTCGTTTCGCCCTATTTGACCCTCCTTCACCTCGTTTCGCTCTCTTTCACCATCCTTCGTCTCGTTTCGCTCACTTTCACCCTCCTTCATCTCGTTCCGCTCTCTTTCACCCTCCTTTGTCTCGCTTCACCCTTTTTCACCCTCCTTCGTCTCGTTTCGCTCTCTTTCACCCTCCTTCCTCTCGTTTCGCTCTCTTTCACCCTCCTTCGTCTCGTTTCACTCTCTTTTGCCCTCCTTCCTCTCGTTTCGCTCTCTTTCACCCTCCATCGTCTCGTTTCGCTCGCTTTCCCCCTCCTTCATCTCGTTTCGCTCTCTTTCACCCTCCTTCCTCTCATTTCGCTCTCTTTCACCCTCCATCGTCTCGTTTCGCTCTCTTTCACCCTCGATCGTCTCGTTTCGCTCTCTTTTACCCTCTTTCGTCTCGTTTCACTCTCTTTTACCTTCCTTCAACTCGTTTCGATCTCTTTCACGCTCCTTCGTCTCGCTTCGCTCTCTTTCATCCTCCTTCGACTTGTTTTGCTCTCTTTCACCCTCCTTCGTCTCATTTCACTCTCTTTCACCCTCCTTCGTCTCGTTTCGCTCTCTTTGACCATCCTTCGTCTCGTTTCGCTCTATTTGACCCTCCTTCGACTCCTTTCGCTCTATTTCACCCTCCTTCGTCTCGTTTAGCTCTCTTTCACCCTCCTTCGTCTTGTTTCGCTCTCTTTCACCCTCCTTCGTCTCGTTTCACTCTCTTTCACCCTCCTTCATCTCGTTTCGCTCTCTTTCACCCTCCTTCGTCTCGTTTCGCTCTCTTTCACCCTCCTTCGTCTCGTTTCGGTCTCTTTCACCCTCCTTCGTCTCATTTCGGTATCTTTCACCCTCCTTCGTCTCGTTCCGCTCTCTTTCACCCTCCTTCGACTCCTTTCGCTCTCTTTCACCCTCCTTCGTCTCGTTTCGCTCTCTTTCACCCTCCCTCGTCTCGTTTCGCTCTCTTTTACCCTCTTTCGTCTGATTTCACTCTCTTTTACCTTCCTTCAACTAGTTTCGCCCTCTTTCACGCTCCTTCGTCTCGCTTCGCTTTCTTTCATCCTCCTTCGACTTGTTTCGCCCTCTTTCACCCTCCTTCGTCTCGTTTCACTCTCTTTGACCCTCCTTCGACTCCTTTCGCTCTATTTCACCCTCCTTCGTCTCGTTTAGCTCTCTTTCAACCTCCTTCGTCTTGTTTTGCTCTCTTTCACCCTCCTTCGTCTCGTTTCGCTCTGTTACACCCTCCTTCATCTCGTTTCGCTCTCATTCACCCTCCTTCGTCTTGTTTCGCTCTCTTTCACCCTCCTTCGTCTCGTTTCGCTCTCTTTCACCCTCCTTCCTCTGGTTTCGCTCTCTTACACCCTCCTTCGTCTCGTTTCGCTCTCTTTCACCCTCCATCGTCTCGTTTCGCTCTCTTTCACCCTCCCTCGTCTCGTTTCGCTCTCTTTTACCCTCTTTCGTCTGATTTCACTCTCTTTTACCTTCCTTCAACTAGTTTCGCTCTCTTTCACGCTCCTTCGTCTCGCTTCGCTTTCTTTCATCTTCCTTCGACTTGTTTCGCTCTCTTTCACCCTCCTTCGTCTCGTTTCACTCTCTTTCACCCGCAATCGTCTCGTTTCGCTCTCTTTCTCCCTCCATCGTCTCGTTTCGCTCTCTTTTACCCTCTTTCATCTCGTTTCACCCTCTTTTACCTTCCTTCATCTCGTTTCGCTCTCTTTCACGCTCCTTCATCTCGCTTCGCTCTCTTTCACCCTCCTTCAACTTGTTTCGCTCTCTTTCAACCTCCTTCGTCTCCTTTCGCTCTCTTTGACCATCCTTCGTCTCGTTTCGCTCTCTTTGACCCTCCTTCGTCTCGTTTCGCTCTCTTTCACCCTCCTTCGTCTCGTTTCGCCCTCTTTCACCCTCCTTCGCCTCGTTTCGCTCTCTTTCATCCTCCTTCAACTAGTTTCGCCCTCTTTCACGCTCCTTCGTCTCGCTTCGCTTTCTTTCATCCTCCTTCGACTTGTTTCGCCCTCTTTCACCCTCCTTCGTCTCGTTTCACTCTCTTTGACCCTCCTTCGACTCCTTTCGCTCTATTTCACCCTCCTTCGTCTCGTTTAGCTCTCTTTCAACCTCCTTCGTCTTGTTTTGCTCTCTTTCACCCTCCTTCGTCTCGTTTCGCTCTGTTACACCCTCCTTCATCTCGTTTCGCTCTCATTCACCCTCCTTCGTCTTGTTTCGCTCTCTTTCACCCTCCTTCGTCTCGTTTCGCTCTCTTTCACCCTCCTTCCTCTGGTTTCGCTCTCTTACACCCTCCTTCGTCTCGTTTCGCTCTCTTTCACCCTCCATCGTCTCGTTTCGCTCTCTTTCACCCTCCCTCGTCTCGTTTCGCTCTCTTTTACCCTCTTTCGTCTGATTTCACTCTCTTTTACCTTCCTTCAACTAGTTTCGCTCTCTTTCACGCTCCTTCGTCTCGCTTCGCTTTCTTTCATCCTCCTTCGACTTGTTTCGCTCTCTTTCGCCCTCCTTCGTCTCGTTTCACTCTCTTTCACCCGCAATCGTCTCGTTTCGCTCTCTTTCTCCCTCCATCGTCTCGTTTCGCTCTCTTTTACCCTCTTTCATCTCGTTTCACCCTCTTTTACCTTCCTTCATCTCGTTTCGCTCTCTTTCACGCTCCTTCATCTCGCTTCGCTCTCTTTCACCCTCCTTCAACTTGTTTCGCTCTCTTTCAACCTCCTTCGTCTCCTTTCGCTCTCTTTGACCATCCTTCGTCTCGTTTCGCTCTCTTTGACCCTCCTTCGTCTCGTTTCGCTCTCTTTCACCCTCCTTCGTCTCGTTTCGCCCTCTTTCACCCTCCTTCGCCTCGTTTCGCTCTCTTTCATCCTCCTTCGTCTCGTTTCGCCCTATTTGACCCTCCTTCACCTCGTTTCGCTCTCTTTCACCATCCTTCGTCTCGTTTCGCTCACTTTCACCCTCCTTCATCTCGTTCCGCTCTCTTTCACCCTCCTTTGTCTCGCTTCACCCTTTTTCACCCTCCTTCGTCTCGTTTCGCTCTCTTTCACCCTCCTTCCTCTCGTTTCGCTCTCTTTCACCCTCCTTCGTCTCGTTTCACTCTCTTTTACCCTCCTTCCTCTCGTTTCGCTCTCTTTCACCCTCCATCGTCTCGTTTCGCTCGCTTTCCCCCTCCTTCATCTCGTTTCGCTCTCTTTCACCCTCCTTCCTCTCATTTCGCTCTCTTTCACCCTCCATCGTCTCGTTTCGCTCTCTTTCACCCTCGATCGTCTCGTTTCGCTCTCTTTTACCCTCTTTCGTCTCGTTTCACTCTCTTTTACCTTCCTTCAACTCGTTTCGATCTCTTTCACGCTCCTTCGTCTCGCTTCGCTCTCTTTCATCCTCCTTCGACTTGTTTTGCTCTCTTTCACCCTCCTTCGTCTCATTTCACTCTCTTTCACCCTCCTTCGTCTCGTTTCGCTCTCTTTGACCATCCTTCGTCTCGTTTCGCTCTATTTGACCCTCCTTCGACTCCTTTCGCTCTATTTCACCCTCCTTCGTCTCGTTTAGCTCTCTTTCACCCTCCTTCGTCTTGTTTCGCTCTCTTTCACCCTCCTTCGTCTCGTTTCACTCTCTTTCACCCTCCTTCATCTCGTTTCGCTCTCTTTCACCCTCCTTCGTCTCGTTTCGCTCTCTTTCACCCTCCTTCGTCTCGTTTCGGTCTCTTTCACCCTCCTTCGTCTCATTTCGGTATCTTTCACCCTCCTTCGTCTCGTTCCGCTCTCTTTCACCCTCCTTCGACTCCTTTCGCTCTCTTTCACCCTCCTTCGTCTCGTTTCGCTCTCTTTCACCCTCCTTCGTCTTGTTTCGCTCTCTTTCACCCTCCTTTGTCTCGCTTCGCTCTCTTTCACCCTCCTTCCTCTGGTTTCGCTCTCTTACACACTCCTTCGTCGCGTTTCGCTCTCTTTCACCCTCCATCGTCTCGTTTCGCTCACTTTCACCCTCCATCGTCTCGTTTCGCTCTCTTTTACCCTATTTCGTCTCGTTTCACTCTCTTTTACCTTCCTTCAACTCGTTTCGCTCTCGTTTACCCTCCTTCGTCTCGCTTCGCTCTCTTTCATCCTCTTTCGACTTGTTTCGCTCTCTTTCACCCTCCTTCGTCTCATTTCGCTCTCTTTCACCCTCCTTCGTCTCGTTTCGCTCTCTTTGACCATCCTTCGTCTCGTTTCGCTCTCTTTGACCCTCCTTCGACTCCTTTCGCTCTATTTCACCCTCCTTCGTCTCGTTTAGCTCTCTTTCACCCTCCTTCGTCTTGTTTTGCTCTCCTTCACCCTCCTTCGTCTCGTTTCGCTCTCTTCCACCCTCCTTCGTCTTGTTTCGCCCTCTTTCACCCTCCTTTGTCTTGTTTCGCTCTCTTTCACCTACCTTCATCTCGTTTCGCTCTCTTTCACCCTCCTTCGCCTCGTTTCAGTCTCTTTCATCCTCCTTCGTCTTGTTCCGCTCTCTTTCACGCTCCTTCGACTCCTTTCGCTCTCTTTCACCCTCCTTCCTCTCGTTTCGCTCTCTTTCACCCTCCTTCGACTCGTTTCGCTCTCTTTCACCCTCCTTCATCTCGTTTCGCTCTCTTTCACCCTCCTTCGTCTCGTTTCGCTCTCTTTCACCCTCCTTCGTCTCGTTTCGGTCTCTTTCACCCTCCTTCGTCTTATTTCGGTATCTTTCACCCTCCTTCGTCTCGTTCCGCTCTCTTTCACCCTCCTTCGACTCCTTTCGCTCTCTTTCACCCTCCTTCGTCTCGTTTCGCTCTCTTTTACCTTCTTTCATCTCGTTTCACTCTCTTTTACCTTCCTTCATCTCGTTTCGCTCTCTTTCACGCTCCTTCGTCTCGCTTTGCTCTCTTTCACCCTCCTTCAACATGTTTCGCTTTCTTTCACCCTCCTTCGTCTCGTTTCGCTCTCTTTGACCATCCTTCGTCTCGTTTCGCTCTCTTTGACCCTCCTTCGTCTCGTTTCGCTCTCTTTCACCCTCCTTCGTCTCGTTTCACCCTCTTTCACCCTCCTTCGCCTCGTTTCGCTCTCTTTCACCCTCTTTCGTCTCGTTTCGCTCTCTTTCACCCTCCTTCATCTCATTTTGCTCTCGTTCACCCTCCTTCGTCTCGTTTCGCTCTCTTTGACCCTCCTTCGTCTCGTTTCGCTCTCTTTCACCCTCCTTCGTCTCGTTTCACCCTCTTTCACCCTCCTTCGCCTCGTTTCGCTCTCTTTCAACCTCTTTCGTCTCGTTTCGCTCTCTTTCACCCTCCTTTATCTCATTTCGCTCTCGTTCACCCTCCTTCGTCTTGTTTCGCTCTGTTTCGCACACCTTCATCTCGTTTTACTCTCTTTCACCCTCCTTCGTCTCGGTTTGCTCTCTTTCACCCTCCTTCGTCTCGTTTCGCTCTCTTTCACCCTCCTTCATCTCGTTTCGCTCTCTTCCACCCTCCTTCGTCTCGTTTCGCCCTCTTTCACCCTCCTTTGTCTTGTTTCGCTCTCTTTCACCCTCCTTCATCTCGTTTCGCTCTCTTTCACCCTCCTTCGTCTCGTTTCGCTCTCTTTCACCCTCCTTCGTCTCGTTTCGGTCTCTTTCACCCTCCTTCGTCTTATTTCGGTATCTTTCACCCTCCTTCGTCTCGTTCCGCTCTCTTTCACCCTCCTTCGACTCCTTTCGCTCTCTTTCACCCTCCTTCGTCTCGTTTCGCTCTCTTTTACCTTCTTTCATCTCGTTTCACTCTCTTTTACCTTCCTTCATCTCGTTTCGCTCTCTTTCACGCTCCTTCGTCTCGCTTTGCTCTCTTTCACCCTCCTTCAACATGTTTCGCTTTCTTTCTCCCTCCTTCGTCTCGTTTCGCTCTCTTTGACCATCCTTCGTCTCGTTTCGCTCTCTTTGACCCTCCTTCGTCTCGTTTCGCTCTCTTTCACCCTCCTTCGTCTCGTTTCACCCTCTTTCACCCTCCTTCGCCTCGTTTCGCTCTCTTTCACCCTCTTTCGTCTCGTTTCGCTCTCTTTCACCCTCCTTCATCTCATTTTGCTCTCGTTCACCCTCCTTCGTCTCGTTTCGCTCTCTTTGACCCTCCTTCGTCTCGTTTCGCTCTCTTTCACCCTCCTTCGTCTCGTTTCACCCTCTTTCACCCTCCTTCGCCTCGTTTCGCTCTCTTTCAACCTCTTTCGTCTCGTTTCGCTCTCTTTCACCCTCCTTTATCTCATTTCGCTCTCGTTCACCCTCCTTCGTCTTGTTTCGCTCTGTTTCGCACACCTTCATCTCGTTTTACTCTCTTTCACCCTCCTTCGTCTCGGTTTGCTCTCTTTCACCCTCCTTCGTCTCGTTTCGCTCTCTTTCACCCTCCTTCATCTCGTTTCGCTCTCTTCCACCCTCCTTCGTCTCGTTTCGCCCTCTTTCACCCTCCTTTGTCTTGTTTCGCTCTCTTTCACCCACCTTCATCTCGTTTCGCTCTCTTTCACCCTCCTTCGCCTCGTTTCATTCTCTTTCACCCTCCTTCGTCTCTTTTCGCTCTCCTTCACCCTCCTTCGTCTCGTTTCGCTCTCTTCCACCCTCCTTCGTCTCGTTTCGCCCTCTTGCACCCTCCTTTGTCTTGTTTCGCTCTCTTTCACCTACCTTCATCTCGTTTCGCTCTCTTTCACCCTCCTTCGCCTTGTTTCAGTCTCTTTCATCCTCCTTCGTCTCGTTCCGCTCTCTTTCACGCTCCTTCGACTCCTTTCGCTCTCTTTCACCCTCCTTCGTCTCGTTTCGCTCTCTTTCACACCCTCCTTCATCTCGTTTCGCTCTCTTTCACCCTCCTTCATCTCGTTTCGCTCTCTTTCACCCTCCTTCGTCTCGTTTCGCACTCTTTCACCCTCCTTCGTCTCGTTTCTGTCTCTTTCACCCTCCTTCGTCTTGTTTCGGTATCCTTCACCGTCCTTCGTCTCGTTCCGCTCTCTTTCACCCTCCTTCGACTCCTTTCGCTCTCTTTCACCCTCCTTCGTCTCGTTTCGCTCTCTTTTACCTTCTTTCATCTCGTTTCACTCTCTTTTACCTTCCTTCATCTCGTTTCGCTCTCTTTCACGCTCCTTTGTCTCGCTTTGCTCTCTTTCACCCTCCTTCAACTTGTTTCGCTTTCTTTCACCCGCCTTCGTCTCGTTTCGCTCTCTTTGATGATCCTTCGTCTCGTTTCGCTCTCTTTGACCCTCCTTCGTCTCGTTTCGCTCTCTTTCACCCTCCTTCGTCTCGTTTCACCCTCTTTCACCCCCCTTCGCCTCGTTTCGCTCTCTTTCACCCTCCTTCGTGTCGTTTCGCTCTCTTTGACCCTCCTTCATCTCGTTTCGCTCTCTTTCACCATCCTTCGTCTCGTTTCGCTCACTTTCACCCTCCTTCATCTCGTTCCGCTCTCTTTCACCCTCCTTCGTCTCGCTTCGCCCTTTTTCACCCTCCTTCGTCTTGTTTCGCTCTCTTTGACCCTCCTTCATCTCGTTTAGCTCTCTTTGACCCTCCTTCGTCTCGTTTAGCTCTCTAACATCCTCCTTCATATCGTTTCGCTCTGTTTCACTCTCCTTCGTCTCGTTTCGCTCTCTTTCTCCCACCTTCATGTCGTTTAGCTCTCTTTGACCTTCCTTCGTCTCGTTTCGCTCTCTTCCACCCTCCTTCATCTCGGTTTGCCCTCTTTCACCCTCCTTCATCTCGTTTCGCTCTCTTTCTCCCACCTTCATCTCATTTCGCTCTCGTTCACCCTCCTTCGTCTTGTTTCACTCTCTTTCACACACCTTCATCTCGTTTTGGTCTCTTCCACCCTCCTTCGTCTCGATTTGCTCTCTTTCACCCTCCTTCGCCTCGTTTCGCTCTCTTTCACCCTCCTTCAACTCGTTTCGCTCTCTTCCACCCTCCTTCGTCTCGTTTCGCCCTCTTTCACCCTCCTTTGTCTTGTTTCACTCTCTTTCAACCACCTTCATCTCGTTTCGCTCTCTTTCACCCTTCTTCGCCTCGTTTCAGTCTCTTTCACTCACCTTCGTCTCGTTTCGGTCTCTTTCACCCTTCTTCAACTCGTTCCGCTCTCTTTCACCCTCCTTCGACTCCTTTCGCGCTCTTTCACCCTCCTTCAACTCGTTTCGCTCTCTTCCACCCTCCTTCGTCTCGTTTCGCCCTCTTTCACCCTCCTTTGTCTTGTTTCGCTTTCTTTCAACCACCTTCATCTCGTTTCGCTCTCTTTCACCCTTCTTCGCCTTGTTTCAGTCTCTTTCACTCACCTTCGTCTCGTTTCGGTCTCTTTCACCCTCCTTCATCTCGTTCCGCTCTCTTTCACCCTCCTTCGACTCCTTTCGCGCTCTTTCACCCTCCTTCATCTCGTTTCGCTCTCTTTCACTCTTCTTCATCACGTTTCGATCTCTTTCACCCTCCTTTGTCTCGTTTCGCTCTCTTTCACCCTCCTTCCTCTCGTTTTGCTCTCTTTTACCCTCCTTCATCTCGTTTCGCTCTCTTTCACCCTCCATCGTCTCGTTTCGCTCGCTTTCCCCCTCCATCATCTCGTTCCGCTCTCTTTCACCCTCCTGCCTCTCATTTCGCACTCTTTCACCCTCCATCGTCTCGTTTCGCTCTCTTTCACCCTCCTTCGTCTCGTTTCGCATTCTTTCACCCTCCATCGTCTCGTTTCGCTCTCTTTTACCCTCCGACATCTCGTTGCGCTCTCTTTCACGCTCCTTCGTCATGTTTCGCTCACTTTCTCCCTCCTTCGTCTCATTTCGCTCTCGTTCACCCTCCTTCATCTCCTTTCGCTCCCTTTGACCCTCCTTCGTCTCGTTTCGCTCTCTTTCACCCTCCTTCGTCTCGTTTCGCCGTCTTTGACCCTCCTTCATCTCGTTTCGCTCTCTTTCACCCTCCTTCGTCTCATTTCGCTTTCTTTCACCCTCCTTCGTCTCGTTTCGCTCTCTTCCACCAACCTTCGTCTCGTTTCGCCGTCATTCACAATCCTTCTTCTCGTTGCTCTCTCTTTCACACTCTTTAACCTCGTTTCGCTCTCTTTTACCTTCCTTCGTCTCGTTTCACTCGCTTCCACCCTCCTTCATCTCGGTTCGCCCTCTTTCACCCTCCTTCGTCTCGTTTCGCTCTCTTTCAGCCACCATCATCTCGTTTCGCTCTCTTTCACACTCCTTCGTCTCGTTTCGCTCACTTTCACCCTCCTTCATCTCATTTCGCTCTCGTTCACCCTCCTTCATCTTGTTTCGCTCTCTTTCACCACCTTCATTACCGTTCGCTCTCTTTCACCCTCCTTCGTCTCGCTTCGCCCTTTTTCACCCTCCTTCGTCTCGTTTCGCTCTCTTTGACCCTCCTTCACCTCGGTTAGCTCTCTTTGACCCTCCTTCGTCTCGTTTAGCTCTCTATCATCCTCCTTCATCTCGTTTCACTCTGTTTCACACTCCTTCGTCTCGTTTAGCTCTCTTTCACCTTCCTTCGTCTCGTTTCTATCTCTTCCCACCTCTTTCATCTCGTATCGCTCTAATTCACCTTCCTTCGTCTCGTTTCACTCTCTTTCACCCTCGTTCGTCTCGGATTGCCCTCTTTCACCCTCCTTCGTCTCGTTTCACTCTCTTTCACCCTCCTTCATCTCGTTTCGCTCTCTTTCACCCTCCTTCGTCTCGTTTCGCTCTCTTTTACCCTCCTTCGTCTCGTTTCGGTCTCTTTCACCCTCCTTCGTCTCATTTCGGTATCTTTCACCCTCCTTCGTCTCGTTCCGCTCTCTTTCACCCTCCTTCGACTCCTTTCGCTCTCTTTCACCCTCCTTCGTCTCGTTTCGCTCTCTTTCACCCTCCTTCGTCTTGTTTCGCTCTCTTTCACCCTCCTTTGTCTCGCTTCGCTCTCTTTCACCCTCCTTCCTCTGGTTTCGCTCTCTTACACACTCCTTCGTCGCGTTTCGCTCTCTTTCACCCTCCATCGTCTCGTTTCGCTCACTTTCACCCTCCATCGTCTCGTTTCGCTCTCTTTTACCCTATTTCGTCTCGTTTCACTCTCTTTTACCTTCCTTCAACTCGTTTCGCTCTCGTTCACCCTCCTTCGTCTCGCTTCGCTCTCTTTCATCCTCTTTCGACTTGTTTCGCTCTCTTTCACCCTCCTTCGTCTCATTTCGCTCTCTTTCACCCTCCTTCGTCTCGTTTCGCTCTCTTTGACCATCCTTCGTCTCGTTTCGCTCTCTTTGACCCTCCTTCGACTCCTTTCGCTCTATTTCACCCTCCTTCGTCTCGTTTAGCTCTCTTTCACCCTCCTTCGTCTTGTTTTGCTCTCTTTCACCCTCCTTCGTCTCGTTTCGCTCTGTTACACCCTCCTTCGTCTCGTTTCGCTCTCTTTCACCCTCCTTCGTCTTGTTTCGCTCTCTTTCACCCTCCTTCGACACGTTTCACTCTCTTTCACCCTCCTTCCTCTGGTTTCGCTCTCTTACGCCCTCCTTCGTCTCGTTTCGCTCTCTTTCACCCTCCATCGTCTCGTTTCGCTCTCTTTCACCCTCCCTCGTCTCGTTTCGCTCTCTTTTACCCTCTTTCGTCTGATTTCACTCTCTTTTACCTTCCTTCAACTAGTTTCGCCCTCTTTCACGCTCCTTCGTCTCGCTTCGCTTTCTTTCATCCTCCTTCGACTTGTTTCGCCCTCTTTCACCCTCCTTCGTCTCGTTTCACTCTCTTTGACCCTCCTTCGACTCCTTTCGCTCTATTTCACCCTCCTTCGTCTCGTTTAGCTCTCTTTCAACCTCCTTCGTCTTGTTTTGCTCTCTTTCACCCTCCTTCGTCTCGTTTCGCTCTGTTACACCCTCCTTCATCTCGTTTCGCTCTCATTCACCCTCCTTCGTCTTGTTTCGCTCTCTTTCACCCTCCTTCGTCTCGTTTCGCTCTCTTTCACCCTCCTTCCTCTGGTTTCACTCTCTTACACCCTCCTTCGTCTCGTTTCGCTCTCTTTCACCCTCCATCGTCTCGTTTCGCTCTCTTTCACCCTCCCTCGTCTCGTTTCGCTCTCTTTTACCCTCTTTCGTCTGTTTTCACTCTCTTTTACCTTCCTTCAACTAGTTTCGCTCTCTTTCACGCTCCTTCGTCTCGCTTCGCTTTCTTTCATCCTCCTTCGACTTGTTTCGCTCTCTTTCACCCTCCTTCGTCTCGTTTCACTCTCTTTCACCCGCAATCGTCTCGTTTCGCTCTCTTTCTCCCTCCATCGTCTCGTTTCGCTCTCTTTTACCCTCTTTCATCTCGTTTCACCCTCTTTTACCTTCCTTCATCTCGTTTCGCTCTCTTTCACGCTCCTTCATCTCGCTTCGCTCTCTTTCACCCTCCTTCAACTTGTTTCGCTCTCTTTCAACCTCCTTCGTCTCCTTTCGCTCTCTTTGACCATCCTTCGTCTCGTTTCGCTCTCTTTGACCCTCCTTCGTCTCGTTTCGCTCTCTTTCACCCTCCTTCGTCTCGTTTCGCCCTCTTTCACCCTCCTTCGCCTCGTTTCGCTCTCTTTCATCCTCCTTCGTCTCGTTTCGCCCTATTTGACCCTCCTTCACCTCGTTTCGCTCTCTTTCACCATCCTTCGTCTCGTTTCGCTCACTTTCACCCTCCTTCATCTCGTTCCGCTCTCTTTCACCCTCCTTTGTCTCGCTTCACCCTTTTTCACCCTCCTTCGTCTCGTTTCGCTCTCTTTCACCCTCCTTCCTCTCGTTTCGCTCTCTTTCACCCTCCTTCGTCTCGTTTCACTCTCTTTTACCCTCCTTCCTCTCGTTTCGCTCTCTTTCACCCTCCATCGTCTCGTTTCGCTCGCTTTCCCCCTCCTTCATCTCGTTTCGCTCTCTTTCACCCTCCTTCCTCTCATTTCGCTCTCTTTCACCCTCCATCGTCTCGTTTCGCTCTCTTTCACCCTCGATCGTCTCGTTTCGCTCTCTTTTACCCTCTTTCGTCTCGTTTCACTCTCTTTTACCTTCCTTCAACTCGTTTCGATCTCTTTCACGCTCCTTCGTCTCGCTTCGCTCTCTTTCATCCTCCTTCGACTTGTTTTGCTCTCTTTCACCCTCCTTCGTCTCATTTCACTCTCTTTCACCCTCCTTCGTCTCGTTTCGCTCTCTTTGACCATCCTTCGTCTCGTTTCGCTCTATTTGACCCTCCTTCGACTCCTTTCGCTCTATTTCACCCTCCTTCGTCTCGTTTAGCTCTCTTTCACCCTCCTTCGTCTTGTTTCGCTCTCTTTCACCCTCCTTCGTCTCGTTTCACTCTCTTTCACCCTCCTTCATCTCGTTTCGCTCTCTTTCACCCTCCTTCGTCTCGTTTCGCTCTCTTTCACCCTCCTTCGTCTCGTTTCGGTCTCTTTCACCCTCCTTCGTCTCATTTCGGTATCTTTCACCCTCCTTCGTCTCGTTCCGCTCTCTTTCACCCTCCTTCGACTCCTTTCGCTCTCTTTCACCCTCCTTCGTCTCGTTTCGCTCTCTTTCACCCTCCCTCGTCTCGTTTCGCTCTCTTTTACCCTCTTTCGTCTGATTTCACTCTCTTTTACCTTCCTTCAACTAGTTTCGCCCTCTTTCACGCTCCTTCGTCTCGCTTCGCTTTCTTTCATCCTCCTTCGACTTGTTTCGCCCTCTTTCACCCTCCTTCGTCTCGTTTCACTCTCTTTGACCCTCCTTCGACTCCTTTCGCTCTATTTCACCCTCCTTCGTCTCGTTTAGCTCTCTTTCAACCTCCTTCGTCTTGTTTTGCTCTCTTTCACCCTCCTTCGTCTCGTTTCGCTCTGTTACACCCTCCTTCATCTCGTTTCGCTCTCATTCACCCTCCTTCGTCTTGTTTCGCTCTCTTTCACCCTCCTTCGTCTCGTTTCGCTCTCTTTCACCCTCCTTCCTCTGGTTTCGCTCTCTTACACCCTCCTTCGTCTCGTTTCGCTCTCTTTCACCCTCCATCGTCTCGTTTCGCTCTCTTTCACCCTCCCTCGTCTCGTTTCGCTCTCTTTTACCCTCTTTCGTCTGATTTCACTCTCTTTTACCTTCCTTCAACTAGTTTCGCTCTCTTTCACGCTCCTTCGTCTCGCTTCGCTTTCTTTCATCCTCCTTCGACTTGTTTCGCTCTCTTTCACCCTCCTTCGTCTCGTTTCACTCTCTTTCACCCGCAATCGTCTCGTTTCGCTCTCTTTCTCCCTCCATCGTCTCGTTTCGCTCTCTTTTACCCTCTTTCATCTCGTTTCACCCTCTTTTACCTTCCTTCATCTCGTTTCGCTCTCTTTCACGCTCCTTCATCTCGCTTCGCTCTCTTTCACCCTCCTTCAACTTGTTTCGCTCTCTTTCAACCTCCTTCGTCTCCTTTCGCTCTCTTTGACCATCCTTCGTCTCGTTTCGCTCTCTTTGACCCTCCTTCGTCTCGTTTCGCTCTCTTTCACCCTCCTTCGTCTCGTTTCGCCCTCTTTCACCCTCCTTCGCCTCGTTTCGCTCTCTTTCATCCTCCTTCAACTAGTTTCGCCCTCTTTCACGCTCCTTCGTCTCGCTTCGCTTTCTTTCATCCTCCTTCGACTTGTTTCGCCCTCTTTCACCCTCCTTCGTCTCGTTTCACTCTCTTTGACCCTCCTTCGACTCCTTTCGCTCTATTTCACCCTCCTTCGTCTCGTTTAGCTCTCTTTCAACCTCCTTCGTCTTGTTTTGCTCTCTTTCACCCTCCTTCGTCTCGTTTCGCTCTGTTACACCCTCCTTCATCTCGTTTCGCTCTCATTCACCCTCCTTCGTCTTGTTTCGCTCTCTTTCACCCTCCTTCGTCTCGTTTCGCTCTCTTTCACCCTCCTTCCTCTGGTTTCGCTCTCTTACACCCTCCTTCGTCTCGTTTCGCTCTCTTTCACCCTCCATCGTCTCGTTTCGCTCTCTTTCACCCTCCCTCGTCTCGTTTCGCTCTCTTTTACCCTCTTTCGTCTGATTTCACTCTCTTTTACCTTCCTTCAACTAGTTTCGCTCTCTTTCACGCTCCTTCGTCTCGCTTCGCTTTCTTTCATCCTCCTTCGACTTGTTTCGCTCTCTTTCACCCTCCTTCGTCTCGTTTCACTCTCTTTCACCCGCAATCGTCTCGTTTCGCTCTCTTTCTCCCTCCATCGTCTCGTTTCGCTCTCTTTTACCCTCTTTCATCTCGTTTCACCCTCTTTTACCTTCCTTCATCTCGTTTCGCTCTCTTTCACGCTCCTTCATCTCGCTTCGCTCTCTTTCACCCTCCTTCAACTTGTTTCGCTCTCTTTCAACCTCCTTCGTCTCCTTTCGCTCTCTTTGACCATCCTTCGTCTCGTTTCGCTCTCTTTGACCCTCCTTCGTCTCGTTTCGCTCTCTTTCACCCTCCTTCGTCTCGTTTCGCCCTCTTTCACCCTCCTTCGCCTCGTTTCGCTCTCTTTCATCCTCCTTCGTCTCGTTTCGCCCTATTTGACCCTCCTTCACCTCGTTTCGCTCTCTTTCACCATCCTTCGTCTCGTTTCGCTCACTTTCACCCTCCTTCATCTCGTTCCGCTCTCTTTCACCTTCCTTTGTCTCGCTTCACCCTTTTTCACCCTCCTTCGTCTCGTTTCGCTCTCTTTCACCCTCCTTCCTCTCGTTTCGCTCTCTTTCACCCTCCTTCGTCTCGTTTCACTCTCTTTTACCCTCCTTCCTCTCGTTTCGCTCTCTTTCACCCTCCATCGTCTCGTTTCGCTCGCTTTCCCCCTCCTTCATCTCGTTTCGCTCTCTTTCACCCTCCTTCCTCTCATTTCGCTCTCTTTCACCCTCCATCGTCTCGTTTCGCTCTCTTTCACCCTCGATCGTCTCGTTTCGCTCTCTTTTACCCTCTTTCGTCTCGTTTCACTCTCTTTTACCTTCCTTCAACTCGTTTCGATCTCTTTCACGCTCCTTCGTCTCGCTTCGCTCTCTTTCATCCTCCTTCGACTTGTTTTGCTCTCTTTCACCCTCCTTCGTCTCATTTCACTCTCTTTCACCCTCCTTCGTCTCGTTTCGCTCTCTTTGACCATCCTTCGTCTCGTTTCGCTCTATTTGACCCTCCTTCGACTCCTTTCGCTCTATTTCACCCTCCTTCGTCTCGTTTAGCTCTCTTTCACCCTCCTTCGTCTTGTTTCGCTCTCTTTCACCCTCCTTCGTCTCGTTTCACTCTCTTTCACCCTCCTTCATCTCGTTTCGCTCTCTTTCACCCTCCTTCGTCTCGTTTCGCTCTCTTTCACCCTCCTTCGTCTCGTTTCGGTCTCTTTCACCCTCCTTCGTCTCATTTCGGTATCTTTCACCCTCCTTCGTCTCGTTCCGCTCTCTTTCACCCTCCTTCGACTCCTTTCGCTCTCTTTCACCCTCCTTCGTCTCGTTTCGCTCTCTTTCACCCTCCTTCGTCTTGTTTCGCTCTCTTTCACCCTCCTTTGTCTCGCTTCGCTCTCTTTCACCCTCCTTCCTCTGGTTTCGCTCTCTTACACACTCCTTCGTCGCGTTTCGCTCTCTTTCACCCTCCATCGTCTCGTTTCGCTCACTTTCACCCTCCATCGTCTCGTTTCGCTCTCTTTTACCCTATTTCGTCTCGTTTCACTCTCTTTTACCTTCCTTCAACTCGTTTCGCTCTCGTTTACCCTCCTTCGTCTCGCTTCGCTCTCTTTCATCCTCTTTCGACTTGTTTCGCTCTCTTTCACCCTCCTTCGTCTCATTTCGCTCTCTTTCACCCTCCTTCGTCTCGTTTCGCTCTCTTTGACCATCCTTCGTCTCGTTTCGCTCTCTTTGACCCTCCTTCGACTCCTTTCGCTCTATTTCACCCTCCTTCGTCTCGTTTAGCTCTCTTTCACCCTCCTTCGTCTTGTTTTGCTCTCTTTCACCCTCCATCGTCTCGTTTCACTCTGTTACACCCTCCTTCGTCTCGTTTCGCTCTCTTTCACCCTCCTTCGTCTTGTTTCGCTCTCTTTCACCCTCCTTCGACACGTTTCGCTCTCTTTCACCCTCCTTCCTCTGGTTTCGCTCTCTTACACCCTCCTTCGTCTCGTTTCGCTCTCTTTCACCCTCCATCGTCTCGTTTCGCTCTCTTTCACCCTCCCTCGTCTCGTTTCGCTCTCTTTTACCCTCTTTCGCCTGATTTCACTCTCTTTTACCTTCCTTCAACTAGTTTCGCTCTCTTTCACGCTCCTTCGTCTCGCTTCGCTCTCTTTCATCCTCCTTCGACTTGTTTTGCTCTCTTTCACCCTCCTTCGTCTCATTTCACTCTCTTTCACCCTCCTTCGTCTCGTTTCGCTCTCTTTGACCATCCTTCGTCTCGTTTCGCTCTATTTGACCCTCCTTCGACTCCTTTCGCTCTATTTCACCCTCCTTCGTCTCGTTTAGCTCTCTTTCACCCTCCTTCGTCTTGTTTCGCTCTCTTTCACCCTCCTTCGTCTCGTTTCACTCTCTTTCACCCTTCTTCATCTCGTTTCGCTCTCTTTCACCCTCCTTCGTCTCGTTTCGCTCTCTTTCACCCTCCTTCGTCTCGTTTCGGTCTCTTTCACCCTCCTTCGTCTCATTTCGGTATCTTTCACCCTCCTTCGTCTCGTTCCGCTCTCTTTCACCCTCCTTCGACTCCTTTCGCTCTCTTTCACCCTCCTTCGTCTCGTTTCGCTCTCTTTCACCCTCCTTCATCTTGTTTCGCTCTCTTTCACCCTCCTTTGTCTCGCTTCGCTCTCTTTCACCCTCCTTCCTCTGGTTTCGCTCTCTTACACACTCCTTCGTCGCGTTTCGCTCTCTTTCACCCTCCATCGTCTCGTTTCGCTCACTTTCACCCTCCATCGTCTCGTTTCGCTCTCTTTTACCCTATTTCGTCTCGTTTCACTCTCTTTTACCTTCCTTCAACTCGTTTCGCTCTCGTTCACCCTCCTTCGTCTCGCTTCGCTCTCTTTCATCCTCTTTCGACTTGTTTCGCTCTCTTTCACCCTCCTTCGTCTCATTTCGCTCTCTTTCACCCTCCTTCGTCTCGTTTCGCTCTCTTTGACCATCCTTCGTCTCGTTTCGCTCTCTTTGACCCTCCTTCGACTCCTTTCGCTCTATTTCACCCTCCTTCGTCTCGTTTAGCTCTCTTTCACCCTCCTTCGTCTTGTTTTGCTCTCTTTCACCCTCCTTCGTCTCGTTTCACTCTGTTACACCCTCCTTCGTCTCGTTTCGCTCTCTTTCACCCTCCTTCGTCTTGTTTCGCTCTCTTTCACCCTCCTTCGACACGTTTCGCTCTCTTTCACCCTCCTTCCTCTGGTTTCGCTCTCTTACACCCTCCTTCGTCTCGTTTCGCTCTCTTTCACCCTCCATCGTCTCGTTTCGCTCTCTTTCACCCTCCCTCGTCTCGTTTCGCTCTCTTTTACCCTCTTTCGCCTGATTTCACTCTCTTTTACCTTCCTTCAACTAGTTTCGCTCTCTTTCACGCTCCTTCGTCTCGCTTCGCTTTCTTTCATCCTCCTTCGACTTGTTTCGCCCTCTTTCACCCTCCTTCGTCTCGTTTCACTCTCTTTGACCCTCCTTCGACTCCTTTCGCTCTATTTCACCCTCCTTCGTCTCGTTTAGCTCTCTTTCAACCTCCTTCGTCTTGTTTCGCTCTCTTACACCCTCCTTCGTCTCGTTTCGCTCTCTTTCACCCTCCATCGTCTCGTTTCGCTCTCTTTCACCCTCCCTCGTCTCGTTTCGCTCTCTTTTACCCTCTTTCGCCTGATTTCACTCTCTTTTACCTTCCTTCAACTAGTTTCGCTCTCTTTCACGCTCCTTCGTCTCGCTTCGCTCTCTTTCATCCTCCTTCGACTTGTTTTGCTCTCTTTCACCCTCCTTCGTCTCATTTCACTCTCTTTCACCCTCCTTCGTCTCGTTTCGCTCTCTTTGACCATCCTTCGTCTCGTTTCGCTCTATTTGACCCTCCTTCGACTCCTTTCGCTCTATTTCACCCTCCTTCGTCTCGTTTAGCTCTCTTTCACCCTCCTTCGTCTTGTTTCGCTCTCTTTCACCCTCCTTCGTCTCGTTTCACTCTCTTTCACCCTTCTTCATCTCGTTTCGCTCTCTTTCACCCTCCTTAGTCTCGTTTCGCTCTCTTTCACCCTCCTTCGTCTCGTTTCGGTCTCTTTCACCCTCCTTCGTCTCATTTCGGTATCTTTCACCCTCCTTCGTCTCGTTCCGCTCTCTTTCACCCTCCTTCGACTCCTTTCGCTCTCTTTCACCCTCCTTCGTCTCGTTTCGCTCTCTTTCACCCTCCTTCATCTTGTTTCGCTCTCTTTCACCCTCCTTTGTCTCGCTTCGCTCTCTTTCACCCTCCTTCCTCTGGTTTCGCTCTCTTCCACACTCCTTCGTCGCGTTTCGCTCTCTTTCACCCTCCATCGTCTCGTTTCGCTCACTTTCACCCTCCATCGTCTCGTTTCGCTCTCTTTTACCCTATTTCGTCTCGTTTCACTCTCTTTTACCTTCCTTCAACTCGTTTCGCTCTCGTTCACCCTCCTTCGTCTCGCTTCGCTCTCTTTCATCCTCTTTCGACTTGTTTCGCTCTCTTTCACCCTCCTTCGTCTCATTTCGCTCTCTTTCACCCTCCTTCGTCTCGTTTCGCTCTCTTTGACCATCCTTCGTCTCGTTTCGCTCTCTTTGACCCTCCTTCGACTCCTTTCGCTCTATTTCACCCTCCTTCGTCTCGTTTAGCTCTCTTTCACCCTCCTTCGTCTTGTTTTGCTCTCTTTCACCCTCCTTCGTCTCGTTTCACTCTGTTACACCCTCCTTCGTCTCGTTTCGCTCTCTTTCACCCTCCTTCGTCTTGTTTCGCTCTCTTTCACCCTCCTTCGACACGTTTCGCTCTCTTTCACCCTCCTTCCTCTGGTTTCGCTCTCTTACACCCTCCTTCGTCTCGTTTCGCTCTCTTTCACCCTCCATCGTCTCGTTTCGCTCTCTTTCACCCTCCCTCGTCTCGTTTCGCTCTCTTTTACCCTCTTTCGCCTGATTTCACTCTCTTTTACCTTCCTTCAACTAGTTTCGCTCTCTTTCACGCTCCTTCGTCTCGCTTCGCTTTCTTTCATCCTCCTTCGACTTGTTTCGCCCTCTTTCACCCTCCTTCGTCTCGTTTCACTCTCTTTGACCCTCCTTCGACTCCTTTCGCTCTATTTCACCCTCCTTCGTCTCGTTTAGCTCTCTTTCAACCTCCTTCGTCTTGTTTTGCTCTCTTTCACCCTCCTTCGTCTCGTTTCGCTCTGTTACACCCTCCTTCGTCTCGTTTCGCTCTCATTCACCCTCCTTCGTCTTGTTTCGCTCTCTTTCACCCTCCTTCGTCTCGTTTCGCTCTCTTTCACCCTCCTTCCTCTGGTTTCGCTCTCTTACACCCTCCTTCGTCTCGTTTCGCTCTCTTTCACCCTCCATCGTCTCGTTTCGCTCTCTTTCACCCTCCCTCGTCTCGTTTCGCTCTCTTTTACCCTCTTTCGTCTGATTTCACTCTCTTTTACCTTCCTTCAACTAGTTTCGCTCTCTTTCACGCTCCTTCGTCTCGCTTCGCTTTCTTTCATCCTCCTTCGACTTGTTTCGCTCTCTTTCACCCTCCTTCGTCTCGTTTCACTCTCTTTCACCCGCCATCGTCTCGTTTCGCTCTCTTTCTCCCTCCATCGTCTCGTTTCGCTCTCTTTTACCCTCTTTCATCTCGTTTCACCCTCTTTTACCTTCCTTCATCTCGTTTCGCTCTCTTTCACGCTCCTTCATCTCGCTTCGCTCTCTTTCACCCTCCTTCAACTTGTTTCGCTCTCTTTCAACCTCCTTCGTCTCCTTTCGCTCTCTTTGACCATCCTTCGTCTCGTTTCGCTCTCTTTGACCCTCCTTCGTCTCGTTTCGCTCTCTTTCACCCTCCTTCGTCTCGTTTCGCCCTCTTTCACCCTCCTTCGCCTCGTTTCGCTCTCTTTCATCCTCCTTCGTCTCGTTTCGCCCTATTTGACCCTCCTTCACCTCGTTTCGCTCTCTTTCACCATCCTTCGTCTCGTTTCGCTCACTTTCACCCTCCTTCATCTCGTTCCGCTCTCTTTCACCTTCCTTTGTCTCGCTTCACCCTTTTTCACCCTCCTTCGTCTCGTTTCGCTCTCTTTCACCCTCCTTCCTCTCGTTTCGCTCTCTTTCACCCTCCTTCGTCTCGTTTCACTCTCTTTTACCCTCCTTCCTCTCGTTTCGCTCTCTTTCACCCTCCATCGTCTCGTTTCGCTCGCTTTCCCCCTCCTTCATCTCGTTTCGCTCTCTTTCACCCTCCTTCCTCTCATTTCGCTCTCTTTCACCCTCCATCGTCTCGTTTCGCTCTCTTTCACCCTCGATCGTCTCGTTTCGCTCTCTTTTACCCTCTTTCGTCTCGTTTCACTCTCTTTTACCTTCCTTCAACTCGTTTCGATCTCTTTCACGCTCCTTCGTCTCGCTTCGCTCTCTTTCATCCTCCTTCGACTTGTTTTGCTCTCTTTCACCCTCCTTCGTCTCATTTCACTCTCTTTCACCCTCCTTCGTCTCGTTTCGCTCTCTTTGACCATCCTTCGTCTCGTTTCGCTCTATTTGACCCTCCTTCGACTCCTTTCGCTCTATTTCACCCTCCTTCGTCTCGTTTAGCTCTCTTTCACCCTCCTTCGTCTTGTTTCGCTCTCTTTCACCCTCCTTCGTCTCGTTTCACTCTCTTTCACCCTCCTTCATCTCGTTTCGCTCTCTTTCACCCTCCTTCGTCTCGTTTCGCTCTCTTTCACCCTCCTTCGTCTCGTTTCGGTCTCTTTCACCCTCCTTCGTCTCATTTCGGTATCTTTCACCCTCCTTCGTCTCGTTCCGCTCTCTTTCACCCTCCTTCGACTCCTTTCGCTCTCTTTCACCCTCCTTCGTCTCGTTTCGCTCTCTTTCACCCTCCTTCGTCTTGTTTCGCTCTCTTTCACCCTCCTTTGTCTCGCTTCGCTCTCTTTCACCCTCCTTCCTCTGGTTTCGCTCTCTTACACACTCCTTCGTCGCGTTTCGCTCTCTTTCACCCTCCATCGTCTCGTTTCGCTCACTTTCACCCTCCATCGTCTCGTTTCGCTCTCTTTTACCCTATTTCGTCTCGTTTCACTCTCTTTTACCTTCCTTCAACTCGTTTCGCTCTCGTTTACCCTCCTTCGTCTCGCTTCGCTCTCTTTCATCCTCTTTCGACTTGTTTCGCTCTCTTTCACCCTCCTTCGTCTCATTTCGCTCTCTTTCACCCTCCTTCGTCTCGTTTCGCTCTCTTTGACCATCCTTCGTCTCGTTTCGCTCTCTTTGACCCTCCTTCGACTCCTTTCGCTCTATTTCACCCTCCTTCGTCTCGTTTAGCTCTCTTTCACCCTCCTTCGTCTTGTTTTGCTCTCTTTCACCCTCCATCGTCTCGTTTCACTCTGTTACACCCTCCTTCGTCTCGTTTCGCTCTCTTTCACCCTCCTTCGTCTTGTTTCGCTCTCTTTCACCCTCCTTCGACACGTTTCGCTCTCTTTCACCCTCCTTCCTCTGGTTTCGCTCTCTTACACCCTCCTTCGTCTCGTTTCGCTCTCTTTCACCCTCCATCGTCTCGTTTCGCTCTCTTTCACCCTCCCTCGTCTCGTTTCGCTCTCTTTTACCCTCTTTCGCCTGATTTCACTCTCTTTTACCTTCCTTCAACTAGTTTCGCTCTCTTTCACGCTCCTTCGTCTCGCTTCGCTCTCTTTCATCCTCCTTCGACTTGTTTTGCTCTCTTTCACCCTCCTTCGTCTCATTTCACTCTCTTTCACCCTCCTTCGTCTCGTTTCGCTCTCTTTGACCATCCTTCGTCTCGTTTCGCTCTATTTGACCCTCCTTCGACTCCTTTCGCTCTATTTCACCCTCCTTCGTCTCGTTTAGCTCTCTTTCACCCTCCTTCGTCTTGTTTCGCTCTCTTTCACCCTCCTTCGTCTCGTTTCACTCTCTTTCACCCTTCTTCATCTCGTTTCGCTCTCTTTCACCCTCCTTCGTCTCGTTTCGCTCTCTTTCACCCTCCTTCGTCTCGTTTCGGTCTCTTTCACCCTCCTTCGTCTCATTTCGGTATCTTTCACCCTCCTTCGTCTCGTTCCGCTCTCTTTCACCCTCCTTCGACTCCTTTCGCTCTCTTTCACCCTCCTTCGTCTCGTTTCGCTCTCTTTCACCCTCCTTCATCTTGTTTCGCTCTCTTTCACCCTCCTTTGTCTCGCTTCGCTCTCTTTCACCCTCCTTCCTCTGGTTTCGCTCTCTTACACACTCCTTCGTCGCGTTTCGCTCTCTTTCACCCTCCATCGTCTCGTTTCGCTCACTTTCACCCTCCATCGTCTCGTTTCGCTCTCTTTTACCCTATTTCGTCTCGTTTCACTCTCTTTTACCTTCCTTCAACTCGTTTCGCTCTCGTTCACCCTCCTTCGTCTCGCTTCGCTCTCTTTCATCCTCTTTCGACTTGTTTCGCTCTCTTTCACCCTCCTTCGTCTCATTTCGCTCTCTTTCACCCTCCTTCGTCTCGTTTCGCTCTCTTTGACCATCCTTCGTCTCGTTTCGCTCTCTTTGACCCTCCTTCGACTCCTTTCGCTCTATTTCACCCTCCTTCGTCTCGTTTAGCTCTCTTTCACCCTCCTTCGTCTTGTTTTGCTCTCTTTCACCCTCCTTCGTCTCGTTTCACTCTGTTACACCCTCCTTCGTCTCGTTTCGCTCTCTTTCACCCTCCTTCGTCTTGTTTCGCTCTCTTTCACCCTCCTTCGACACGTTTCGCTCTCTTTCACCCTCCTTCCTCTGGTTTCGCTCTCTTACACCCTCCTTCGTCTCGTTTCGCTCTCTTTCACCCTCCATCGTCTCGTTTCGCTCTCTTTCACCCTCCCTCGTCTCGTTTCGCTCTCTTTTACCCTCTTTCGCCTGATTTCACTCTCTTTTACCTTCCTTCAACTAGTTTCGCTCTCTTTCACGCTCCTTCGTCTCGCTTCGCTTTCTTTCATCCTCCTTCGACTTGTTTCGCCCTCTTTCACCCTCCTTCGTCTCGTTTCACTCTCTTTGACCCTCCTTCGACTCCTTTCGCTCTATTTCACCCTCCTTCGTCTCGTTTAGCTCTCTTTCAACCTCCTTCGTCTTGTTTTGCTCTCTTTCACCCTCCTTCGTCTCGTTTCGCTCTGTTACACCCTCCTTCGTCTCGTTTCGCTCTCATTCACCCTCCTTCGTCTTGTTTCGCTCTCTTTCACCCTCCTTCGTCTCGTTTCGCTCTCTTTCACCCTCCTTCCTCTGGTTTCGCTCTCTTACACCCTCCTTCGTCTCGTTTCGCTCTCTTTCACCCTGCATCGTCCCGTTTCGCTCTCTTTCACCCTCTCTCGTCTCGTTTCGCTCTCTTTTACCCTCTTTCGTCTGATTTCACTCTCTTTTACCTTCCTTCAACTAGTTTCGCTCTCTTTCACGCTCCTTCGTCTCGCTTCGCTTTCTTTCATCCTCCTTCGACTTGTTTCGCTCTCTTTCACCCTCCTTCGTCTCGTTTCACTCTCTTTCACCCTCCATCGTCTCGTTTCGCTCTCTTTCTCCCTCCATCGTCTCGTTTCGCTCTCTTTTACCCTCTTTCATCTCGTTTCACCCTCTTTTACCTTCCTTCATCTCGTTTCGCTCTCTTTCACGCTCCTTCATCTCGCTTCGCTCTCTTTCACCCTCCTTCAACTTGTTTCGCTCTCTTTCAACCTCCTTCGTCTCCTTTCGCTCTCTTTGACCATCCTTCGTCTCGTTTCGCTCTCTTTGACCCTCCTTCGTCTCGTTCCGCTCTCTTTCACCCTCCTTCGTCTCGTTTCGCCCTCTTTCACCCTCCTTCGCCTCGTTTCGCTCTCTTTCATCCTCCTTCGTCTCGTTTCGCCCTATTTGACCCTCCTTCACCTCGTTTCGCTCTCTTTCACCATCCTTCGTCTCGTTTCGCTCACTTTCACCCTCCTTCATCTCGTTCCGCTCTCTTTCACCCTCCTTTGTCTCGCTTCACCCTTTTTCACCCTCCTTCGTCTCGTTTCGCTCACTTTCACCCTCCTTCCTCTCGTTTCGCTCTCTTTCACCCTCCTTCGTCTCGTTTCACTCTCTTTTACCCTCCTTCCTCTCGTTTCGCTCTCTTTCATGCTCCATCGTCTCGTTTCGCTCGCTTTCCCCCTCCTTCATCTCGTTTCGCTCTCTTTCACCCTCCTTCCTCTCATTTCGCTCTCTTTCACCCTCCATTGTCTCGTTTCGCTCTCTTTCACCCTCGATCGTCTCGTTTCGCTCTCTTTTACCCTCTTTCGTCTCGTTTCACTCTCTTTTACCTTCCTTCAACTCGTTTCGATCTCTTTCACGCTCCTTCGTCTCGCTTCGCTCTCTTTCATCCTCCTTCGACTTGTTTTGCTCTCTTTCACCCTCCTTCGTCTCATTTCACTCTCTTTCACCCTCCTTCATCTCGTTTCGCTCTCTTTGACCATCCTTCGTCTCGTTTCGCTCTATTTGACCCTCCTTCGACTCCTTTCGCTCTATTTCACCCTCCTTCGTCTCGTTTAGCTCTCTTTCACCCTCCTTCGTCTTGTTTCGCTCTCTTTCACCCTCCTTCGTCTCATTTCGCTCTCTTTCACCCTCCTTCCTCTCGTTTCGCTCTCTTTCACCCTCCTTCGTCTCGTTTCGCTCTCTTTCACCCTCCATCGTCTCATTTCACTCTCTTTCATCTCGTTTCACTCTCTTTTACCTTCCTTCATCTCGTTTCGCTCTCTTTCACGCTCCTTCGTCTCGCTTCGCTCTCTTTCACCCTCCTTCCACTTGTTTCGCTCTCTTTCACCCACCTTCGTCTCGTTTCGCTCTCTTTGACCATCCTTCGTCTCGTTTCTCTCTCTTTGACCATCCGTCGTCTCGTTTCGCTTTCTTTCACCCTCCTTCGTCTCGTTTCGCCCTCTTTCACCCTCCTTCATCTTGTTTCGCTCTCTTTGACCATCCTTCGTCTCGTTTCGCTCTCTTTCACCCTCCTTCGTCTCGTTTAGCTCTCTTTCAACCTCCTTCGTCTTGTTTTGCTCTCTTTCACCCTCCTTCGTCTCGTTTCGCTCTGTTACACCCTCCTTCGTCTCGTTTCGCTCTCATTCACCCTCCTTCATCTTGTTTCGCTCTCTTTCACCCTCCTTCGTCTCGTTTCGCTCTCTTTCACCCTCCTTCCTCTGGTTTCGCTCTCTTACACCCTCCTTCGTCTCGTTTCGCTCTCTTTCACCCTCCATCGTCTCGTTTCGCTCTCTTTCACCCTCCCTCGTCTCGTTTCGCTCTCTTTTACCCTCTTTCGTCTGATTTCACTCTCTTTTACCTTCCTTCAACTAGTTTCGCTCTCTTTCACGCTCCTTCGTCTCGCTTCGCTTTCTTTCATCCTCCTTCGACTTGTTTCGCTCTCTTTCACCCTCCTTCGTCTCGTTTCACTCTCTTTCACCCTCCATCGTCTCGTTTCGCTCTCTTTCTCCCTCCATCGTCTCGTTTCGCTCTCTTTTACCCTCTTTCATCTCGTTTCACCCTCTTTTACCTTCCTTCATCTCGTTTCGCTCTCTTTCACGCTCCTTCATCTCGCTTCGCTCTCTTTCACCCTCCTTCAACTTGTTTCGCTCTCTTTCAACCTCCTTCGTCTCCTTTCGCTCTCTTTGACCATCCTTCGTCTCGTTTCGCTCTCTTTGACCCTCCTTCGTCTCGTTTCGCTCTCTTTCACCCTCCTTCGTCTCGTTTCGCCCTCTTTCACCCTCCTTCGCCTCGTTTCGCTCTCTTTCATCCTCCTTCGTCTCGTTTCGCCCTATTTGACCCTCCTTCACCTCGTTTCGCTCTCTTTCACCATCCTTCGTCTCGTTTCGCTCACTTTCACCCTCCTTCATCTCGTTCCGCTCTCTTTCACCCTCCTTTGTCTCGCTTCACCCTTTTTCACCCTCCTTCGTCTCGTTTCGCTCTCTTTCACCCTCCTTCCTCTCGTTTCGCTCTCTTTCACCCTCCTTCGTCTCGTTTCACTCTCTTTTACCCTCCTTCCTCTCGTTTCGCTCTCTTTCATGCTCCATCGTCTCGTTTCGCTCGCTTTCCCCCTCCTTCATCTCGTTTCGCTCTCTTTCACCCTCCTTCCTCTCATTTCGCTCTCTTTCACCCTCCATCGTCTCGTTTCGCCCTCTTTCACCCTCGATCGTCTCGTTTCGCTCTCTTTTACCCTCTTTCGTCTCGTTTCACTCTCTTTTACCTTCCTTCAACTCGTTTCGCTCTCTTTCACGCTCCTTCGTCTCGCTTCGCTCTCTTTCATCCTCCTTCGACTTGTTTTGCTCTCTTTCACCCTCCTTCGTCTCATTTCACTCTCTTTCACCCTCCTTCGTCTCGTTTCGCTCTCTTTGACCATCCTTCGTCTCGTTTCGCTCTATTTGACCCTCCTTCGACTCCTTTCGCTCTATTTCACCCTCCTTCGTCTCGTTTAGCTCTCTTTCACCCTCCTTCGTCTTGTTTCGCTCTCTTTCACCCTCCTTCATCTCATTTCGCTCTCTTTCACCCTCCTTCCGTCCGTTTCGCTCTCTTTCACCCTCCTTCGTCTCGTTTCGCTCTCTTTCACCCTCCATCGTCTCATTTCACTCTCTTTCATCTCGTTTCACTCTCTTTTACCTTCCTTCATCTCGTTTCGCTCTCTTTCACGCTCCTTCGTCTCGCTTCGCTCTCTTTCAACCTCCTTCGTCTTGTTTTGCTCTCTTTCACCCTCCTTCGTCTCGTTTCGCTCTGTTACACCCTCCTTCGTCTCGTTTCGCTCTCATTCACCCTCCTTCGTCTTGTTTCGCTCTCTTTCACCCTCCTTCGTCTCGTTTCGCTCTCTTTCACCCTCCTTCCTCTGGTTTCGCTCTCTTACACCCTCCTTCGTCTCGTTTCGCTCTCTTTCACCCTCCATCGTCCCGTTTCGCTCTCTTTCACCCTCTCTCGTCTCGTTTCGCTCTCTTTTACCCTCTTTCGTCTGATTTCACTCTCTTTTACCTTCCTTCAACTAGTTTCGCTCTCTTTCACGCTCCTTCGTCTCGCTTCGCTTTCTTTCATCCTCCTTCGACTTGTTTCGCTCTCTTTCACCCTCCTTCGTCTCGTTTCACTCTCTTTCACCCTCCATCGTCTCGTTTCGCTCTCTTTCTCCCTCCATCGTCTCGTTTCGCTCTCTTTTACCCTCTTTCATCTCGTTTCACCCTCTTTTACCTTCCTTCATCTCGTTTCGCTCTCTTTCACCCTCCTTCAACTTGTTTCGCTCTCTTTCAACCTCCTTCGTCTCCTTTCGCTCTCTTTGACCATCCTTCGTCTCGTTTCGCTCTCTTTGACCCTCCTTCGTCTCGTTTCGCTCTCTTTCACCCTCCTTCGTCTCGTTTCGCCCTCTTTCACCCTCCTTCGCCTCGTTTCGCTCTCTTTCATCCTCCTTCGTCTCGTTTCGCCCTATTTGACCCTCCTTCACCTCGTTTCGCTCTCTTTCACCATCCTTCGTCTCGTTTCGCTCACTTTCACCCTCCTTCATCTCGTTCCGCTCTCTTTCACCCTCCTTTGTCTCGCTTCACCCTTTTTCACCCTCCTTCGTCTCGTTTCGCTCACTTTCACCCTCCTTCCTCTCGTTTCGCTCTCTTTCACCCTCCTTCGTCTCGTTTCACTCTCTTTTACCCTCCTTCCTCTCGTTTCGCTCTCTTTCATGCTCCATCGTCTCGTTTCGCTCGCTTTCCCCCTCCTTCATCTCGTTTCGCTCTCTTTCACCCTCCTTCCTCTCATTTCGCTCTCTTTCACCCTCCATCGTCTCGTTTCGCTCTCTTTCACCCTCGATCGTCTCGTTTCGCTCTCTTTTACCCTCTTTCGTCTCGTTTCACTCTCTTTTACCTTCCTTCAACTCGTTTCGATCTCTTTCACGCTCCTTCGTCTCGCTTCGCTCTCTTTCATCCTCCTTCGACTTGTTTTGCTCTCTTTCACCCTCCTTCGTCTCATTTCACTCTCTTTCACCCTCCTTCGTCTCGTTTCGCTCTCTTTGACCATCCTTCGTCTCGTTTCGCTCTATTTGACCCTCCTTCGACTCCTTTCGCTCTATTTCACCCTCCTTCGTCTCGTTTAGCTCTCTTTCACCCTCCTTCGTCTTGTTTCGCTCTCTTTCACCCTCCTTCGTCTCATTTCGCTCTCTTTCACCCTCCTTCCTCTCGTTTCGCTCTCTTTCACCCTCCTTCGTCTCGTTTCGCTCTCTTTCACCCTCCATCGTCTCATTTCACTCTCTTTCATCTCGTTTCACTCTCTTTTACCTTCCTTCATCTCGTTTCGCTCTCTTTCACGCTCCTTCGTCTCGCTTCGCTCTCTTTCACCCTCCTTCCACTTGTTTCGCTCTCTTTCACCCACCTTCGTCTCGTTTCGCTCTCTTTGACCATCCTTCGTCTCGTTTCTCTCTCTTTGACCATCCGTCGTCTCGTTTCGCTTTCTTTCACCCTCCTTCGTCTCGTTTCGCCCTCTTTCACGCTCCTTCATCTTGTTTCGCTCTCTTTGACCATCCTTCGTCTCGTTTCGCTCTCTTTCACCCTCCTTCGTCTCGTTTAGCTCTCTTTCAACCTCCTTCGTCTTGTTTTGCTCTCTTTCACCCTCCTTCGTCTCGTTTCGCTCTGTTACACCCTCCTTCGTCTCGTTTCGCTCTCATTCACCCTCCTTCATCTTGTTTCGCTCTCTTTCACCCTCCTTCGTCTCGTTTCGCTCTCTTTCACCCTCCTTCCTCTGGTTTCGCTCTCTTACACCCTCCTTCGTCTCGTTTCGCTCTCTTTCACCCTCCATCGTCTCGTTTCGCTCTCTTTCACCCTCCCTCGTCTCGTTTCGCTCTCTTTTACCCTCTTTCGTCTGATTTCACTCTCTTTTACCTTCCTTCAACTAGTTTCGCTCTCTTTCACGCTCCTTCGTCTCGCTTCGCTTTCTTTCATCCTCCTTCGACTTGTTTCGCTCTCTTTCACCCTCCTTCGTCTCGTTTCACTCTCTTTCACCCTCCATCGTCTCGTTTCGCTCTCTTTCTCCCTCCATCGTCTCGTTTCGCTCTCTTTTACCCTCTTTCATCTCGTTTCACCCTCTTTTACCTTCCTTCATCTCGTTTCGCTCTCTTTCACGCTCCTTCATCTCGCTTCGCTCTCTTTCACCCTCCTTCAACTTGTTTCGCTCTCTTTCAACCTCCTTCGTCTCCTTTCGCTCTCTTTGACCATCCTTCGTCTCGTTTCGCTCTCTTTGACCCTCCTTCGTCTCGTTTCGCTCTCTTTCACCCTCCTTCGTCTCGTTTCGCCCTCTTTCACCCTCCTTCGCCTCGTTTCGCTCTCTTTCATCCTCCTTCGTCTCGTTTCGCCCTATTTGACCCTCCTTCACCTCGTTTCGCTCTCTTTCACCATCCTTCGTCTCGTTTCGCTCACTTTCACCCTCCTTCATCTCGTTCCGCTCTCTTTCACCCTCCTTTGTCTCGCTTCACCCTTTTTCACCCTCCTTCGTCTCGTTTCGCTCTCTTTCACCCTCCTTCCTCTCGTTTCGCTCTCTTTCACCCTCCTTCGTCTCGTTTCACTCTCTTTTACCCTCCTTCCTCTCGTTTCGCTCTCTTTCATGCTCCATCGTCTCGTTTCGCTCGCTTTCCCCCTCCTTCATCTCGTTTCGCTCTCTTTCACCCTCCTTCCTCTCATTTCGCTCTCTTTCACCCTCCATCGTCTCGTTTCGCCCTCTTTCACCCTCGATCGTCTCGTTTCGCTCTCTTTTACCCTCTTTCGTCTCGTTTCACTCTCTTTTACCTTCCTTCAACTCGTTTCGCTCTCTTTCACGCTCCTTCGTCTCGCTTCGCTCTCTTTCATCCTCCTTCGACTTGTTTTGCTCTCTTTCACCCTCCTTCGTCTCATTTCACTCTCTTTCACCCTCCTTCGTCTCGTTTCGCTCTCTTTGACCATCCTTCGTCTCGTTTCGCTCTATTTGACCCTCCTTCGACTCCTTTCGCTCTATTTCACCCTCCTTCGTCTCGTTTAGCTCTCTTTCACCCTCCTTCGTCTTGTTTCGCTCTCTTTCACCCTCCTTCATCTCATTTCGCTCTCTTTCACCCTCCTTCCGTCCGTTTCGCTCTCTTTCACCCTCCTTCGTCTCGTTTCGCTCTCTTTCACCCTCCATCGTCTCATTTCACTCTCTTTCATCTCGTTTCACTCTCTTTTACCTTCCTTCATCTCGTTTCGCTCTCTTTCACGCTCCTTCGTCTCGCTTCGCTCTCTTTCACCCTCCTTCCACTTGTTTCGCTCTCTTTCACCCACCTTCGTCTCGTTTCGCTCTCTTTGACCATCCTTCGTCTCGTTTCGCTCTCTTTGACCATCCGTCGTCTCGTTTCGCTCTCTTTCACCCTCCTTCGTCTCGTTTCGCCCTCTTTCACCCTCCTTCGTCTCGTTTCGCTCTCTTTGACCATCCTTCGTCTCGTTTCACCCTCCTTCGTCTCGTTTCGCCCTCTTTCACCCTCCTTCGTCTCGTTTCGCTCTCTTTGACCATCCTTCGTCTCGTTTCGCTCTCTTCCACCCTCCTTCGTCTCGTTTCGCCGTCTTTGACCCTCCTTCGTCTCGTTTCGCTCTCTTTCACCCTCCTTCGTCTCATTTCGCTTTCTTTCACCCTCCTTCGTCTCGTTTCGCTCTCTTACACCAACCTTCGTCTCGTTTCGCCGTCATTCACAATCCTTCTTCTCGTTGCTCTCTCTTTCACACTCTTTGATCTCGTTTCGCTCTCTTTCACCTTCCTTCGTCTCGTTTCACTCTCTTTCACCCTCCTTCGTCTCGTTTCGCTCGCTTCCACCCTCCTTCATCTCGGTTCGCCCTCTTTCACCCTCCTTCGTCTCGTTTCGCTCTCTTTCAGCCACCATCATCTCGTTTCGCTCTCTTTCACACTCCTTCGTCTCGTTTCGCTCACTTTCACCCTCCTTCATCTCATTTCGCTCTCGTTCACCCTCCTTCGTCTTGTTTCGCTCTCTTTCACCACCTTCATTAAGTTTCGCTCTCTTTCACCCTCCTTCGTCTCGCTTCGCCCTTTTTCACCCTCCTTCGTCTCGTTTCGCTCTCTTTGACCCTCCTTCACCTCGGTTAGCTCTCTTTGACCCTCCTTCGTCTCGTTTAGCTCTCTTTCACCCTCCTTCGTCTTGTTTCGCTCTCTTTCACCCTCCTTCGTCTCATTTCGCTCTCTTTCACCCTCCTTCCTCTTGTTTCGCTCTCTTTCACCCTCCTTCGTCTCGTTTCGCTCTCTTTCACCCTCCATCGTCTCATTTCACTCTCTTTCATCTCGTTTCACTCTCTTTTACCTTCCTTCATCTCGTTTCGCTCTCTTTCACGCTCCTTCGTCTCGCTTCGCTATCTTTCACCCTCCTTCCACTTGTTTCGCTCTCTTTCACCCACCTTCGTCTCGTTTCGCTCTCTTTGACCATCCTTCGTCTCGTTTCGCTCTCTTTGACCATCCGTCGTCTCGTTTCGCTCTCTTTCACCCTCCTTCGTCTCGTTTCGCCCTCTTTCACCCTCCTTCGTCTCGTTTCGCTCTCTTTGACCATCCTTCGTCTCGTTTCGCTCTCTTTCACCCTCCTTCGTCTCGTTTAGCTCTCTTTCAACCTCCTTCATCTTGTTTTGCTCTCTTTCACCCTCCTTCGTCTCGTTTCGCTCTGTTACACCCTCCTTCGTCTCGTTTCGCTCTCATTCACCCTCCTTCGTCTTGTTTCGCTCTCTTTCACCCTCCTTCGTCTCGTTTCGCTCTCTTTCACCCTCCTTCCTCTGGTTTCGCTCTCTTACACCCTCCTTCGTCTCGTTTCGCTCTCTTTCACCCTCCATCGTCTCGTTTCGCTCTCTTTCACCCTCCCTCGTCTCGTTTCGCTCTCTTTTACCCTCTTTCGTCTGATTTCACTCTCTTTTACCTTCCTTCAACTAGTTTCGCTCTCTTTCACGCTCCTTCGTCGCGCTTCGCTTTCTTTCATCCTCCTTCGACTTGTTTCGCTCTCTTTCACCCTCCTTCGTCTCGTTTCACTCTCTTTCACCCTCCATCGTCTCGTTTCGCTCTCTTTCTCCCTCCATCGTCTCGTTTCGCTCTCGTTTACCCTCTTTCATCTCGTTTCACCCTCTTTTACCTTCCTTCATCTCGTTTCGCTCTCTTTCACGCTCCTTCATCTCGCTTCGCTCTCTTTCACCCTCCTTCGACTTGTTTTGCTCTCTTTCACCCTCCTTCGTCTCATTTCACTCTCTTTCACCCTCCTTCGTCTCGTTTCACTCTCTTTTACCCTCCTTCCTCTCGTTTCGCTCTCTTTCATGCTCCATCGTCTCGTTTCGCTCGCTTTCCCCCTCCTTCATCTCGTTTCGCTCTCTTTCACCCTCCTTCCTCTCATTTCGCTCTCTTTCACCCTCCATCGTCTCGTTTCGCTCTCTTTCACCCTCGATCGTCTCGTTTCGCTCTCTTTTACCCTCTTTCGTCTCGTTTCACTCTCTTTTACCTTCCTTCAACTCGTTTCGCTCTCTTTCACGCTCCTTCGTCTCGCTTCGCTCTCTTTCATCCTCCTTCGACTTGTTTTGCTCTCTTTCACCCTCCTTCGTCTCATTTCACTCTCTTTCACCCTCCTTCGTCTCGTTTCGCTCTCTTTGACCATCCTTCGTCTCGTTTCGCTCTATTTGACCCTCCTTCGACTCCTTTCGCTCTATTTCACCCTCCTTCGTCTCGTTTAGCTCTCTTTCACCCTCCTTCGTCTTGTTTCGCTCTCTTTCACCCTCCTTCGTCTCATTTCGCTCTCTTTCACCCTCCTTCCTCTCGTTTCGCTCTCTTTCACCCTCCTTCGTCTCGTTTCGCTCTCTTTCACCCTCCATCGTCTCATTTCACACTCTTTCATCTCGTTTCACTCTCTTTTACCTTCCTTCATCTCGTTTCGCTCTCTTTCACGCTCCTTCGTCTCGCTTCGCTCTCTTTCACCCTCCTTCCACTTGTTTCGCTCTCTTTCACCCACCTTCGTCTCGTTTCGCTCTCTTTGACCATCCTTCGTCTCGTTTCGCTCTCTTTGACCATCCGTCGTCTCGTTTCGCTCTCTTTCACCCTCCTTCGTCTCGTTTCGCCCTCTTTCACCCTCCTTCGTCTCGTTTCGCTCTCTTTGACCATCCTTCGTCTCGTTTCGCTCTCTTTCACCCTCCTTCGTCTCGTTTCGCCCTCTTTCACCCTCCTTCGTCTCGTTTCGCTCTCTTTGACCATCCTTCGTCTCGTTTCGCTCTCTTCCACCCTCCTTCGTCTCGTTTCGCCGTCTTTGACCCTCCTTCGTCTCGTTTCGCTCTCTTTCACCCTCCTTCGTCTCATTTCGCTTTCTTTCACCCTCCTTCGTCTCGTTTCGCTCTCTTTCACCAACCTTCGTCTCGTTTCGCCGTCATTCACAATCCTTCTTCTCGTTGCTCTCTCTTTCACACTCTTTGATCTCGTTTCGCTCTCTTTCACCTTCCTTCGTCTCGTTTCACTCTCTTTCACCCTCCTTCGTCTCGTTTCGCTCGCTTCCACCCTCCTTCATCTCGGTTCGCCCTCTTTCACCCTCCTTCGTCTCGTTTCGCTCTCTTTCAGCCACCATCATCTCGTTTCGCTCTCTTTCACACTCCTTCGTCTCGTTTCGCTCACTTTCACCCTCCTTCATCTCATTTCGCTCTCGTTCACCCTCCTTCGTCTTGTTTCGCTCTCTTTCACCACCTTCATTACGTTTCGCTCTCTTTCACCCTCCTTCGTCTCGCTTCGCCCTTTTTCACCCTCCTTCGTCTCGTTTCGCTCTCTTTGACCCTCCTTCACCTCGGTTAGCTCTCTTTGACCCTCCTTCGTCTCGTTTAGCTCTCTATCATCCTCCTTCATATCGTTTCGCTCTGTTTCACCCTCCTTCGTCTCGTTTCGCTCGCTTTCTCCCACCTTCATCTTGTTTAGCTCTCTTTGACCTTCCTTCGTCTCGTTTCGCTCTCTTTCACCCTCCTTCGTCTCGTTTCACCCTCTTTCACCCTCCTTCGCCTCGTTTCGCTCTCTTTCAACCTCTTTCGTCTCGTTTCGCTCTCTTTCACCCTCCTTTATCTCATTTCGCTCTCGTTCACCCTCCTTCGTCTTGTTTCGCTCTCTTTCGCACACCTTCATCTCGCTTTACTCTCTTTTACCCTCCTTCGTCTCGGTTTGCTCTCTTTCACCCTCCTTCGTCTCGTTTCGCTCTCTTTCACCCTCCTTCATCTCGTTTCGCTCTCTTCCACCCTCCTTCGTCTCGTTTCGCCCTCTTTCACCCTCCTTTGTCTTGTTTCGCTCTCTTTCACCCACCTTCATCTCGTTTCGCTCTCTTTCACCCTCCTTCGCCTCGTTTCATTCTCTTTCACCCTCCTTCGTCTCTTTTCGCTCTCCTTCACCCTCCTTCGTCTCGTTTCGCTCTCTTCCACCCTCCTTCGTATCGTTTCTCCCTCTTTCACCCTCCTTTGTCTTGTTTCGCTCTCTTTCACCTACCTTCATCTCGTTTCGCTCTCTTTCACCCTCCTTCGCCTTGTTTCAGTCTCTTTCATCCTCCTTCGTCTCGTTCCGCTCTCTTTCACGCTCCTTCGACTCCTTTCGCTCTCTTTCACCCTCCTTCGTCTCGTTTCGCTCTCTTTCACACCCTCCTTCATCTCGTTTCGCTCTCTTTCACCCTCCTTCATCTCGTTTCGCTCTCTTTCACCCTCCTTCGTCTCGTTTCGCACTCTTTCACCCTCCTTCGTCTCGTTTCTGTCTCTTTCACCCTCCTTCGTCTTATTTCGGTATCTTTCACCCTCCTTCGTCTCGTTCCGCTCTCTTTCACCCTCCTTCGACTCCTTTCGCTCTCTTTCACCCTCCTTCGTCTCGTTTCGCTCTCTTTTACCTTCTTTCATCTCGTTTCACTCTCTTTTACCTTCCTTCATCTCGTTTCGCTCTCTTTCACCTACCTTCATCTCGTTTCGCTCTCTTTCACCCTCCTTCGCCTTGTTTCAGTCTCTTTCATCCTCCTTCGTCTCGTTCCGCTCTCTTTCACGCTCCTTCGACTCCTTTCGCTCTCTTTCACCCTCCTTCGTCTCGTTTCGCTCTCTTTCACACCCTCCTTCATCTCGTTTCGCTCTCTTTCACCCTCCTTCATCTCGTTTCGCTCTCTTTCACCCTCCTTCGTCTCGTTTCGCACTCTTTCACCCTCCTTCGTCTCGTTTCTGTCTCTTTCACCCTCCTTCGTCTTATTTCGGTATCTTTCACCCTCCTTCGTCTCGTTCCGCCCTCTTTCACCCTCCTTCGTCTCGTTTCGCTCTCTTTGACCATCCTTCGTCTCGTTTCGCTCTCTTTCACCCTCCTTCGTCTCGTTTCGCCCTCTTTCACCCTCCTTCGTCTCGTTTCGCTCTCTTTGACCATCCTTCGTCTCGTTTCGCTCTCTTCCACCCTCCTTCGTCTCGTTTCGCCGTCTTTGACCCTCCTTCGTCTCGTTTCGCTCTCTTTCACCCTCCTTCGTCTCATTTCGCTTTCTTTCACCCTCCTTCGTCTCGTTTCGCTCTCTTTCACCAACCTTCGTCTCGTTTCGCCGTCATTCACAATCCTTCTTCTCGTTGCTCTCTCTTTCACACTCTTTGATCTCGTTTCGCTCTCTTTCACCTTCCTTCGTCTCGTTTCACTCTCTTTCACCCTCCTTCGTCTCGTTTCGCTCGCTTCCACCCTCCTTCATCTCGGTTCGCCCTCTTTCACCCTCCTTCGTCTCGTTTCGCTCTCTTTCAGCCACCATCATCTCGTTTCGCTCTCTTTCACACTCCTTCGTCTCGTTTCGCTCACTTTCACCCTCCTTCATCTCATTTCGCTCTCGTTCACCCTCCTTCGTCTTGTTTCGCTCTCTTTCACCACCTTCATTACGTTTCGCTCTCTTTCACCCTCCTTCGTCTCGCTTCGCCCTTTTTCACCCTCCTTCGTCTCGTTTCGCTCTCTTTGACCCTCCTTCACCTCGGTTAGCTCTCTTTGACCCTCCTTCGTCTCGTTTAGCTCTCTATCATCCTCCTTCATATCGTTTCGCTCTGTTTCACCCTCCTTCGTCTCGTTTCGCTCGCTTTCTCCCACCTTCATCTTGTTTAGCTCTCTTTGACCTTCCTTCGTCTCGTTTCGCTCTCTTTCACCCTCCTTCGTCTCGTTTCACCCTCTTTCACCCTCCTTCGCCTCGTTTCGCTCTCTTTCAACCTCTTTCGTCTCGTTTCGCTCTCTTTCACCCTCCTTTATCTCATTTCGCTCTCGTTCACCCTCCTTCGTCTTGTTTCGCTCTCTTTCGCACACCTTCATCTCGCTTTACTCTCTTTCACCCTCCTTCGTCTCGGTTTGCTCTCTTTCACCCTCCTTCGTCTCGTTTCACTCTCTTTCACCCTCCTTCATCTCGTTTCGCACTCTTCCACCCTCCTTCGTCTCGTTTCGCCCTCTTTCACCCTCCTTTGTCTTGTTTCGCTCTCTTTCACCCACCTTCATCTCGTTTCGCTCTCTTTCACCCTCCTTCGCCTCGTTTCATTCTCTTTCACCCTCCTTCGTCTCTTTTCGCTCTCCTTTACCCTCCTTCGTCTCGTTTCGCTCTCTTCCACCCTCCTTCGTCTCGTTTCGCCCTCTTTCACCCTCCTTTGTCTTGTTTCGCTCTCTTTCACCTACCTTCATCTCGTTTCGCTCTCTTTCACCCTCCTTCGCCTTGTTTCAGTCTCTTTCATCCTCCTTCGTCTCGTTCCGCTCTCTTTCATGCTCCTTCGACTCCTTTCGCTCTCTTTCACCCTCCTTCGTCTCGTTTCGCTCTCTTTCACACCCTCCTTCATCTCGTTTCGCTCTCTTTCACCCTCCTTCATCTCGTTTCGCTCTCTTTCACCCTCCTTCGTCTCGTTTCGCACTCTTTCACCCTCCTTCGTCTCGTTTCTGTCTCTTTCACCCTCCTTCGTCTTATTTCGGTATCTTTCACCCTCCTTCGTCTCGTTCCGCTCTCTTTCACCCTCCTTCGACTCCTTTCGCTCTCTTTCACCCTCCTTCGTCTCGTTTCGCTCTCTTTTACCTTCTTTCATCTCGTTTCACTCTCTTTTACCTTCCTTCATCTCGTTTCGCTCACTTTCACGCTCCTTTGTCTCGCTTTGCTCTCTTTCACCCTCCTTCAACTTGTTTCGCTTTCTTTCACCCGCCTTCGTCTCGTTTCGCTCTCTTTGACGATCCTTCGTCTCGTTTCGCTCTCTTTGACCCTCCTTCGTCTCGTTTCGCTCTCTTTCACCCTCCTTCGTCTCGTTTCACCCTCTTTCACCCTCCTTCGCCTCGTTTCGCTCTCTTCCACCCTCCTTCGTCTCGTTTCGCCCTCTTTCACCCTCCTTTGTCTTGTTTCGCTCTCTTTCACCTACCTTCATCTCGTTTCGCTCTCTTTCACCCTCCTTCGCCTTGTTTCAGTCTCTTTCATCCTCCTTCGTCTCGTTCCGCTCTCTTTCACGCTCCTTCGACTCCTTTCGCTCTCTTTCACCCTCCTTCGTCTCGTTTCGCTCTCTTTCACACCCTCCTTCATCTCGTTTCGCTCTCTTTCACCCTCCTTCATCTCGTTTCGCTCTCATTCACCCTCCTTCGTCTCGTTTCGCACTCTTTCACCCTCCTTCGTCTCGTTTCTGTCTCTTTCACCCTCCTTCGTCTTATTTCGGTATCTTTCACCCTCCTTCGTCTCGTTCCGCTCTCTTTCACCCTCCTTCGACTCCTTTCGCTCTCTTTCACCCTCCTTCGTCTCGTTACGCTCTCTTTTACCTTCTTTCATCTCGTTTCACTCTCTTTTACCTTCCTTCATCTCGTTTCGCTCTCTTTCACGCTCCTTTGTCTCGCTTTGCTCTCTTTCACCCTCCTTCAACTTGTTTCGCTTTCTTTCACCCGCCTTCGTCTCGTTTCGCTCTCTTTGACGATCCTTCGTCTCGTTTCGCTCTCTTTGACCCTCCTTCGTCTCGTTTCGCTCTCTTTCACCCTCCTTCGTCTCGTTTCACCCTCTTTCACCCTCCTTCGCCTCGTTTCGCTCTCTTTCACCCTCCTTCGTGTCGTTTCGCTCACTTTCACCCTCCTTCATCTCGTTCCGCTCTCTTTCACCCTCCTTCGTCTCGCTTCGCCCTTTTTCACCTTCCTTCGTCTCGTTTCGCTCTCTTCCACCCTCCTTCATCTCGGTTTGCCCTCTTTCACCCTCCTTCATCTCGTTTCGCTCTCTTTCTCCCACCTTCATCTCGTTTCGCTCTCTTTCATCCTCCTTCGTCTCGTTTCGCTCTCTTTCACCTTCCTTCATCTCATTTCGCTCTCGTTCACCCTCCTTCGTCTTGTTTCGCTCTCTTTCACACACCTTCATCTCGTTTTGGTCTCTTTCACCCTCCTTCGTCTCGATTTGCTCTCTTTCAACCTCCTTCGCCTCGTTTCGCTCTCTTTCACCCTCCTTCAACTCGTTTCGCTCTCTTCCACCCTCCTTCGTCTCGTTTCGCCCTCTTTCACCCTCCTTTGTCTTGTTTCGCTCTCTTTCAACCACCTTCATCTCGTTTCGCTCTCTTTCACCCTTCTTCGCCTCGTTTCAGTCTCTTTCACTCACCTTCGTCTCGTTTCGGTCTCTTTCACCCTTCTTCATCTCGTTCCGCTCTCTTTCACCCTCCTTCGACTCCTTTCGCGCTCTTTCACCCTCCTTCAACTCGTTTCGCTCTCTTCCACCCTCCTTCGTCTCGTTTCGCCCTCTTTCACCCTCCTTTGTCTTGTTTCGCTCTCTTTCAACCACCTTCATCTCGTTTCGCTCTCTTTCACCCTTCTTCGCCTTGTTTCAGTCTCTTTCACTCACCTTCGTCTCGTTTCGGTCTCTTTCACCCTCCTTCATCTCGTCCCGCTCTCTTTCACCCTCCTTCAACTCCTTTCGCGCTCTTTCACCCTCCTTCATCTCGTTTCGCTCTCTTTCACCCTTCTTCATCACGTTTCGATCTCTTTCACCCTCCTTTGTCTCGTTTCGCTCTCTTTCACCCTCCTTCCTCTCGTTTTGCTCTCTTTCACCCTCCTTCGTCTCGTTTCGCTCTCTTTCACCCTCCATCGTCTCGTTTCGCTCGCTTTCCCCCTCCATCATCTCGTTTCGCTCTCTTTCACCCTCCTGCCTCTCATTTCGCTCTCTTTCACCCTCCATCGTCTCGTTTCGCTCTCTTTCACCCTCCTTCGTCTCGTTTCGCATTCTTTCACCCTCCATCGTCTCGTTTCGCTCTCTTTTACCCCCCGACATCTCGTTGCGCTCTCTTTCACGCTCCTTCGTCATGTTTCGCTCACTTTCTCCCTCCTTCGTCTCATTTCGCTCTCGTTCACCCTCCTTCGTCTCGTTTCGCTCCCTTTGACCCTCCTTCGTCTCGTTTCGCTCTCTTTCACCCTCCTTCGTCTCGTTTCGCCGTCTTTGACCCTCCTTCGTCTCGTTTCGCTCTCTTTCACCCTCCTTCGTCTCATTTCGCTTTCTTTCACCCTCCTTCGTCTCGTTTCGCTCTCTTTCACCAACCTTCGTCTCGTTTCGCCTTCATTCACAATCCTTCTTCTCGTTGCTCTCTCTTTCACACTCTTTAACCTCGTTTCGCTCTCTTTTACCTTCCTTCGTCTCGTTTCACTCTCTTTCACCCTCCTTCGTCTCGTTTCGCTCTCTTTCACCCTTCTTCGCCTCGTTTCAGTCTCTTTCACTCACCTTCGTCTCGTTTCGGTCTCTTTCACCCTTCTTCATCTCGTTCCGCTCTCTTTCACCCTCCTTCGACTCCTTTCGCGCTCTTTCACCCTCCTTCAACTCGTTTCGCTCTCTTCCACCCTCCTTCGTCTCGTTTCGCCCTCTTTCACCCTCCTTTGTCTTGTTTCGCTCTCTTTCAACCACCTTCATCTCGTTTCGCTCTCTTTCACCCTTCTTCGCCTTGTTTCAGTCTCTTTCACTCACCTTCGTCTCGTTTCGGTCTCTTTCACCCTCCTTCATCTCGTTCCGCTCTCTTTCACCCTCCTTCAACTCCTTTCGCGCTCTTTCACCCTCCTTCATCTCGTTTCGCTCTCTTTCACCCTTCTTCATCACGTTTCGATCTCTTTCACCCTCCTTTGTCTCGTTTCGCTCTCTTTCACCCTCCTTCCTCTCGTTTTGCTCTCTTTCACCCTCCTTTGTCTCGTTTCGCTCTCTTTCACCCTCCATCGTCTCGTTTCGCTCGCTTTCCCCCTCCATCATCTCGTTTCGCTCTCTTTCACCCTCCTGCCTCTCATTTCGCTCTCTTTCACCCTCCATCGTCTCGTTTCGCTCTCTTTCACCCTCCTTCGTCTCGTTTCGCATTCTTTCACCCTCCATCGTCTCGTTTCGCTCTCTTTTACCCCCCGACATCTCGTTGCGCTCTCTTTCACGCTCCTTCGTCATGTTTCGCTCACTTTCTCCCTCCTTCGTCTCATTTCGCTCTCGTTCACCCTCCTTCGTCTCGTTTCGCTCCCTCTGACCCTCCTTCGTCTCGTTTCGCTCTCTTTCACCCTCCTTCGTCTCGTTTCGCCGTCTTTGACCCTCCTTCGTCTCGTTTCGCTCTCTTTCACCCTCCTTCGTCTCATTTCGCTTTCTTTCACCCTCCTTCGTCTCGTTTCGCTCTCTTTCACCAACCTTCGTCTCGTTTCGCCGTCATTCACAATCCTTCTTCTCGTTGCTCTCTCTTTCACACTCTTTAACCTCGTTTCGCTCTCTTTTACCTTCCTTCGTCTCGTTTCACTCTCTTTCACCCTCCTTCGTCTCGTTTCGCTCGCTTCCACCCTCCTTCATCTCGGTTCGCCCTCTTTCACCCTCCTTCGTCTCGTTTCGCTCTCTTTCAGCCACCATCATCTCGTTTCGCTCTCTTTCACGCTCCTTCGTCTCGTTTCGCTCACTTTCACCCTCCTTCATCTCATTTCGCTCTCGTTCACCCTCCTTCGTCTTGTTTCGCTCTCTTTCACCACCTTCATTACCGTTCGCTCTCTTTCACCCTCCTTCGTCTCGCTTCGCCCTTTTTCACCCTCCTTCGTCTCGTTTTGCTCTCTTTCACCCTCCTTCGTCTCGTTTCGCTCTCTTACACCCTCCTTCGTCTCGTTTCGCTCTCTTTCACCCTCCTTCGTCTTGTTTCGCTCTCTTTCACCCTCCTTCGTCTCGTTTCGCTCTCTTTCACCCTCCTTCCTCTGGTTTCGCTCTCTTACACCCTCCTTCGTCTCGTTTCGCTCTCTTTCACCCTCCATCGTCTCGTAGCGCTCTCTTTCACCCTCCTTCCTCTCGTTTCGCTCTCTTTCACACTCCTTCATCTCGTTTTGCTCTCTTCCACGCTCCTTCGTCTCGTTTCGCTCTCTTTCATCATCCATCGTCTCGATTCGCTCTCTTTTACCTACTTTCGTCTCGTTTCACTCTCTTTTACCTTCCTTCATCTCGGTTCGCTCTCTTTCACGCTCCTTCGTCTCGTTTCGCTCTCTTCCACCCTCCTTCGTCTCGTTTCGCCCTCTTTCACCCTCCTTTGTCTTGTTTCGCTCTCTTTCACCTACCTTCATCTCGTTTCGCTCTCTTTCACCCTCCTTCGCCTTGTTTCAGTCTCTTTCATCCTCCTTCGTCTCGCTTCGCCCTTTTTCACCCTCCTTCGTCTCGTTTCGCTCTCTTTGACCCTCCTTCACCTCGGTTAGCTCTCTTTGACTCTCCTTCGTCTCGTTTAGCTCTCTATCATCCTCCTTCACCTCGTTTCACTCTCTTTCACCCTCCTTCGTCTCGCTTCGCCCTTTTTCACCCTCCTTCGTCTCGTTTCGCTCTCTTTGACCCTCCTTCACCTCGGTTAGCTCTCTTTGACCCTCCTTCGTCTCGTTTAGCTCTCTATCATCCTCCTTCACCTCGTTTCACTCTCTTTCACCCTCCTTCGTCTCGTTTCGCTCTCTTTCACCCTCCATCGTCTCGTTTCGCTCGCTTTCCCCCTCCATCATCTCGTTTCGCTCTCTTTCACCCTCCTGCCTCTCATTTCGCTCTCTTTCACCCTCCATCGTCTCGGTTTGCTCTCTTTCACCCTCCTTCGTCTCGTTTCGCTCTCTTTCACCCTCCTTCATCTCGTTTCGCTCTCTTCCACCCTCCTTCGTCTCGTTTCGCCCTCTTTCACCCTCCTTTGTCTTGTTTCGCTCTCTTTCACCCACCTTCATCTCGTTTCGCTCTCTTTCACCCTCCTTCGCCTTGTTTCAGTCTCTTTCATCCTCCTTCGTCTCGTTCCGCTCTCTTTCACGCTCCTTCGACTCCTTTCGCTCTCTTTCACCCTCCTTCGTCTCGTTTCGCTCTCTTTCACACCCTCCTTCATCTCGTTTCGCTCTCTTTCACCCTCCTTCATCTCGTTTCGCTCTCATTCACCCTCCTTCGTCTCGTTTCGCACTCTTTCACCCTCCTTCGTCTCGTTTCTGTCTCTTTCACCCTCCTTCGACTCCTTTCGCTCTCTTTCACCCTCCTTCGTCTCGTTTCGCTCTCTTTTACCTTCTTTCATCTCGTTTCACTCTCTTTTACCTTCCTTCATCTCGTTTCGCTCTCTTTCATGCTCCTTTGTCTCGCTTTGCTCTCTTTCACCCTCCTTCAACTTGTTTCGCTTTCTTTCACCCGCCTTCGTCTCGTTTCGCTCTCTTTGACGATCCTTCGTCTCGTTTCCCTCTCTTTGACCCTCCTTCGTCTCGTTTCGCTCTCTTTCACCCTCCTTCGTCTCGTTTCACCCTCTTTCACCCTCCTTCGCCTCGTTTCGCTCTCTTTCACCCTCCTTCGTGTCGTTTCGCTCTCTTTGACCCTCCTTCATCTCGTTTCGCTCTCTTTCACCATCCTTCGTCTCGTTTCGCTCACATTTCACCCTCCTTCATCTCGTTCCGCTCTCTTTCACCCTCCTTCGTCTCGCTTCGCCCTTTTTCACCCTCCTTCGTCTTGTTTCGCTCTCTTTGACCCTCCTTCATCTCGTTTAGCTCTCTTTGACCCTCCTTTGTCTCGTTTAGCTCTCTATCATCCTCCTTCATATCGTTTCGCTCTGTTTCACTCTCCTTCGTCTCGTTTCGCTCTCTTTCTCCCACCTTCATCTCGTTTAGCTCTCTTTGACCTTCCTTCGTCTCGTTTCGCTCTCTTCCACCCTCCTTCATCTCGGTTTGCCCTCTTTCACCCTCCTTCATCTCGTTTCGCTCTCTTTCTCCCACCTTCATCTCGTTTCGCTCTCTTTCATCCTCCTTCGTCTCGTTTCGCTCTCTTTCACCTTCCTTCATCTCATTTCGCTCTCGTTCACCCTCCTTCGTCTTGTTTCGCTCTCTTTCACACACCTTCATCTCGTTTTGGTCTCTTTCACCCTCCTTCGTCTCGATTTGCTCTCTTTCACCCTCCTTCGCCTCGTTTCGCTCTCTTTCACCCTCCTTCAACTCGTTTCGCTCTCTTCCACCCTCCTTCGTCTCGTTTCGCCCTCTTTCACCCTCCTTTGTCTTGTTTCGCTCTCTTTCAACCACCTTCATCTCGTTTCGCTCTCTTTCACCCTTCTTCGCCTCGTTTCAGTCTCTTTCACTCACCTTCGTCTCGTTTCGGTCTCTTTCACCCTTCTTCATCTCGTTCCGCTCTCTTTCACCCTCCTTCGACTCCTTTCGCGCTCTTTCACCCTCCTTCAACTCGTTTCGCTCTCTTCCACCCTCCTTCGTCTCGTTTCGCCCTCTTTCACCCTCCTTTGTCTTGTTTCGCTCTCTTTCAACCACCTTCATCTCGTTTCGCTCTCTTTCACCCTTCTTCGCCTTGTTTCAGTCTCTTTCACTCACCTTCGTCTCGTTTCGGTCTCTTTCACCCTCCTTCATCTCGTTCCGCTCTCTTTCACCCTCCTTCAACTCCTTTCGCGCTCTTTCACCCTCCTTCATCTCGTTTCGCTCTCTTTCACCCTTCTTCATCACGTTTCGATCTCTTTCACCCTCCTTTGTCTCGTTTCGCTCTCTTTCACCCTCCTTCCTCTCGTTTTGCTCTCTTTCGCCCTCCTTCGTCTCGTTTCGCTCTCTTTCACCCTCCATCGTCTCGTTTCGCTCGCTTTCCCCCTCCATCATCTCGTTTCGCTCTCTTTCACCCTCCTGCTTCTCATTTCGCTCTCTTTCACCCTCCATCGTCTCGTTTCGCTCTCTTTCACCCTCCTTCGTCTCGTTTCGGATTCTTTCACCCTCCATCGTCTCGTTTCGCTCTCTTTTACCCCCCGACATCTCGTTGCGCTCTCTTTCACGCTCCTTCGTCATGTTTCGCTCACTTTCTCCCTCCTTCGTCTCATTTCGCTCTCGTTCACCCTCCTTCGTCTCGTTTCGCTCCCTTTGACCCTCCTTCGTCTCGTTTCGCTCTCTTTCACCCTCCTTCGTCTCGTTTCGCCGTCTTTGACCCTCCTTCGTCTCGTTTCGCTCTCTTTCACCCTCCTTCGTCTCATTTCGCTTTCTTTCACCCTCCTTCGTCTCGTTTCGCTCTCTTTCACCAACCTTCGTCTCGTTTCGCCGTCATTCACAATCCTTCTTCTCGTTGCTCTCTCTTTCACACTCTTTAACCTCGTTTCGCTCTCTTTTACCTTCCTTCGTCTCGTTTCACTCTCTTTCACCCTCCTTCGTCTCGTTTCGCTCTCTTTCACCCTTCTTCGCCTCATTTCAGTCTCTTTCACTCACCTTCGTCTCGTTTCGGTCTCTTTCACCCTTCTTCATCTCGTTCCGCTCTCTTTCACCCTCCTTCGACTCCTTTCGCGCTCTTTCACCCTCCTTCAACTCGTTTCGCTCTCTTCCACCCTCCTTCGTCTCGTTTCGCCCTCTTTCACCCTCCTTTGTCTTGTTTCGCTCTCTTTCAACCACCTTCATCTCGTTTCGCTCTCTTTCACCCTTCTTCGCCTTGTTTCAGTCTCTTTCACTCACCTTCGTCTCGTTTCGGTCTCTTTCACCCTCCTTCATCTCGTTCCGCTCTCTTTCACCCTCCTTCAACTCCTTTCGCGCTCTTTCACCCTCCTTCATCTCGTTTCGCTCTCTTTCACCCTTCTTCATCACGTTTCGATCTCTTTCACCCTCCTTTGTCTCGTTTCGCTCTCTTTCACCCTCCTTCCTCTCGTTTTGCTCTCTTTCACCCTCCTTCGTCTCGTTTCGCTCTCTTTCACCCTCCATCGTCTCGTTTCGCTCGCTTTCCCCCTCCATCATTTCGTTTCGCTCTCTTTCACCCTCCTGCCTCTCATTTCGCTCTCTTTCACCCTCCATCGTCTCGTTTCGCTCTCTTTCACCCTCCTTCGTCTCGTTTCGCATTCTTTCACCCTCCATCGTCTCGTTTCGCTCTCTTTTACCCCCCGACATCTCGTTGCGCTCTCTTTCACGCTCCTTCGTCATGTTTCGCTCACTTTCTCCCTCCTTCGTCTCATTTCGCTCTCGTTCACCCTCCTTCGTCTCGTTTCGCTCCCTTTGACCCTCCTTCGTCTCGTTTCGCTCTCTTTCACCCTCCTTCGTCTCGTTTCGCCGTCTTTGACCCTCCTTCGTCTCGTTTCGCCGTCATTCACAATCCTTCTTCTCGTTGCTCTCTCTTTCACACTCTTTAACCTCGTTTCGCTCTCTTTTACCTTCCTTCGTCTCGTTTCACTCTCTTTCACCCTCCTTCGTCTCGTTTCGCTCGCTTCCACCCTCCTTCATCTCGGTTCGCCCTCTTTCACCCTCCTTCGTCTCGTTTCGCTCTCTTTCAGCCACCATCATCTCGTTTCGCTCTCTTTCACACTCCTTCGTCTCGTTTCGCTCACTTTCACCCTCCTTCATCTCATTTCGCTCTCGTTCACCCTCCTTCGTCTTGTTTCGCTCTCTTTCACCACCTTCATTACCGTTCGCTCTCTTTCACCCTCCTTCGTCTCGCTTCGCCCTTTTTCACCCTCCTTCGTCTCGTTTCGCTCTCTTTGACCCTCCTTCACCTCGGTTAGCTCTCTTTGACCCTCCTTCGTCTCGTTTAGCTCTCTATCATCCTCCTTCATCTCGTTTCACTCTGTTTCACACTCCTTCGTCTCGTTTTGCTCTCTTTCACCTTCCTTCGTCTCGTTTCTATCTCTTCCCACCTCTTTCATCTCGTATCGCTCTAATTCACCTTCCTTCGTCTCGTTTCACTCTCTTTCACCCTCGTTCGTCTCGGATTGCCCTCTTTCACCCTCCTTCGTCTCGTTTCACTCTCTTTCACCCTCCTTCATCTCGTTTCGCTCTCTTTCACCCTCCTTCGTCTCGTTTCGCTCTCTTTCACCCTCCTTCATCTCGTTTCGGTCTCTTTCACCCTCCTTCGTCTCATTTCGGTATCTTTCACCCTCCTTCGTCTCGTTCCGCTCTCTTTCACCCTCCTTCGACTCCTTTTGCTCTCTTTCACCCTCCTTCGTCTCGTTTCGCTCTCTTTCACCCTCCTTCGTCTTGTTTCGCTCTCTTTCACCCTCCTTTGTCTCGCTTCGCTCTCTTTCACCCTCCTTCCTCTGGTTTCGCTCTCTTACACACTCCTTCGTCGCGTTTCGCTCTCTTTCACCCTCCATCGTCTCGTTTTGCTCACTTTCACCCTCCATCGTCTCGTTTCGCTCTCTTTTACCCTATTTCGTCTCGTTTCACTCTCTTTTACCATCCTTCAACTCGTTTCGCTCTCTTTCACCCTCCTTCGACTCCTTTCGCGCTCTTTCACCCTCCTTCAACTCGTTTCGCTCTCTTCCACCCTCCTTCGTCTCGTTTCGCCCTCTTTCACCCTCCTTTGTCTTGTTTCGCTCTCTTTCAACCACCTTCATCTCGTTTCGCTCTCTTTCACCCTTTTTCGCCTCGTTTCAGTCTCTTTCACTCACCTTCATCTCATTTCGGTCTCTTTCACCCTCCTTCATCTCGTTCCGCTCTCTTTCACCCTCCTTCGACTCCTTTCACGCTCTTTCACCCTCCTTCATCTCGTTTCGCTCTCTTTCACCCTTCTTCATCACGTTTCGATCTCTTTCACCCTCCTTTGTCTCGTTTCGCTCTCTTTCACCCTCCTTCCTCTCGTTTTGCTCTCTTTCACCCTCCTTCGTCTCGTTTCGCTCTCTTTCACCCTCCATCGTCTCGTTTCGCTCGCTTTCCCCCTCCTTCATCTCGTTTCGCTCTCTTTCACCCTCCTTCCTCTCATTTCGCTCTCTTTCACCCTCCATCGTCTCGTTTCGCTCTCTTTCACCCTCCTTCGTCTCGTTTCGCATTCTTTCACCCTCCATCGTCTCGTTTCGCTCTCTTTTACCCTCCGACATCTCGTTGCGCTCTCTTTCACGCTCCTTCGTCATGTTTCGCTCACTTTCACCCTCCTTCGTCTCACTTCGCTCTCGTTCACCCTCCTTCGTCTCGTTTCGCTCCCTTTGACCCTCCTTCGTCTCTTTTCGCTCTCTTTCACCCTCCTTCGTCTCGTTTCGCCGTCTTTGACCCTCCTTCGTCTCGTTTCGCTCTCTTTCACCCTCCTTCGTCTCATTTCGCTTTCTTTCACCCTCCTTCGTCTCGTTTCGCTCTCTTTCACCAACCTTCGTCTCGTTTCGCCGTCATTCACAATCCTTCTTCTCGTTGCTCTCTCTTTCACACTCTTTGATCTCGTTCCGCTCTCTTTCACCTTCCTTCGTCTCGTTTCACTCTCTTTCACCCTCCTTCGTCTCGTTTTGCTCGCTTCCACCCTCCTTCATCTCGGTTCGCCCTCTTTCACCCTCCTTCGTCTCGTTTCGCTCGCTTTCAGCCACCATCATCTCGTTTCGCTCTCTTTCACACTCCTTCGTCTCGTTTCGCTCACTTTCACCCTCCTTCATCTCATTTTGCTCTCGCTCACCCTCCTTCGTCTTGTTTCGCTCTCTTTCACCACCTTCATTACGTTTCGCTCTCTTTCACCCTCCTTCGTCTCGCTTCGCCCTTTTTCACCCTCCTTCGTCTCGTTTCGCTCTCTTTGACCCTCCTTCACCTCGGTTAGCTCTCTTTGACCCTCCTTCGTCTCGTTTAGCTCTCTATCATCCTCCTTCATCTCGTTTCACTCTGTTTCACACTCCTTCGTCTCGTTTAGCTCTCTTTCACCTTCCTTCGTCTCGTTTCTATCTCTTCCCACCTCTTTCATCTCGTATCGCTCTAATTCACCTTCCTTCGCCTCGTTTCACTCTCTTTCACCCTCGTTCGTCTCGGATTGCCCTCTTTCACCCTCCTTCGTCTCGCTTCACTCTCTTTCACCCTCCTTCATCTCGTTTCGCTCTCTTTCACCCTCCTTCGTCTCGTTTCGCTCTCTTTCACCCTCCTTCGTCTCGTTTCGGTCTCTTTCACACTCCTTCGTCTCATTTCGGTATCTTTCACCCTCCTTCGTCTCGTTCCGCTCTCATTCACCACCTTCATTACGTTTCGCTCTCTTTCACCCTCCTTCGTCTCGCTTCGCCCTTTTTCACCCTCCTTCGTCTCGTTTCACTCTCTTTCACCCTCCTTCGTCTCATTTCGGTATCTTTCACCCTCCTTCGTCTCGTTCCGCTCTCTTTCACCCTCCTTCGACTCCTTTCGCTCTCTTTCACCCTCCTTCGTCTCGTTTCGCTCTCTTTCACCCTCCTTCGTCTTGTTTCGCTCTCTTTCACCCTCCTTTGTCTCGCTTCGCTCTCTTTCACCCTCCTTCCTCTGGTTTCGCTCTCTTACACACTCCTTCGTCGCGTTTCGCTCTCTTTCACCCTCCATCGTCTCGTTTTGCTCACTTTCACCCTCCATCGTCTCGTTTCGCTCTCTTTTACCCTATTTCGTCTCGTTTCACTCTCTTTTACCATCCTTCAACTCGTTTCGCTCTCTTTCACCCTCCTTCGACTCCTTTCGCGCTCTTTCACCCTCCTTCAACTCGTTTCGCTCTCTTCCACCCTCCTTCGTCTCGTTTCGCCCTCTTTCACCCTCCTTTGTCTTGTTTCGCTCTCTTTCAACCACCTTCATCTCGTTTCGCTCTCTTTCACCCTTTTTCGCCTCGTTTCAGTCTCTTTCACTCACCTTCATCTCATTTCGGTCTCTTTCACCCTCCTTCATCTCGTTCCGCTCTCTTTCACCCTCCTTCGACTCCTTTCACGCTCTTTCACCCTCCTTCATCTCGTTTCGCTCTCTTTCACCCTTCTTCATCACGTTTCGATCTCTTTCACCCTCCTTTGTCTCGTTTCGCTCTCTTTCACCCTCCTTCCTCTCGTTTTGCTCTCTTTCACCCTCCTTCGTCTCGTTTCGCTCTCTTTCACCCTCCATCGTCTCGTTTCGCTCGCTTTCCCCCTCCTTCATCTCGTTTCGCTCTCTTTCACCCTCCTTCCTCTCATTTCGCTCTCTTTCACCCTCCATCGTCTCGTTTCGCTCTCTTTCACCCTCCTTCGTCTCGTTTCGCATTCTTTCACCCTCCATCGTCTCGTTTCGCTCTCTTTTACCCTCCGACATCTCGTTGCGCTCTCTTTCACGCTCCTTCGTCATGTTTCGCTCACTTTCACCCTCCTTCGTCTCACTTCGCTCTCGTTCACCCTCCTTCGTCTCGTTTCGCTCCCTTTGACCCTCCTTCGTCTCTTTTCGCTCTCTTTCACCCTCCTTCGTCTCGTTTCGCCGTCTTTGACCCTCCTTCGTCTCGTTTCGCTCTCTTTCACCCTCCTTCGTCTCATTTCGCTTTCTTTCACCCTCCTTCGTCTCGTTTCGCTCTCTTTCACCAACCTTCGTCTCGTTTCGCCGTCATTCACAATCCTTCTTCTCGTTGCTCTCTCTTTCACACTCTTTGATCTCGTTCCGCTCTCTTTCACCTTCCTTCGTCTCGTTTCACTCTCTTTCACCCTCCTTCGTCTCGTTTTGCTCGCTTCCACCCTCCTTCATCTCGGTTCGCCCTCTTTCACCCTCCTTCGTCTCGTTTCGCTCGCTTTCAGCCACCATCATCTCGTTTCGCTCTCTTTCACACTCCTTCGTCTCGTTTCGCTCACTTTCACCCTCCTTCATCTCATTTTGCTCTCGCTCACCCTCCTTCGTCTTGTTTCGCTCTCTTTCACCACCTTCATTACGTTTCGCTCTCTTTCACCCTCCTTCGTCTCGCTTCGCCCTTTTTCACCCTCCTTCGTCTCGTTTCGCTCTCTTTGACCCTCCTTCACCTCGGTTAGCTCTCTTTGACCCTCCTTCGTCTCGTTTAGCTCTCTATCATCCTCCTTCATCTCGTTTCACTCTGTTTCACACTCCTTCGTCTCGTTTAGCTCTCTTTCACCTTCCTTCGTCTCGTTTCTATCTCTTCCCACCTCTTTCATCTCGTATCGCTCTAATTCACCTTCCTTCGCCTCGTTTCACTCTCTTTCACCCTCGTTCGTCTCGGATTGCCCTCTTTCACCCTCCTTCGTCTCGCTTCACTCTCTTTCACCCTCCTTCATCTCGTTTCGCTCTCTTTCACCCTCCTTCGTCTCGTTTCGCTCTCTTTCACCCTCCTTCGTCTCGTTTCGGTCTCTTTCACACTCCTTCGTCTCATTTCGGTATCTTTCACCCTCCTTCGTCTCGTTTAGCTCTCTATCATCCTCCTTCATCTCGTTTCACTCTGTTTCACACTCCTTCGTCTCGTTTAGCTCTCTTTTACATTCCTTCATCTCGTTTCTATCTCTTCCCACCTCTTTCATCTCGAATCGCTCTAATTCACCTTCCTTCGTCTCGTTTCACTCTCTTTCACCCTCGTTCGTCTCGGATTGCCCTCTTTCACCCTCCTTCGTCTCGTTTCGCTCTCTTACACCCTCCTTCGTCTCGTTTCGCTCTCTTTCACCCTCCTTCGTCTTGTTTCGCTCTCTTTCACCCTCCTTCGTCTCGTTTCGCTCTCTTTCACCCTCCTTCCTCTGGTTTCGCTCTCTTACACCCTCCTTCGTCTCGTTTCGCTCTCTTTCACCCTCCATCGTCTCGTAGCGCTCTCTTTCACCCTCCTTCCTCTCGTTTCGCTCTCTTTCACACTCCTTCATCTCGTTTTGCTCTCTTCCACGCTCCTTCGTCTCGTTTCGCTCTCTTTCATCATCCATCGTCTCGATTCGCTCTCTTTTACCTACTTTCGTCTCGTTTCACTCTCTTTTACCTTCCTTCATCTCGGTTCGCTCTCTTTCACGCTCCTTCGTCTCGCTTCACTCTCTTTCACCCTCCTTCGTCTCATTTCGCTCTCTTTCACCCTCCTTCGTCTCGTTTCGTTCTTTGACCATCCTTCGACTCATTTTGTTCTCTTTGACCCTCCTTCATCTCGTTTCGCTCTCATTCACCCTCCTTCGTCTCGTTTCGCTCTCTTTGACCCTCCTTCACCTCGTTTAGCTCTCTTTGACCCTCCTTCGACTCCTTTCGCTCTCTTTCACCCTCCTTCGTCTCGTTGCGCTCTCTTTCTCCCTACTTCCTCTGTTTCGCTCTCTTTCACCCTACATCGTCTCGTTTCACTCTCTTCCACCCTCCTTCGTCTCGATTCGCACTCTTTCACCCTCCATCGTCTCATTGCGCTCTCTTTCACGCTCCTTCGTCTTGTTTCACTCTCTTTCACGCTCCTTCGTCTCGTTTCGCTCTCTTTCACCCTCCTTCGTCTCCTTTCACTCTCTTTCACCCTCCTTCGTCTCATTTCGCTCTCTTTCACCCTCCTTCGTCTCATTTTGCGCTCTTTCACCAACCTTGGTCTCGTTTCGCCGTCATTCACAATCCTTCTTCTCGTTTCTCTCTCTTTCACCCTCTTTGGTCTCGTTTCGCTCTCTTCCACCTTCCTTCGTCTCGTTTCACTCTCTTTCACCCTCCTTCGTCTCATTTCGGTATCTTTCACCCTCCTTCGTCTCGTTCCGCTCTCTTTCACCCTCCTTCGACTCCTTTCGCTCTCTTTCACCCTCCTTCGTCTCGTTTCGCTCTCTTTCACCCTCCTTCGTCTTGTTTCGCTCTCTTTCACCCTCCTTTGTCTCGCTTCGCTCTCTTTCACCCTCCTTCCTCTGGTTTCGCTCTCTTACACACTCCTTCGTCGCGTTTCGCTCTCTTTCACCCTCCATCGTCTCGTTTTGCTCACTTTCACCCTCCATCGTCTCGTTTCGCTCTCTTTTACCCTATTTCGTCTCGTTTCACTCTCTTTTACCATCCTTCAACTCGTTTCGCTCTCTTTCACCCTCCTTCGACTCCTTTCGCGCTCTTTCACCCTCCTTCAACTCGTTTCGCTCTCTTCCACCCTCCTTCGTCTCGTTTCGCCCTCTTTCACCCTCCTTTGTCTTGTTTCGCTCTCTTTCAACCACCTTCATCTCGTTTCGCTCTCTTTCACCCTTTTTCGCCTCGTTTCAGTCTCTTTCACTCACCTTCATCTCATTTCGGTCTCTTTCACCCTCCTTCATCTCGTTCCGCTCTCTTTCACCCTCCTTCGACTCCTTTCACGCTCTTTCACCCTCCTTCATCTCGTTTCGCTCTCTTTCACCCTTCTTCATCACGTTTCGATCTCTTTCACCCTCCTTTGTCTCGTTTCGCTCTCTTACACCCTCCTTCCTCTCGTTTTGCTCTCTTTCACCCTCCTTCGTCTCGTTTCGCTCTCTTTCACCCTCCATCGTCTCGTTTCGCTCGCTTTCCCCCTCCTTCATCTCGTTTCGCTCTCTTTCACCCTCCTTCCTCTCATTTCGCTCTCTTTCACCCTCCATCGTCTCGTTTCGCTCTCTTTCACCCTCCTTCGTCTCGTTTCGCATTCTTTCACCCTCCATCGTCTCGTTTCGCTCTCTTTTACCCTCCGACATCTCGTTGCGCTCTCTTTCACGCTCCTTCGTCATGTTTCGCTCACTTTCACCCTCCTTCGTCTCACTTCGCTCTCGTTCACCCTCCTTCGTCTCGTTTCGCTCCCTTTGACCCTCCTTCGTCTCTTTTCGCTCTCTTTCACCCTCCTTCGTCTCGTTTCGCCGTCTTTGACCCTCCTTCGTCTCGTTTCGCTCTCTTTCACCCTCCTTCGTCTCATTTCGCTTTCTTTCACCCTCCTTCGTCTCGTTTCGCTCTCTTTCACCAACCTTCGTCTCGTTTCGCCGTCATTCACAATCCTTCTTCTCGTTGCTCTCTCTTTCACACTCTTTGATCTCGTTCCGCTCTCTTTCACCTTCCTTCGTCTCGTTTCACTCTCTTTCACCCTCCTTCGTCTCGTTTTGCTCGCTTCCACCCTCCTTCATCTCGGTTCGCCCTCTTTCACCCTCCTTCGTCTCGTTTCGCTCGCTTTCAGCCACCATCATCTCGTTTCGCTCTCTTTCACACTCCTTCGTCTCGTTTCGCTCACTTTCACCCTCCTTCATCTCATTTTGCTCTCGCTCACCCTCCTTCGTCTTGTTTCGCTCTCTTTCACCACCTTCATTACGTTTCGCTCTCTTTCACCCTCCTTCGTCTCGCTTCGCCCTTTTTCACCCTCCTTCGTCTCGTTTCGCTCTCTTTGACCCTCCTTCACCTCGGTTAGCTCTCTTTGACCCTCCTTCGTCTCGTTTAGCTCTCTATCATCCTCCTTCATCTCGTTTCACTCTGTTTCACACTCCTTCGTCTCGTTTAGCTCTCTTTCACCTTCCTTCGTCTCGTTTCTATCTCTTCCCACCTCTTTCATCTCGTATCGCTCTAATTCACCTTCCTTCGCCTCGTTTCACTCTCTTTCACCCTCGTTCGTCTCGGATTGCCCTCTTTCACCCTCCTTCGTCTCGCTTCACTCTCTTTCACCCTCCTTCATCTCGTTTCGCTCTCTTTCACCCTCCTTCGTCTCGTTTCGCTCTCTTTCACCCTCCTTCGTCTCGTTTCGGTCTCTTTCACACTCCTTCGTCTCATTTCGGTATCTTTCACCCTCCTTCGTCTCGTTCCGCTCTCATTCACCACCTTCATTACGTTTCGCTCTCTTTCACCCTCCTTCGTCTCGCTTCGCCCTTTTTCACCCTCCTTCGTCTCGTTTCGCTCTCTTTGACCCTCCTTCACCTCGGTTAGCTCTCTTTGACCCTCCTTCGTCTCGTTTAGCTCTCTATCATCCTCCTTCATCTCGTTTCACTCTGTTTCACACTCCTTCGTCTCGTTTAGCTCTCTTTTACATTCCTTCATCTCGTTTCTATCTCTTCCCACCTCTTTCATCTCGAATCGCTCTAATTCACCTTCCTTCGTCTCGTTTCACTCTCTTTCACCCTCGTTCGTCTCGGATTGCCCTCTTTCACCCTCCTTTGTCTCGTTTCACTCTCTTTCACCCTCCTTCATCTCGTTTCGCTCTCTTTCACCCTCCTTCGTCTCGTTTCACTCTCTTTCACCCTCCTTCGTCTCGTTCCGCTCTCTTTCACCCTCCTTCGACTCCTTTCGCTCTCTTTCACCCTCCTTCGTCTCGTTTCGCTCTCTTTCACCCTCCTTCGTCTTGTTACGCTCTCTTTCACCCTCCTTTGTCTCGCTTCGCTCTCTTTCACCCTCCTTCCTCTGGTTTCGCTCTCTTACACACTCCTTCGTCGCGTTTCGCTCTCTTTCACCCTCCATCGTCTCGTTTCGCTCACTTTCACCCTCCATCGTCTCGTTTTGCTCTCTTTTACCCTATTTCGTCTCGTTTCACTCTCTTTTACCTTCCTTCAACTCGTTTCGCTCTCTTTCACGCTCCTTCGTCTCGCTTCGCTCTCTTTCATCCTCTTTCGACTTGTTTCGCTCTCTTTCACCCTCCTTCGTCTCATTTCGCTCTCTTTCACCCTCCTTCGTCTCGTTTCGCTCACTTTGACCATCCTTCGTCTCGTTTCGCTCTCTTTGACCCTCCTTCGACTCCTTTCGCTCTATTTCACCCTCCTTCGTCTCGTTTAGCTCTCTTTCACCCTCCTTCGTATTGTTTTGCTCTCTTTCACCCTCCTTCGTCTCGTTTCGCTCTCTTACACCCTCCTTCGTCTCGTTTCGCTCTCTTTCACCCTCCTTCGTCTTGTTTCGCTCTCTTTCACCCTCCTTCGTCTCGTTTCGCTCTCTTTCACCCTCCTTCCTCTGGTTTCGCTCTCTTACACCCTCCTTCGTCTCGTTTCGCTCTCTTTCACCCTCCATCGTCTCGTAGCGCTCTCTTTCACCCTCCTTCCTCTCGTTTCGCTCTCTTTCACACTCCTTCATCTCGTTTTGCTCTCTTCCACGCTCCTTCGTCTCGTTTCGCTCTCTTTCATCATCCATCGTCTCGATTCGCTCTCTTTTACATACTTTCGTCTCGTTTCACTCTCTTTTACCTTCCTTCATCTCGTTTCGCTCACTTTGACCATCCTTCGTCTCGTTTCGCTCTCTTTGACCCTCCTTCGACTCCTTTCGCTCTATTTCACCCTCCTTCGTCTCGTTTAGCTCCCTTTCACCCTCCTTCGTATTGTTTTGCTCTCTTTCACCCTCCTTCGTCTCGTTTCGCTCTCTTACACCCTCCTTCGTCTCGTTTCGCTCTCTTTCACCCTCCTTCGTCTTGTTTCGCTCTCTTTCACCCTCCTTCGTCTCGTTTCGCTCTCTTTCACCCTCCTTCCTCTGGTTTCGCTCTCTTACACCCTCCTTCGTCTCGTTTCGCTCTCTTTCACCCTCCATCGTCTCGTAGCGCTCTCTTTCACCCTCCTTCCTCTCGTTTCGCTCTCTTTCACACTCCTTCATCTCGTTTTGCTCTCTTCCACGCTCCTTCGTCTCGTTTCGCTCTCTTTCATCATCCATCGTCTCGATTCGCTCTCTTTTACCTACTTTCGTCTCGTTTCACTCTCTTTTACCTTCCTTCATCTCGGTTCGCTCTCTTTCACCCTCCTTCGTCTTGTTTCGCCCTCTTTCACCCTCCTTCGCCTCGTTTCGCTCTCTTTCACCCTCCTTCGACTCATTTTGTTCTCTTTGACCCTCCTTCATCTCGTTTCGCTCTCTTTCACCCTCCTTCGTCTTGTTTCGCCCTCTTTCACCCTCCTTCGCCTCGTTTCGCTCTCTTTCACCCTCCTTCGTCTCGTTTCGCTCTCTTTGACCCTCCTTCGTCTCGTTTCGCTCTCTTTCACCATCCTTCGTCTCGTTTCACTCACTTTCACCCTCCTTCATCTCGTTCCGCTCTCTTTCACCCTCCTTCGTCTCGTTTCGCTCTCATTCACCATCCTTCGTCTCGTTTCGCTCTCCTTCACCATCCTTCATCTCGTTTCGCTCTCTTTCACCATCCTTCGTCTCGTTTCACTCACTTTCACCCTCCTTCATTTCGTTCCGCTCCCTTTCACCCTCCTTCGTCTCGTTTCGCTCTCATTCACCCTCCTTCGTCTCGTTTCGCTCTCTTTGACCCTCCTTCACCTCGTTTAGCTCTCTTTGACCCTCCTTCGACTCCTTTCGCTCTCTTTCACCCTCCTTCGTCTCGTTGCGCTCTCTTTCTCCCTACTTCCTCTGTTTCGCTCTCTTTCACCCTACATCGTCTCGTTTCACTCTCTTCCACCCTCCTTCGTCTCGATTCGCACTCTTTCACCCTCCATCGTCTCATTGCGCTCTCTTTCACGCTCCTTCGTCTTGTTTCACTCTCTTTCACGCTCCTTCGTCTCGTTTCGCTCTCTTTCACCCTCCTTCGTCTCCTTTCACTCTCTTTCACCCTCCTTCGTCTCATTTCGCTCTCTTTCACCCTCCTTCGTCTCATTTTGCGCTCTTTCACCAACCTTGGTCTCGTTTCGCCGTCATTCACAATCCTTCTTCTCGTTTCTCTCTCTTTCACCCTCTTTGGTCTCGTTTCGCTCTCTTCCACCTTCCTTCGTCTCGTTTCACTCTCTTTCACCCTCCTTCGTCTCGTTTCGCTCGCTTCCACCCTCCTTCATCTCGGTTCGCCCTCTTTCACCCTCCTTCGTCTCGTTTCGCTCTCTTTCACCCTCCTTCGTCTTGTTACGCTCTCTTTCACCCTCCTTTGTCTCGCTTCACTCTCTTTCACCCTCCTTCCTCTGGTTTCGCTCTCTTACACACTCCTTCGTCGCGTTTCGCTCTCTTTCACCCTCCATCGTCTCGTTTCGCTCACTTTCACCCTCCATCGTCTCGTTTCGCTCTCTTTTACCCTATTTCGTCTCGTTTCACTCTCTTTTACCTTCCTTCAACTCGTTTCGCTCTCTTTCACGCTCCTTCGTCTCGCTTCGCTCTCTTTCATCCTCTTTCGACTTGTTTCGCTCTCTTTCACCCTCCTTCGTCTCATTTCGCTCTCTTTCACCCTCCTTCGTCTCGTTTCGCTCACTTTGACCATCCTTCGTCTCGTTTCGCTCTCTTTGACCCTCCTTCGACTCCTTTCGCTCTATTTCACCCTCCTTCGACTCCTTTCGCGCTCTTTCACCCTCCTTCAACTCGTTTCGCTCTCTTCCACCCTCCTTCGTCTCGTTTCGCCCTCTTTCACCCTCCTTTGTCTTGTTTCGCTCTCTTTCAACCACCTTCATCTCGTTTCGCTCTCTTTCACCCTTTTTCGCCTCGTTTCAGTCTCTTTCACTCACCTTCATCTCATTTCGGTCTCTTTCACCCTCCTTCATCTCGTTCCGCTCTCTTTCACCCTCCTTCGACTCCTTTCACGCTCTTTCACCCTCCTTCATCTCGTTTCGCTCTCTTTCACCCTTCTTCATCACGTTTCGATCTCTTTCACCCTCCTTTGTCTCGTTTCGCTCTCTTTCACCCTCCTTCCTCTCGTTTTGCTCTCTTTCACCCTCCTTCGTCTCGTTTCGCTCTCTTTCACCCTCCATCGTCTCGTTTCGCTCGCTTTCCCCCTCCTTCATCTCGTTTCGCTCTCTTTCACCCTCCTTCCTCTCATTTCGCTCTCTTTCACCCTCCATCGTCTCGTTTCGCTCTCTTTCACCCTCCTTCGTCTCGTTTCGCATTCTTTCACCCTCCATCGTCTCGTTTCGCTCTCTTTTACCCTCCGACATCTCGTTGCGCTCTCTTTCACGCTCCTTCGTCATGTTTCGCTCACTTTCACCCTCCTTCGTCTCACTTCGCTCTCGTTCACCCTCCTTCGTCTCGTTTCGCTCCCTTTGACCCTCCTTCGTCTCTTTTCGCTCTCTTTCACCCTCCTTCGTCTCGTTTCGCCGTCTTTGACCCTCCTTCGTCTCGTTTCGCTCTCTTTCACCCTCCTTCGTCTCATTTCGCTTTCTTTCACCCTCCTTCGTCTCGTTTCGCTCTCTTTCACCAACCTTCGTCTCGTTTCGCCGTCATTCACAATCCTTCTTCTCGTTGCTCTCTCTTTCACACTCTTTGATCTCGTTCCGCTCTCTTTCACCTTCCTTCGTCTCGTTTCACTCTCTTTCACCCTCCTTCGTCTCGTTTTGCTCGCTTCCACCCTCCTTCATCTCGGTTCGCCCTCTTTCACCCTCCTTCGTCTCGTTTCGCTCGCTTTCAGCCACCATCATCTCGTTTCGCTCTCTTTCACACTCCTTCGTCTCGTTTCGCTCACTTTCACCCTCCTTCATCTCATTTTGCTCTCGCTCACCCTCCTTCGTCTTGTTTCGCTCTCTTTCACCACCTTCATTACGTTTCGCTCTCTTTCACCCTCCTTCGTCTCGCTTCGCCCTTTTTCACCCTCCTTCGTCTCGTTTCGCTCTCTTTGACCCTCCTTCACCTCGGTTAGCTCTCTTTGACCCTCCTTCGTCTCGTTTAGCTCTCTATCATCCTCCTTCATCTCGTTTCACTCTGTTTCACACTCCTTCGTCTCGTTTAGCTCTCTTTCACCTTCCTTCGTCTCGTTTCTATCTCTTCCCACCTCTTTCATCTCGTATCGCTCTAATTCACCTTCCTTCGCCTCGTTTCACTCTCTTTCACCCTCGTTCGTCTCGGATTGCCCTCTTTCACCCTCCTTCGTCTCGCTTCACTCTCTTTCACCCTCCTTCATCTCGTTTCGCTCTCTTTCACCCTCCTTCGTCTCGTTTCGCTCTCTTTCACCCTCCTTCGTCTCGTTTCGGTCTCTTTCACACTCCTTCGTCTCATTTCGGTATCTTTCACCCTCCTTCGTCTCGTTCCGCTCTCATTCACCACCTTCATTACGTTTCGCTCTCTTTCACCCTCCTTCGTCTCGCTTCGCCCTTTTTCACCCTCCTTCGTCTCGTTTCGCTCTCTTTGACCCTCCTTCACCTCGGTTAGCTCTCTTTGACCCTCCTTCGTCTCGTTTAGCTCTCTATCATCCTCCTTCATCTCGTTTCACTCTGTTTCACACTCCTTCGTCTCGTTTAGCTCTCTTTTACATTCCTTCATCTCGTTTCTATCTCTTCCCACCTCTTTCATCTCGAATCGCTCTAATTCACCTTCCTTCGTCTCGTTTCACTCTCTTTCACCCTCGTTCGTCTCGGATTGCCCTCTTTCACCCTCCTTTGTCTCGTTTCACTCTCTTTCACCCTCCTTCATCTCGTTTCGCTCTCTTTCACCCTCCTTCGTCTCGTTTCACTCTCTTTCACCCTCCTTCGTCTCGTTCCGCTCTCTTTCACCCTCCTTCGACTCCTTTCGCTCTCTTTCACCCTCCTTCGTCTCGTTTCGCTCTCTTTCACCCTCCTTCGTCTTGTTACGCTCTCTTTCACCCTCCTTTGTCTCGCTTCGCTCTCTTTCACCCTCCTTCCTCTGGTTTCGCTCTCTTACACACTCCTTCGTCGCGTTTCGCTCTCTTTCACCCTCCATCGTCTCGTTTCGCTCACTTTCACCCTCCATCGTCTCGTTTTGCTCTCTTTTACCCTATTTCGTCTCGTTTCACTCTCTTTTACCTTCCTTCAACTCGTTTCGCTCTCTTTCACGCTCCTTCGTCTCGCTTCGCTCTCTTTCATCCTCTTTCGACTTGTTTCGCTCTCTTTCACCCTCCTTCGTCTCATTTCGCTCTCTTTCACCCTCCTTCGTCTCGTTTCGCTCACTTTGACCATCCTTCGTCTCGTTTCGCTCTCTTTGACCCTCCTTCGACTCCTTTCGCTCTATTTCACCCTCCTTCGTCTCGTTTAGCTCTCTTTCACCCTCCTTCGTATTGTTTTGCTCTCTTTCACCCTCCTTCGTCTCGTTTCGCTCTCTTACACCCTCCTTCGTCTCGTTTCGCTCTCTTTCACCCTCCTTCGTCTTGTTTCGCTCTCTTTCACCCTCCTTCGTCTCGTTTCGCTCTCTTTCACCCTCCTTCCTCTGGTTTCGCTCTCTTACACCCTCCTTCGTCTCGTTTCGCTCTCTTTCACCCTCCATCGTCTCGTAGCGCTCTCTTTCACCCTCCTTCCTCTCGTTTCGCTCTCTTTCACACTCCTTCATCTCGTTTTGCTCTCTTCCACGCTCCTTCGTCTCGTTTCGCTCTCTTTCATCATCCATCGTCTCGATTCGCTCTCTTTTACATACTTTCGTCTCGTTTCACTCTCTTTTACCTTCCTTCATCTCGTTTCGCTCACTTTGACCATCCTTCGTCTCGTTTCGCTCTCTTTGACCCTCCTTCGACTCCTTTCGCTCTATTTCACCCTCCTTCGTCTCGTTTAGCTCCCTTTCACCCTCCTTCGTATTGTTTTGCTCTCTTTCACCCTCCTTCGTCTCGTTTCGCTCTCTTACACCCTCCTTCGTCTCGTTTCGCTCTCTTTCACCCTCCTTCGTCTTGTTTCGCTCTCTTTCACCCTCCTTCGTCTCGTTTCGCTCTCTTTCACCCTCCTTCCTCTGGTTTCGCTCTCTTACACCCTCCTTCGTCTCGTTTCGCTCTCTTTCACCCTCCATCGTCTCGTAGCGCTCTCTTTCACCCTCCTTCCTCTCGTTTCGCTCTCTTTCACACTCCTTCATCTCGTTTTGCTCTCTTCCACGCTCCTTCGTCTCGTTTCGCTCTCTTTCATCATCCATCGTCTCGATTCGCTCTCTTTTACCTACTTTCGTCTCGTTTCACTCTCTTTTACCTTCCTTCATCTCGGTTCGCTCTCTTTCACCCTCCTTCGTCTTGTTTCGCCCTCTTTCACCCTCCTTCGCCTCGTTTCGCTCTCTTTCACCCTCCTTCGACTCATTTTGTTCTCTTTGACCCTCCTTCATCTCGTTTCGCTCTCTTTCACCCTCCTTCGTCTTGTTTCGCCCTCTTTCACCCTCCTTCGCCTCGTTTCGCTATCTTTCACCCTCCTTCGTCTCGTTTCGCTCTCTTTGACCCTCCTTCGTCTCGTTTCGCTCTCTTTCACCATCCTTCGTCTCGTTTCACTCACTTTCACCCTCCTTCATCTCGTTCCGCTCTCTTTCACCCTCCTTCGTCTCGTTTCGCTCTCATTCACCATCCTTCGTCTCGTTTCGCTCTCCTTCACCATCCTTCATCTCGTTTCGCTCTCTTTCACCATCCTTCGTCTCGTTTCACTCACTTTCACCCTCCTTCATTTCGTTCCGCTCCCTTTCACCCTCCTTCGTCTCGTTTCGCTCTCATTCACCCTCCTTCGTCTCGTTTCGCTCTCTTTGACCCTCCTTCACCTCGTTTAGCTCTCTTTGACCCTCCTTCGACTCCTTTCGCTCTCTTTCACCCTCCTTCGTCTCGTTGCGCTCTCTTTCTCCCTACTTCCTCTGTTTCGCTCTCTTTCACCCTACATCGTCTCGTTTCACTCTCTTCCACCCTCCTTCGTCTCGATTCGCACTCTTTCACCCTCCATCGTCTCATTGCGCTCTCTTTCACGCTCCTTCGTCTTGTTTCACTCTCTTTCACGCTCCTTCGTCTCGTTTCGCTCTCTTTCACCCTCCTTCGTCTCCTTTCACTCTCTTTCACCCTCCTTCGTCTCATTTCGCTCTCTTTCACCCTCCTTCGTCTCATTTTGCGCTCTTTCACCAACCTTGGTCTCGTTTCGCCGTCATTCACAATCCTTCTTCTCGTTTCTCTCTCTTTCACCCTCTTTGGTCTCGTTTCGCTCTCTTCCACCTTCCTTCGTCTCGTTTCACTCTCTTTCACCCTCCTTCGTCTCGTTTCGCTCGCTTCCACCCTCCTTCATCTCGGTTCGCCCTCTTTCACCCTCCTTCGTCTCGTTTCGCTCTCTTTCACCCTCCTTCGTCTTGTTACGCTCTCTTTCACCCTCCTTTGTCTCGCTTCACTCTCTTTCACCCTCCTTCCTCTGGTTTCGCTCTCTTACACACTCCTTCGTCGCGTTTCGCTCTCTTTCACCCTCCATCGTCTCGTTTCGCTCACTTTCACCCTCCATCGTCTCGTTTCGCTCTCTTTTACCCTATTTCGTCTCGTTTCACTCTCTTTTACCTTCCTTCAACTCGTTTCGCTCTCTTTCACGCTCCTTCGTCTCGCTTCGCTCTCTTTCATCCTCTTTCGACTTGTTTCGCTCTCTTTCACCCTCCTTCGTCTCATTTCGCTCTCTTTCACCCTCCTTCGTCTCGTTTCGCTCACTTTGACCATCCTTCGTCTCGTTTCGCTCTCTTTGACCCTCCTTCGACTCCTTTCGCTCTATTTCACCCTCCTTCGTCTCGTTTAGCTCTCTTTCACCCTCCTTCGTATTGTTTTGCTCTCTTTCACCCTCCTTCGTCTCGTTTCGCTCTCTTACACCCTCCTTCGTCTCGTTTCGCTCTCTTTCACCCTCCTTCGTCTTGTTTCGCTCTCTTTCACCCTCCTTCGTCTCGTTTCGCTCTCTTTCACCCTCCTTCCTCTGGTTTCGCTCTCTTACACCCTCCTTCGTCTCGTTTCGCTCTCTTTCACCCTCCATCGTCTCGTAGCGCTCTCTTTCACCCTCCTTCCTCTCGTTTCGCTCTCTTTCACACTCCTTCATCTCGTTTTGCTCTCTTCCACGCTCCTTCGTCTCGTTTCGCTCTCTTTCATCATCCATCGTCTCAATTCGCTCTCTTTTACCTACTTTCGTCTCGTTTCACTCTCTTTTACCTTCCTTCATCTCGGTTCGCTCTCTTTCACACTCCTTCGTCTCGCTTCACTCTCTTTCACCCTCCTTCGTCTCATTTCGCTCTCTTTCACCCTCCTTCGTCTCGTTTCGTTCTTTGACCATCCTTCGACTCATTTTGTTCTCTTTGACCCTCCTTCATCTCGTTTCGCTCTCTTTCACCCTCCTTCGTCTTGTTTCGCCCTCTTTCACCCTCCTTCGCCTCGTTTCGCTCTCTTTCACCCTCCTTCGTCTCGTTTCGCTCTCTTTGACCCTCCTTCGTCTCGTTTCGCTCTCTTTCACCATCCTTCGTCTCGTTTCACTCACTTTCACCCTCCTTCATCTCGTTCCGCTCTCTTTCACCCTCCTTCGTCTCGTTTCGCTCTCATTCACCATCCTTCGTCTCGTTTCGCTCTCCTTCACCATCCTTCATCTCGTTTCGCTCTCTTTCACCATCCTTCGTCTCGTTTCACTCACTTTCACCCTCCTTCATCTCGTTCCGCTCTCTTTCACCCTCCTTCGTCTCGTTTCGCTCTCATTCACCCTCCTTCGTCTCGTTTCGCTCTCTTTGACCCTCCTTCACCTCGTTTAGCTCTCTTTGACCCTCCTTCGACTCCTTTCGCTCTCTTTCACCCTCCTTCGTCTCGTTGCGCTCTCTTTCTCCCTACTTCCTCTGTTTCGCTCTCTTTCACCCTACATCGTCTCGTTTCACTCTCTTCCACCCTCCTTCGTCTCGATTCGCACTCTTTCACCCTCCATCGTCTCGTTTCGCTCGCTTTCAGCCACCATCATCTCGTTTCGCTCTCTTTCACACTCCTTCGTCTCGTTTCGCTCACTTTCACCCTCCTTCATCTCATTTTGCTCTCGCTCACCCTCCTTCGCCTTGTTTCGCTCTCTTTCACCACCTTCATTACGTTTCGCTCTCTTTCACCCTCCTTCGTCTCGCTTCGCCCTTTTTCACCCTCCTTCGTCTCGTTTCGCTCTCTTTGACCCTCCTTCACCTCGGTTAGCTCTCTTTGACCCTCCTTCGTCTCGTTTAGCTCTCTATCATCCTCCTTCATCTCGTTTCACTCTGTTTCACACTCCTTCGTCTCGTTTAGCTCTCTTTCACCTTCCTTCGTCTCGTTTCTATCTCTTCCCACCTCTTTCATCTCGTATCGCTCTAATTCACCTTCCTTCGTCTCGTTTCACTCTCTTTCACCCTCGTTCGTCTCGGATTGCCCTCTTTCACCCTCCTTCGTCTCGCTTCACTCTCTTTCACCCTCCTTCATCTCGTTTCGCTCTCTTTCACCCTCCTTCGTCTCGTTTCGCTCTCTTTCACCCTCCTTCGTCTCGTTTCGGTCTCTTTCACACACCTTCGTCTCATTTCGGTATCTTTCACCCTCCTTCGTCTCGTTCCGCTCTCATTCACCACCTTCATTACGTTTCGCTCTCTTTCACCCTCCTTCGTCTCGCTTCGCCCTTTTTCACCCTCCTTCGTCTCGTTTCGCTCTCTTTGACCCTCCTTCACCTCGGTTAGCTCTCTTTGACCCTCCTTCGTCTCGTTTAGCTCTCTATCATCCTCCTTCATCTCGTTTCACTCTGTTTCACACTCCTTCGTCTCGTTTAGCTCTCTTTTACATTCCTTCATCTCGTTTCTATCTCTTCCCACCTCTTTCATCTCGAATCGCTCTAATTCACCTTCCTTCGTCTCGTTTCACTCTCTTTCACCCTCGTTCGTCTCGGATTGCCCTCTTTCACCCTCCTTTGTCTCGTTTCACTCTCTTTCACCCTCCTTCATCTCGTTTCGCTCTCTTTCACCCTCCTTCGTCTCGTTTCGCTCTCTTTCACCCTCCTTCGTCTCGTTCCGCTCTCTTTCACCCTCCTTCGACTCCTTTCGCTCTCTTTCACCCTCCTTCGTCTCGTTTCGCTCTCTTTCACCCTCCTTCGTCTTGTTACGCTCTCTTTCACCCTCATTTGTCTCGCTTCGCTCTCTTTCACCCTCCTTCCTCTGGTTTCGCTCTCTTACACACTCCTTCGTCGCGTTTCGCTCTCTTTCACCCTCCATCGTCTCGTTTCGCTCACTTTCACCCTCCTTCGTCTTGTTTCGCCCTCTTTCACCCTCCTTCGCCTCGTTTCGCTCTCTTTCACCCTCCTTCGACTCATTTTGTTCTCTTTGACCCTCCTTCATCTCGTTTCGCTCTCTTTCACCCTCCTTCGTCTTGTTTCGCCCTCTTTCACCCTCCTTCGCCTCGTTTCGCTCTCTTTCACCCTCCTTCGTCTCGTTTCGCTCTCTTTGACCCTCCTTCGTCTCGTTTCGCTCTCTTTCACCATCCTTCGTCTCGTTTCACTCACTTTCACCCTCCTTCATCTCGTTCCGCTCTCTTTCACCCTCCTTCGTCTCGTTTCGCTCTCATTCACCATCCTTCGTCTCGTTTCGCTCTCCTTCACCATCCTTCATCTCGTTTCGCTCTCTTTCACCATCCTTCGTCTCGTTTCACTCACTTTCACCCTCCTTCATCTCGTTCCGCTCTCTTTCACCCTCCTTCGTCTCGTTTCGCTCTCATTCACCCTCCTTCGTCTCGTTTCGCTCTCTTTGACCCTCCTTCACCTCGTTTAGCTCTCTTTGACCCTCCTTCGACTCCTTTCGCTCTCTTTCACCCTCCTTCGTCTCGTTGCGCTCTCTTTCTCCCTACTTCCTCTGTTTCGCTCTCTTTCACCCTACATCGTCTCGTTTCACTCTCTTCCACCCTCCTTCGTCTCGATTCGCACTCTTTCACCCTCCATCGTCTCATTGCGCTCTCTTTCACGCTCCTTCGTCTTGTTTCACTCTCTTTCACGCTCCTTCGTCTCGTTTCGCTCTCTTTCACCCTCCTTCGTCTCCTTTCACTCTCTTTCACCCTCCTTCGTCTCATTTCGCTCTCTTTCACCCTCCTTCGTCTCATTTTGCGCTCTTTCACCAACCTTGGTCTCGTTTCGCCGTCATTCACAATCCTTCTTCTCGTTTCTCTCTCTTTCACCCTCTTTGGTCTCGTTTCGCTCTCTTCCACCTTCCTTCGTCTCGTTTCACTCTCTTTCACCCTCCTTCGTCTCGTTTCGCTCGCTTCCACCCTCCTTCATCTCGGTTCGCCCTCTTTCACCCTCCTTCGTCTCGTTTCGCTCTCTTTCACCCTCCTTCGTCTTGTTACGCTCTCTTTCACCCTCCTTTGTCTCGCTTCGCTCTCTTTCACCCTCCTTCCTCTGGTTTCGCTCTCTTACACACTCCTTCGTCGCGTTTCGCTCTCTTTCACCCTCCATCGTCTCGTTTCGCTCACTTTCACCCTCCATCGTCTCGTTTCGCTCTCTTTTACCCTATTTCGTCTCGTTTCACTCTCTTTTACCTTCCTTCAACTCGTTTCGCTCTCTTTCACGCTCCTTCGTCTCGCTTCGCTCTCTTTCATCCTCTTTCGACTTGTTTCGCTCTCTTTCACCCTCCTTCGTCTCATTTCGCTCTCTTTCACCCTCCTTCGTCTCGTTTCGCTCACTTTGACCATCCTTCGTCTCGTTTCGCTCTCTTTGACCCTCCTTCGACTCCTTTCGCTCTATTTCACCCTCCTTCGTCTCGTTTAGCTCTCTTTCACCCTCCTTCGTATTGTTTTGCTCTCTTTCACCCTCCTTCGTCTCGTTTCGCTCTCTTACACCCTCCTTCGTCTCGTTTCGCTCTCTTTCACCCTCCTTCGTCTTGTTTCGCTCTCTTTCACCCTCCTTCGTCTCGTTTCGCTCTCTTTCACCCTCCTTCCTCTGGTTTCGCTCTCTTACACCCTCCTTCGTCTCGTTTCGCTCTCTTTCACCCTCCATCGTCTCGTAGCGCTCTCTTTCACCCTCCTTCCTCTCGTTTCGCTCTCTTTCACACTCCTTCATCTCGTTTTGCTCTCTTCCACGCTCCTTCGTCTCGTTTCGCTCTCTTTCATCATCCATCGTCTCGATTCGCTCTCTTTTACCTACTTTCGTCTCGTTTCACTCTCTTTTACCTTCCTTCATCTCGGTTCGCTCTCTTTCACACTCCTTCGTCTCGCTTCACTCTCTTTCACCCTCCTTCGTCTCATTTCGCTCTCTTTCACCCTCCTTCGTCTCGTTTCGTTCTTTGACCATCCTTCGACTCATTTTGTTCTCTTTGACCCTCCTTCATCTCGTTTCGCTCTCTTTCACCCTCCTTCGTCTTGTTTCGCCCTCTTTCACCCTCCTTCGCCTCGTTTCGCTCTCTTTCACCCTCCTTCGTCTCGTTTCGCTCTCTTTGACCCTCCTTCGTCTCGTTTCGTTCTCTTTCACCATCCTTCGTCTCGTTTCACTCACTTTCACCCTCCTTCAACTCATTCCGCTCTCTTTCACCCTCCTTCGTCTCGTTTCGCTCTCATTCACCATCCTTCGTCTCGTTTCGCTCTCCTTCACCATCCTTCATCTCGTTTCGCTCTCTTTCACCATCCTTCGTCTCGTTTCACTCACTTTCACCCTCCTTCATCTCGTTCCGCTCTCTTTCACCCTCCTTCGTCTCGTTTCGCTCTCATTCACCCTCCTTCGTCTCGTTTCGCTCTCTTTGACCCTCCTTCACCTCGTTTAGCTCTCTTTGACCCTCCTTCGACTCCTTTCGCTCTCTTTCACCCTCCTTCGTCTCGTTGCGCTCTCTTTCTCCCTACTTCCTCTGTTTCGCTCTCTTTCACCCTACATCGTCTCGTTTCACTCTCTTCCACCCTCCTTCGTCTCGATTCGCACTCTTTCACCCTCCATCGTCTCATTGCGCTCTCTTTCACGCTCCTTCGTCTTGTTTCACTCTCTTTCACGCTCCTTCGTCTCGTTTCGCTCTCTTTCACCCTCCTTCGTCTCCTTTCACTCTCTTTCACCCTCCTTCGTCTCATTTCGCTCTCTTTCACCCTCCTTCGTCTCATTTTGCGCTCTTTCACCAACCTTGGTCTCGTTTCGCCGTCATTCACAATCCTTCTTCTCGTTTCTCTCTCTTTCACCCTCTTTGGTCTCGTTTCGCTCTCTTCCACCTTCCTTCGTCTCGTTTCACTCTCTTTCACCCTCCTTCGTCTCGTTTCGCTCGCTTCCACCCTCCTTCATCTCGGTTCGCCCTCTTTCACCCTCCTTCGTCTCGTTTCGCTCTCTTTCACCCTCCTTCGTCTTGTTACGCTCTCTTTCACCCTCCTTTGTCTCGCTTCGCTCTCTTTCACCCTCCTTCCTCTGGTTTCGCTCTCTTACACACTCCTTCGTCGCGTTTCGCTCTCTTTCACCCTCCATCGTCTCGTTTCGCTCACTTTCACCCTCCATCGTCTCGTTTCGCTCTCTTTTACCCTATTTCGTCTCGTTTCACTCTCTTTTACCTTCCTTCAACTCGTTTCGCTCTCTTTCACGCTCCTTCGTCTCGCTTCGCTCTCTTTCATCCTCTTTCGACTTGTTTCGCTCTCTTTCACCCTCCTTCGTCTCATTTCGCTCTCTTTCACCCTCCTTCGTCTCGTTTCGCTCACTTTGACCATCCTTCGTCTCGTTTCGCTCTCTTTGACCCTCCTTCGACTCCTTTCGCTCTATTTCACCCTCCTTCGTCTCGTTTAGCTCTCTTTCACCCTCCTTCGTATTGTTTTGCTCTCTTTCACCCTCCTTCGTCTCGTTTCGCTCTCTTACACCCTCCTTCGTCTCGTTTCGCTCTCTTTCACCCTCCTTCATCTTGTTTCGCTCTCTTTCACCCTCCTTCGTCTCGTTTCGCTCTCTTTCACCCTCCTTCCTCTGGTTTCGCTCTCTTACACCCTCCTTCGTCTCGTTTCGCTCTCTTTCACCCTCCATCGTCTCGTAGCGCTCTCTTTCACCCTCCTTCCTCTCGTTTCGCTCTCTTTCACACTCCTTCATCTCGTTTTGCTCTCTTCCACGCTCCTTCGTCTCGTTTCGCTCTCTTTCATCATCCATCGTCTCGATTCGCTCTCTTTTACCTACTTTCGTCTCGTTTCACTCTCTTTTACCTTCCTTCATCTCGGTTCGCTCTCTTTCACACTCCTTCGTCTCGCTTCACTCTCTTTCACCCTCCTTCGTCTCATTTCGCTCTCTTTCACCCTCCTTCGTCTCGTTTCGTTCTTTGACCATCCTTCGACTCATTTTGTTCTCTTTGACCCTCCTTCATCTCGTTTCGCTCTCTTTCACCCTCCTTCGTCTTGTTTCGCCCTCTTTCACCCTCCTTCGCCTCGTTTCGCTCTCTTTCACCCTCCTTCGTCTCGTTTCGCTCTCTTTGACCCTCCTTCGTCTCGTTTCGCTCTCTTTCACCATCCTTCGTCTCGTTTCACTCACTTTCACCCTCCTTCATCTCGTTCCGCTCTCTTTCACCCTCCTTCGTCTCGTTTCGCTCTCATTCACCATCCTTCGTCTCGTTTCGCTCTCCTTCACCATCCTTCATCTCGTTTCGCTCTCTTTCACCATCCTTCGTCTCGTTTCACTCACTTTCACCCTCCTTCATCTCGTTCCGCTCTCTTTCACCCTCCTTCGTCTCGTTTCGCTCTCATTCACCCTCCTTCGTCTCGTTTCGCTCTCTTTGACCCTCCTTCACCTCGTTTAGCTCTCTTTGACCCTCCTTCGACTCCTTTCGCTCTCTTTCACCCTCCTTCGTCTCGTTGCGCTCTCTTTCTCCCTACTTCCTCTGTTTCGCTCTCTTTCACCCTACATCGTCTCGTTTCACTCTCTTCCACCCTCCTTCGTCTCGATTCGCACTCTTTCACCCTCCATCGTCTCATTGCGCTCTCTTTCACGCTCCTTCGTCTTGTTTCACTCTCTTTCACGCTCCTTCGTCTCGTTTCGCTCTCTTTCACCCTCCTTCGTCTCCTTTCACTCTCTTTCACCCTCCTTCGTCTCATTTCGCTCTCTTTCACCCTCCTTCGTCTCATTTTGCGCTCTTTCACCAACCTTGGTCTCGTTTCGCCGTCATTCACAATCCTTCTTCTCGTTTCTCTCTCTTTCACCCTCTTTGGTCTCGTTTCGCTCTCTTCCACCTTCCTTCGTCTCGTTTCACTCTCTTTCACCCTCCTTCGTCTCGTTTCGCTCGCTTCCACCCTCCTTCATCTCGGTTCGCCCTCTTTCACCCTCCTTCGTCTCGTTTCGCTCTCTTTCACCCTCCTTCGTCTTGTTACGCTCTCTTTCACCCTCCTTTGTCTCGCTTCGCTCTCTTTCACCCTCCTTCCTCTGGTTTCGCTCTCTTACACACTCCTTCGTCGCGTTTCGCTCTCTTTCACCCTCCATCGTCTCGTTTCGCTCACTTTCACCCTCCATCGTCTCGTTTCGCTCTCTTTTACCCTATTTCGTCTCGTTTCACTCTCTTTTACCTTCCTTCAACTCGTTTCGCTCTCTTTCACGCTCCTTCGTCTCGCTTCGCTCTCTTTCATCCTCTTTCGACTTGTTTCGCTCTCTTTCACCCTCCTTCGTCTCATTTCGCTCTCTTTCACCCTCCTTCGTCTCGTTTCGCTCACTTTGACCATCCTTCGTCTCGTTTCGCTCTCTTTGACCCTCCTTCGACTCCTTTCGCTCTATTTCACCCTCCTTCGTCTCGTTTAGCTCTCTTTCACCCTCCTTCGTATTGTTTTGCTCTCTTTCACCCTCCTTCGTCTCGTTTCGCTCTCTTACACCCTCCTTCGTCTCGTTTCGCTCTCTTTCACCCTCCTTCGTCTTGTTTCGCTCTCTTTCACCCTCCTTCGTCTCGTTTCGCTCTCTTTCACCCTCCTTCCTCTGGTTTCGCTCTCTTACACCCTCCTTCGTCTCGTTTCGCTCTCTTTCACCCTCCATCGTCTCGTAGCGCTCTCTTTCACCCTCCTTCCTCTCGTTTCGCTCTCTTTCACACTCCTTCATCTCGTTTTGCTCTCTTCCACGCTCCTTCGTCTCGTTTCGCTCTCTTTCATCATCCATCGTCTCGATTCGCTCTCTTTTACCTACTTTCGTCTCGTTTCACTCTCTTTTACCTTCCTTCATCTCGGTTCGCTCTCTTTCACACTCCTTCGTCTCGCTTCACTCTCTTTCACCCTCCTTCGTCTCATTTCGCTCTCTTTCACCCTCCTTCGTCTCGTTTCGTTCTTTGACCATCCTTCGACTCATTTTGTTCTCTTTGACCCTCCTTCATCTCGTTTCGCTCTCTTTCACCCTCCTTCGTCTTGTTTCGCCCTCTTTCACCCTCCTTCGCCTCGTTTCGCTCTCTTTCACCCTCCTTCGTCTCGTTTCGCTCTCTTTGACCCTCCTTCGTCTCGTTTCGCTCTCTTTCACCATCCTTCGTCTCGTTTCACTCACTTTCACCCTCCTTCATCTCGTTCCGCTCTCTTTCACCCTCCTTCGTCTCGTTTCGCTCTCATTCACCATCCTTCGTCTCGTTTCGCTCTCCTTCACCATCCTTCATCTCGTTTCGCTCTCTTTCACCATCCTTCGTCTCGTTTCACTCACTTTCACCCTCCTTCATCTCGTTCCGCTCTCTTTCACCCTCCTTCGTCTCGTTTCGCTCTCATTCACCCTCCTTCGTCTCGTTTCGCTCTCTTTGACCCTCCTTCACCTCGTTTAGCTCTCTTTGACCCTCCTTCGACTCCTTTCGCTCTCTTTCACCCTCCTTCGTCTCGTTGCGCTCTCTTTCTCCCTACTTCCTCTGTTTCGCTCTCTTTCACCCTACATCGTCTCGTTTCACTCTCTTCCACCCTCCTTCGTCTCGATTCGCACTCTTTCACCCTCCATCGTCTCATTGCGCTCTCTTTCACGCTCCTTCGTCTTGTTTCACTCTCTTTCACGCTCCTTCGTCTCGTTTCGCTCTCTTTCACCCTCCTTCGTCTCCTTTCACTCTCTTTCACCCTCCTTCGTCTCATTTCGCTCTCTTTCACCCTCCTTCGTCTCATTTTGCGCTCTTTCACCAACCTTGGTCTCGTTTCGCCGTCATTCACAATCCTTCTTCTCGTTTCTCTCTCTTTCACCCTCTTTGGTCTCGTTTCGCTCTCTTCCACCTTCCTTCGTCTCGTTTCACTCTCTTTCACCCTCCTTCGTCTCGTTTCGCTCGCTTCCACCCTCCTTCATCTCGGTTCGCCCTCTTTCACCCTCCTTCGTCTCGTTTCGCTCTCTTTCAGCCACCATCATCTCGTTTCGCTCTCTTTCACCCTCCTTCGTCTCGTTTCGCTCACTTTCACCCTCCTTCGTCTCATTCCGCTTTCGTTCACCCTCCTTCGTCTTGTTTCGCTCTCTTTCACCCACCTTCATTACGTTTCGCTCTCTTCCACCCTCCTTTGTCTCGTTTCAACCTCTTTCACCCTCCTTCGGCTCATTTAGCTCTCTATCATCCTCCTTCATCTCGTTTTTCTCTCTTTCACCCTCCTTCGTCTCGTTTCACCCTCTTTCACCCTCCTTTGTCTTGTTTCGCTCTCTTCCACCCTCCTTCGTCTCGTTTCGCCCTCTTTCACCCTCCTTTGTCTTGTTTCGCTCTCTTTCACCCACTTTCATCTCGTTTCGGTCTCTTTCATCCTCCTTCGTCTCATTCCGCTCGCTTTCACTCTCCTTCGACTCCATTCGCTCTCTTACACCCTCCTTCGTCTCGTTTCGCTCTCTTTCACAATCCTTCGTCTCGTTTTGCTCTCATTGACCCTCCTTCATCTCGTTTTGCTCGCTTCCACCCTCCTTCATCTCGTTTCGCTCTCTTTCACTCTCCTTCGTCTCGTTTCACTCTTTCACTTTCCTTCTACTCGTTTCAATCTCTTTCACCCTCCTTCATCTCATTTCGCTCTCGTTCACCCTCCTTCATCTTGTTTCGGTCTCTTTCACACACCTTCGTCTCGTTTTGCTCTCTTTCACCCTCCTTCGTCTCGTTTCACTCTCTTTCACCCTCCTTCGTCTCGTTTCGCTCTCTTTCACCCTCCTTCATCTCGTTTCGCTCTCTTCCACCTCCTTCGTCTCGTTTCGCCTTCTTTCACCCTCGTTTGTCATGTTTCGCTCTCTTTCACCCACCTTCATCTCGTTTCGCTCTCTTTCACCCTTCTTTGCCTCGTTTCGCTCTCTTTCACCCACCTTCGTCTCGTTTCGGTCTCTTTCAACCTCCTTCATCTCGTTCCGCTCTCTTTCACCCTCCTTCGACTCCTTTCGCTCTCTTTCACCCTCCTTCATCTCGTTTCGCTCTCTTTCCCCCTCCTTCGTCTCGTTTCGCTCTCTTTCATCCTCCTTCCTCTCGTTTCGCTCTCTTTCACCCTCTTTCAATTCCTTTCGCTGTCTTTCACCCTCCTTCGTCTCGTTTCGCTCTCTTTCACCCTCCTAACTCTCGTTTCGCTCTCTTTCACCCTCCATCGTCTCGTTTCGCTCTCTTTTACCCTCTTTCGTCTCGTTTCACTCTCTTTTACCTTCCTTCAACTCGTTTCGCTCTCTTTCACGCTCCTTCGTCTCGTTTCGCCCTCTTTCACCCTCCTTCGTCTCGTTTCGCTCTCTTTGACCATCCTTCGTCTCGTTTCGCTCTCTTTCACCCTCCTTCATCTCGTTTCGCCCTCTTTCACCCTCCTTCGTCTCGTTTCGCTCTCTTTGACCATCCTTCGTCTCGTTTCGCTCTCTTCCACCCTCCTTCGTCTCGTTTCGCCGTCTTTGACCCTCCTTCGTCTCGTTTCGCTCTCTTTCACCCTCCTTCGTCTCATTTCGCTTTCTTTCACCCTCCTTCGTCTCGTTTCGCTCTCTTTCACCAACCTTCGTCTCGTTTCGCCGTCATTCACAATCCTTCTTCTCGTTGCTCTCTCTTTCACACTCTTTGATCTCGTTTCGCTCTCTTTCACCTTCCTTCGTCTCGTTTCACTCTCTTTCACCCTCCTTCGTCTCGTTTCGCTCGCTTCCACCCTCCTTCATCTCGGTTCGCCCTCTTTCACCCTCCTTCGTCTCGTTTCGCTCTCTTTCAGCCACCATCATCTCGTTTCGCTCTCTTTCACACTCCTTCGTCTCGTTTCGCTCACTTTCACCCTCCTTCATCTCATTTCGCTCTCGTTCACCCTCCTTCGTCTTGTTTCGCTCTCTTTCACCACCTTCATTACGTTTCGCTCTCTTTCACCCTCCTTCGTCTCGCTTCGCCCTTTTTCACCCTCCTTCGTCTCGTTTCGCTCTCTTTGACCCTCCTTCACCTCGGTTAGCTCTCTTTGACCCTCCTTCGTCTCGTTTAGCTCTCTATCATCCTCCTTCATATCGTTTCGCTCTGTTTCACCTTCCTTCGTCTCGTTTCGCTCGCTTTCTCCCACCTTCATCTTGTTTAGCTCTCTTTGACCTTCCTTCGTCTCGTTTCGCTCTCTTTCACCCTCCTTCGTCTCGTTTCACCCTCTTTCACCCTCCTTCGCCTCGTTTCGCTCTCTTTCAACCTCTTTCGTCTCGTTTCGCTCTCTTTCACCCTCCTTTATCTCATTTCGCTCTCGTTCACCCTCCTTCGTCTTGTTTCGCTCTCTTTCGCACACCTTCATCTCGCTTTACTCTCTTTCACCCTCCTTCGTCTCGGTTTGCTCTCTTTCACCCTCCTTCGTCTCGTTTCGCTCTCTTTCACCCTCCTTCATCTCGTTTCGCTCTCTTCCACCCTCCTTCGTCTCGTTTCGCCCTCTTTCACCCTCCTTTGTCTTGTTTCGCTCTCTTTCACCCACCTTCATCTCGTTTCGCTCTCTTTCACCCTCCTTCGCCTCGTTTCATTCTCTTTCACCCTCCTTCGTCTCTTTTCGCTCTCCTTCACCCTCCTTCGTCTCGTTTCGCTCTCTTCCACCCTCCTTCGTCTCGTTTCGCCCTCTTTCACCCTCCTTTGTCTTGTTTCGCTCTCTTTCACCTACCTTCATCTCGTTTCGCTCTCTTTCACCCTCCTTCGCCTTGTTTCAGTCTCTTTCATCCTCCTTCGTCTCGTTCCGCTCTCTTTCACGGTCCTTCGACTCCTTTCGCTCTCTTTCACCCTCCTTCGTCTCGTTTCGCTCTCTTTCACACCCTCCTTCATCTCGTTTCGCTCTCTTTCACCCTCCTTCATCTCGTTTCGCTCTCTTTCACCCTCCTTCGTCTCGTTTCGCACTCTTTCACCCTCCTTCGTCTCGTTTCTGTCTCTTTCACCCTCCTTCGTCTTATTTCGGTATCTTTCACCCTCCTTCGTCTCGTTCCGCTCTCTTTCACCCTCCTTCGACTCCTTTCGCTCTCTTTCACCCTCCTTCGTCTCGTTTCGCTCTCTTTTACCTTCTTTCATCTCGTTTCACTCTCTTTTACCTTCCTTCATCTCGTTTCGCTCTCTTTCACGCTCCTTTGTCTCGCTTTGCTCTCTTTCACCCTCCTTCAACTTGTTTCGCTTTCTTTCACCCGCCTTCGTCTCGTTTCGCTCTCTTTGACGATCCTTCGTCTCGTTTCGCTCTCTTTGACCCTCCTTCGTCTCGTTTCGCTCTCTTTCACCCTCCTTCGTCTCGTTTCACCCTCTTTCACCCTCCTTCGTCTCGTTTCGCTCTCTTCCACCCTCCTTCGTCTCGTTTCGCCCTCTTTCACCCTCCTTTGTCTTGTTTCGCTCTCTTTCACCTACCTTCATCTCGTTTCGCTCTCTTTCACCCTCCTTCGCCTTGTTTCAGTCTCTTTCATCCTCCTTCGTCTCGTTCCGCTCTCTTTCACGCTCCTTCGACTCCTTTCGCTCTCTTTCACCCTCCTTCGTCTCGTTTCGCTCTCTTTCACACCCTCCTTCATCTCGTTTCGCTCTCTTTCACCCTCCTTCATCTCGTTTCGCTCTCTTTCACCCTCCTTCGTCTCGTTTCGCACTCTTTCACCCTCCTTCGTCTCGTTTCTGTCTCTTTCACCCTCCTTCGTCTTATTTCGGTATCTTTCACCCTCCTTCGTCTCGTTCCGCTCTCTTTCACCCTCCTTCGACTCCTTTCGCTCTCTTTCACCCTCCTTCGTCTCGTTGCGCTCTCTTTCTCCCTACTTCCTCTGTTTCGCTCTCTTTCACCCTACATCGTCTCGTTTCACTCTCTTCCACCCTCCTTCGTCTCGATTCGCACTCTTTCACCCTCCATCGTCTCATTGCGCTCTCTTTCACGCTCCTTCGTCTTGTTTCACTCTCTTTCACGCTCCTTCGTCTCGTTTCGCTCTCTTTCACCCTCCTTCGTCTCCTTTCACTCTCTTTCACCCTCCTTCGTCTCATTTCGCTCTCTTTCACCCTCCTTCGTCTCATTTTGCGCTCTTTCACCAACCTTGGTCTCGTTTCGCCGTCATTCACGATCCTTCTTCTCGTTTCTCTCTCTTTCACCCTCTTTGGTCTCGTTTCGCTCTCTTCCACCTTCCTTCGTCTCGTTTCACTCTCTTTCACCCTCCTTCGTCTCGTTTCGCTCGCTTCCACCCTCCTTCATCTCGGTTCGCCCTCTTTCACCCTCCTTCGTCTCGTTTCGCTCTCTTTCAGCCACCATCATCTCGTTTCGCTCTCTTTCACCCTCCTTCGTCTCGTTTCGCTCACTTTCACCCTCCTTCGTCTCATTTCGCTTTCGTTCACCCTCCTTCGTCTTGTTTCGCTCTCTTTCACCCACCTTCATTACGTTTCGCTCTCTTCCACCCTCCTTTGTCTCGTTTCAACCTCTTTCACCCTCCTTCGGCTCATTTAGCTCTCTATCATCCTCCTTCATCTCGTTTTTCTCTCTTTCACCCTCCTTCGTCTCGTTTCACCCTCTTTCACCCTCCTTTGTCTTGTTTCGCTCTCTTCCACCCTCCTTCGTCTCGTTTCGCCCTCTTTCACCCTCCTTTGTCTTGTTTCGCTCTCTTTCACCCACTTTCATCTCGTTTCGGTCTCTTTCATCCTCCTTCGTCTCATTCCGCTCGCTTTCACTCTCCTTCGACTCCTTTCGCTCTCTTACACCCTCCTTCGTCTCGTTTCGCTCTCTTTCACAATCCTTCGTCTCGTTTTGCTCTCATTGACCCTCCTTCATCTCGTTTTGCTCGCTTCCACCCTCCTTCATCTCGTTTCGCTCTCTTTCACTCTCCTTCGTCTCGTTTCACTCTTTCACTTTCCTTCTACTCGTTTCAATCTCTTTCACCCTCCTTCATCTCATTTCGCTCTCGTTCACCCTCCTTCATCTTGTTTCGGTCTCTTTCACACACCTTCGTCTCGTTTTGCTCTCTTTCACCCTCCTTCGTCTCGTTTCACTCTCTTTCACCCTCCTTCGTCTCGTTTCGCTCTCTTTCACCCTCCTTCATCTCGTTTCGCTCTCTTCCACCTCCTTCGTCTCGTTTCGCCTTCTTTCACCCTCGTTTGTCATGTTTCGCTCTCTTTCACCCACCTTCATCTCGTTTCGCTCTCTTTCACCCTTCTTTGCCTCGTTTCGCTCTCTTTCACCCACCTTCGTCTCGTTTCGGTCTCTTTCAACCTCCTTCATCTCGTTCCGCTCTCTTTCACCCTCCTTCGACTCCTTTCGCTCTCTTTCACCCTCCTTCATCTCGTTTCGCTCTCTTTCCCCCTCCTTCGTCTCGTTTCGCTCTCTTTCATCCTCCTTCCTCTCGTTTCGCTCTCTTTCACCCTCTTTCAATTCCTTTCGCTGTCTTTCACCCTCCTTCGTCTCGTTTCGCTCTCTTTCACCCTCCTTCCTCTCGTTTCGATCTCTTTCACCCTCCATCGTCTCGTTTCGCTCTCTTTTACCCTCTTTCGTCTCGTTTCACTCTCTTTTACCTTCCTTCAACTCGTTTCGCTCTCTTTCACGCTCCTTCGTCTCGTTTCGCCCTCTTTCACCCTCCTTCGTCTCGTTTCGCTCTCTTTGACCATCCTTCGTCTCGTTTCGCTCTCTTTCACCCTCCTTCGTCTCGTTTCGCCCTCTTTCACCCTCCTTCGTCTCGTTTCGCTCTCTTTGACCATCCTTCGTCTCGTTTCGCTCTCTTCCACCCTCCTTCGTCTCGTTTCGCCGTCTTTGACCCTCCTTCGTCTCGTTTCGCTCTCTTTCACCCTCCTTCGTCTCATTTCGCTTTCTTTCACCCTCCTTCGTCTCGTTTCGCTCTCTTTCACCAACCTTCGTCTCGTTTCGCCGTCATTCACAATCCTTCTTCTCGTTGCTCTCTCTTTCACACTCTTTGATCTCGTTTCGCTCTCTTTCACCTTCCTTCGTCTCGTTTCACTCTCTTTCACCCTCCTTCGTCTCGTTTCGCTCGCTTCCACCCTCCTTCATCTCGGTTCGCCCTCTTTCACCCTCCTTCGTCTCGTTTCGCTCTCTTTCAGCCACCATCATCTCGTTTCGCTCTCTTTCACACTCCTTCGTCTCGTTTCGCTCACTTTCACCCTCCTTCATCTCATTTCGCTCTCGTTCACCCTCCTTCGTCTTGTTTCGCTCTCTTTCACCACCTTCATTACGTTTCGCTCTCTTTCACCCTCCTTCGTCTCGCTTCACCCTTTTTCACCCTCCTTCGTCTCGTTTCGCTCTCTTTGACCCTCCTTCACCTCGGTTAGCTCTCTTTGACCCTCCTTCGTCTCGTTTAGCTCTCTATCATCCTCCTTCATATCGTTTCGCTCTGTTTCACCCTCCTTCGTCTCGTTTCGCTCGCTTTCTCCCACCTTCATCTTGTTTAGCTCTCTTTGACCTTCCTTCGTCTCGTTTCGCTCTCTTTCACCCTCCTTCGTCTCGTTTCACCCTCTTTCACCCTCCTTCGCCTCGTTTCGCTCTCTTTCAACCTCTTTCGTCTCGTTTCGCTCTCTTTCACCCTCCTTTATCTCATTTCGCTCTCGTTCACCCTCCTTCGTCTTGTTTCGCTCTCTTTCGCACACCTTCATCTCGCTTTACTCTCTTTCACCCTCCTTCGTCTCGGTTTGCTCTCTTTCACCCTCCTTCGTCTCGTTTCGCTCTCTTTCACCCTCCTTCATCTCGTTTCGCTCTCTTCCACCCTCCTTCGTCTCGTTTCGCCCTCTTTCACCCTCCTTTGTCTTGTTTCGCTCTCTTTCACCCACCTTCATCTCGTTTCGCTCTCTTTCACCCTCCTTCGCCTCGTTTCATTCTCTTTCACCCTCCTTCGTCTCTTTTCGCTCTCCTTCACCCTCCTTCGTCTCGTTTCGCTCTCTTCCACCCTCCTTCGTCTCGTTTCGCCCTCTTTCACCCTCCTTTGTCTTGTTTCGCTCTCTTTCACCTACCTTCATCTCGTTTCGCTCTCTTTCACCCTCCTTCGCCTTGTTTCAGTCTCTTTCATCCTCCTTCGTCTCGTTCCGCTCTCTTTCACGCTCCTTCGACTCCTTTCGCTCTCTTTCACCCTCCTTCGTCTCGTTTCGCTCTCTTTCACACCCTCCTTCATCTCGTTTCGCTCTCTTTCACCCTCCTTCATCTCGTTTCGCTCTCTTTCACCCTCCTTCGTCTCGTTTCGCACTCTTTCACCCTCCTTCGTCTCGTTTCTGTCTCTTTCACCCTCCTTCGTCTTATTTCGGTATCTTTCACCCTCCTTCGTCTCGTTCCGCTCTCTTTCACCCTCCTTCGACTCCTTTCGCTCTCTTTCACCCTCCTTCGTCTCGTTTCGCTCTCTTTTACCTTCTTTCATCTCGTTTCACTCTCTTTTACCTTCCTTCATCTCGTTTCGCTCTCTTTCACGCTCCTTTGTCTCGCTTTGCTCTCTTTCACCCTCCTTCAACTTGTTTCGCTTTCTTTCACCCGCCTTCGTCTCGTTTCGCTCTCTTTGACGATCCTTCGTCTCGTTTCGCTCTCTTTGACCCTCCTTCGTCTCGTTTCGCTCTCTTTCACCCTCCTTCGTCTCGTTTCACCCTCTTTCACCCTCCTTCGCCTCGTTTCGCTCTCTTCCACCCTCCTTCGTCTCGTTTCGCCCTCTTTCACCCTCCTTTGTCTTGTTTCGCTCTCTTTCACCTACCTTCATCTCGTTTCGCTCTCTTTCACCCTCCTTCGCCTTGTTTCAGTCTCTTTCATCCTCCTTCGTCTCGTTCCGCTCTCTTTCACGCTCCTTCGACTCCTTTCGCTCTCTTTCACCCTCCTTCGTCTCGTTTCGCTCTCTTTCACACCCTCCTTCATCTCGTTTCGCTCTCTTTCACCCTCCTTCATCTCGTTTCGCTCTCTTTCACCCTCCTTCGTCTCGTTTCGCACTCTTTCACCCTCCTTCGTCTCGTTTCTGTCTCTTTCACCCTCCTTCGTCTTATTTCGGTATCTTTCACCCTCCTTCGTCTCGTTCCGCTCTCTTTCACCCTCCTTCGACTCCTTTCGCTCTCTTTCACCCTCCTTCGTCTCGTTTCGCTCTCTTTTACCTTCTTTCATCTCGTTTCACTCTCTTTTACCTTCCTTCATCTCGTTTCGCTCTCTTTCACGCTCCTTTGTCTCGCTTTGCTCTCTTTCACCCTCCTTCAACTTGTTTCGCTTTCTTTCACCCGCCTTCGTCTCGTTTCGCTCTCTTTGACGATCCTTCGTCTCGTTTCGCTCTCTTTGACCCTCCTTCGTCTCGTTTCGCTCTCTTTCACCCTCCTTCGTCTCGTTTCACCCTCTTTCACCCTCCTTCGCCTCGTTTCGCTCTCTTTCACCCTCCTTCGTGTCGTTTCGCTCTCTTTGACCCTCCTTCATCTCGTTTCGCTCTCTTTCACCATCCTTCGTCTCGTTTCGCTCACTTTCACCCTCCTTCATCTCGTTCCGCTCTCTTTCACCCTCCTTCGTCTCGCTTCGCCCTTTTTCACCCTCCTTCGTCTTGTTTCGCTCTCTTTGACCCTCCTTCATCTCGTTTAGCTCTCTTTGACCCTCCTTCGTCTCGTTTAGCTCTCTATCATCCTCCTTCATATCGTTTCGCTCTGTTTCACTCTCCTTCGTCTCGTTTCGCTCTCTTTCTCCCACCTTCATCTCGTTTAGCTCTCTTTGACCTTCCTTCGTCTCGTTTCGCTCTCTTCCACCCTCCTTCATCTCGGTTTGCCCTCTTTCACCCTCCTTCATCTCGTTTCGCTCTCTTTCTCCCACCTTCATCTCGTTTCGCTCTCTTTCATCCTCCTTCGTCTCGTTTCGCTCTCTTTCACCTTCCTTCATCTCATTTCGCTCTCGTTCACCCTCCTTCGTCTTGTTTCGCTCTCTTTCACACACCTTCATCTCGTTTTGGTCTCTTTCACCCTCCTTCGTCTCGTTTCGCCCTCTTTCACCCTCCTTTGTCTTGTTTCGCTCTCTTTCAACCACCTTCATCTCGTTTCGCTCTCTTTCACCCTTCTTCGCCTCGTTTCAGTCTCTTTCACTCACCTTCGTCTCGTTTCGGTCTCTTTCACCCTTCTTCATCTCGTTCCGCTCTCTTTCACCCTCCTTCGACTCCTTTCGCGCTCTTTCACCCTCCTTCAACTCGTTTCGCTCTCTTCCACCCTCCTTCGTCTCGTTTCGCCCTCTTTCACCCTCCTTTGTCTTGTTTCGCTCTCTTTCAACCACCTTCATCTCGTTTCGCTCTCTTTCACCCTTCTTCGCCTTGTTTCAGTCTCTTTCACTCACCTTCGTCTCGTTTCGGTCTCTTTCACCCTCCTTCATCTCGTTCCGCTCTCTTTCACCCTCCTTCAACTCCTTTCGCGCTCTTTCACCCTCCTTCATCTCGTTTCGCTCTCTTTCACCCTTCTTCATCACGTTTCGATCTCTTTCACCCTCCTTTGTCTCGTTTCGCTCTCTTTCACCCTCCTTCCTCTCGTTTTGCTCTCTTTCACCCTCCTTCGTCTCGTTTCGCTCTCTTTCACCCTCCATCGTCTCGTTTCGCTCTCTTTGACCCTCCTTCATCTCGTTTAGCTCTCTTTGACCCTCCTTCGTCTCGTTTAGCTCTCTTTCACGCTCCTTCGTCTCGTTTCGCCCTCTTTCACCCTCCTTTGTCTTGTTTCGCTCTCTTTCAACCACCTTCATCTCGTTTCGCTCTCTTTCACCCTTCTTCGCCTTGTTTCAGTCTCTTTCACTCACCTTCGTCTCGTTTCGGTCTCTTTCACCCTCCTTCATCTCGTTCCGCTCTCTTTCACCCTCCTTCAACTCCTTTCGCGCTCTTTCACCCTCCTTCATCTCGTTTCGCTCTCTTTCACCCTCCTTCATCTCGTTTCGCTCTCTTTCACCATCCTTCGTCTCGTTTCGCTCACTTTCACCCTCCTTCATCTCGTTCCGCTCTCTTTCACCCTCCTTCGTCTCGCTTCGCCCTTTTTCACCCTCCTTCGTCTTGTTTCGCTCTCTTTGACCCTCCTTCATCTCGTTTAGCTCTCTTTGACCCTCCTTCGTCTCGTTTAGCTCTCTATCATCCTCCTTCATATCGTTTCGCTCTGTTTCACTCTCCTTCGTCTCGTTTCGCTCTCTTTCTCCCACCTTCATCTCGTTTAGCTCTCTTTGACCTTCCTTCGTCTCGTTTCGCTCTCTTCCACCCTCCTTCATCTCGGTTTGCCCTCTTTCACCCTCCTTCATCTCGTTTCGCTCTCTTTCTCCCACCTTCATCTCGTTTCGCTCTCTTTCATCCTCCTTCGTCTCGTTTCGCTCTCTTTCACCTTCCTTCATCTCATTTCGCTCTCGTTCACCCTCCTTCGTCTTGTTTCGCTCTCTTTCACACACCTTCATCTCGTTTTGGTCTCTTTCACCCTCCTTCGTCTCGATTTGCTCTCTTTCACCCTCCTTCGCCTCGTTTCGCTCTCTTTCACCCTCCTTCAACTCGTTTCGCTCTCTTCCACCCTCCTTCGTCTCGTTTCGCCCTCTTTCACCCTCCTTTGTCTTGTTTCGCTCTCTTTCAACCACCTTCATCTCGTTTCGCTCTCTTTCACCCTTCTTCGCCTCGTTTCAGTCTCTTTCACTCACCTTCGTCTCGTTTCGGTCTCTTTCACCCTTCTTCATCTCGTTCCGCTCTCTTTCACCCTCCTTCGACTCCTTTCGCGCTCTTTCACCCTCCTTCAACTCGTTTCGCTCTCTTCCACCCTCCTTCGTCTCGTTTCGCCCTCTTTCACCCTCCTTTGTCTTGTTTCGCTCTCTTTCAACCACCTTCATCTCGTTTCGCTCTCTTTCACCCTTCTTCGCCTTGTTTCAGTCTCTTTCACTCACCTTCGTCTCGTTTCGGTCTCTTTCACCCTCCTTCATCTCGTTCCGCTCTCTTTCACCCTCCTTCAACTCCTTTCGCGCTCTTTCACCCTCCTTCATCTCGTTTCGCTCTCTTTCACCCTTCTTCATCACGTTTCGATCTCTTTCACCCTCCTTTGTCTCGTTTCGCTCTCTTTCACCCTCCTTCCTCTCGTTTTGCTCTCTTTCACCCTCCTTCGTCTCGTTTCGCTCTCTTTCACCCTCCATCGTCTCGTTTCGCTCGCTTTCCCCCTCCATCATCTCGTTTCGCTCTCTTTCACCCTCCTGCTTCTCATTTCGCTCTCTTTCACCCTCCATCGTCTCGTTTCGCTCTCTTTCACCCTCCTTCGTCTCGTTTCGGATTCTTTCACCCTCCATCGTCTCGTTTCGCTCTCTTTTACCCCCCGACATCTCGTTGCGCTCTCTTTCACGCTCCTTCGTCATGTTTCGCTCACTTTCTCCCTCCTTCGTCTCATTTCGCTCTCGTTCACCCTCCTTCGTCTCGTTTCGCTCCCTTTGACCCTCCTTCGTCTCGTTTCGCTCTCTTTCACCCTCCTTCGTCTCGTTTCGCCGTCTTTGACCCTCCTTCGTCTCGTTTCGCTCTCTTTCACCCTCCTTCGTCTCATTTCGCTTTCTTTCACCCTCCTTCGTCTCGTTTCGCTCTCTTTCACCAACCTTCGTCTCGTTTCGCCGTCATTCACAATCCTTCTTCTCGTTGCTCTCTCTTTCACACTCTTTAACCTCGTTTCGCTCTCTTTTACCTTCCTTCGTCTCGTTTCACTCTCTTTCACCCTCCTTCATCTCGTTTCGCTCTCTTTCACCCTTCTTCGCCTCATTTCAGTCTCTTTCACTCACCTTCGTCTCGTTTCGGTCTCTTTCACCCTTCTTCATCTCGTTCCGCTCTCTTTCACCCTCCTTCGACTCCTTTCGCGCTCTTTCACCCTCCTTCAACTCGTTTCGCTCTCTTCCACCCTCCTTCGTCTCGTTTCGCCCTCTTTCACCCTCCTTTCTCTTGTTTCGCTCTCTTTCAACCACCTTCATCTCGTTTCGCTCTCTTTCACCCTTCTTCGCCTTGTTTCAGTCTCTTTCACTCACCTTCGTCTCGTTTCGGTCTCTTTCACCCTCCTTCATCTCGTTCCGCTCTCTTTCACCCTCCTTCAACTCCTTTCGCGCTCTTTCACCCTCCTTCATCTCGTTTCGCTCTCTTTCACCCTTCTTCGTCACGTTTCGATCTCTTTCACCCTCCTTTGTCTCGTTTCGCTCTCTTTCACCCTCCTTCCTCTCGTTTTGCTCTCTTTCACCCTCCTTCGTCTCGTTTCGCTCTCTTTCACCCTCCATCGTCTCGTTTCGCTCGCTTTCCCCCTCCATCATTTCGTTTCGCTCTCTTTCACCCTCCTGCCTCTCATTTCGCTCTCTTTCACCCTCCATCGTCTCGTTTCGCTCTCTTTCACCCTCCTTCGTCTCGTTTCGCATTCTTTCACCCTCCATCGTCTCGTTTCGCTCTCTTTTACCCCCCGACATCTCGTTGCGCTCTCTTTCACGCTCCTTCGTCATGTTTCGCTCACTTTCTCCCTCCTTCGTCTCATTTCGCTCTCGTTCACCCTCCTTCGTCTCGTTTCGCTCCCTTTGACCCTCCTTCGTCTCGTTTCGCTCTCTTTCACCCTCCTTCGTCTCGTTTCGCCGTCTTTGACCCTCCTTCGTCTCGTTTCGCCGTCATTCACAATCCTTCTTCTCGTTGCTCTCTCTTTCACACTCTTTAACCTCGTTTCGCTCTCTTTTACCTTCCTTCGTCTCGTTTCACTCTCTTTCACCCTCCTTCGTCTCGTTTCGCTCGCTTCCACCCTCCTTCATCTCGGTTCGCCCTCTTTCACCCTCCTTCGTCTCGTTTCGCTCTCTTTCAGCCACCATCATCTCGTTTCGCTCTCTTTCACACTCCTTCGTCTCGTTTCGCTCACTTTCACCCTCCTTCATCTCATTTTGCTCTCGTTCACCCTCCTTAGTCTTGTTTCGCTCTCTTTCACCACCTTCATTACGTTTCGCTCTCTTTCACCCTCCTTCGTCTCGCTTCGCCCTTTTTCACCCTCCTTCGTCTCGTTTCGCTCTCTTTGACCCTCCTTCACCTCGGTTAGCTCTCTTTGACCCTCCTTCGTCTCGTTTAGCTCTCTATCATCCTCCTTCACCTCGTTTCACTCTGTTTCACACTCCTTCGTCTCGTTTAGCTCTCTTTCACCTTCCTTCGTCTCGTTTCTATCTCTTCCCACCTCTTTCATCTCGTATCGCTCTAATTCACCTTCCTTCGTCTCGTTTCACTCTCTTTCACCCTCGTTCGTCTCGGATTGCCCTCTTTCACCCTCCTTCGTCTCGCTTCACTCTCTTTCATCCTCCTTCATCTCGTTTCGCTCTCTTTCACCCTCCTTCGTCTCGTTTCGCTCTCTTTCACACTCCTTCGTCTCGTTTCAGTCTCTTTCACACTCCTTCGTCTCATTTCGGTATCTTTCACCCTCCTTCGTCTCGTTCCGCTCTCATTCACCACCTTCATTACGTTTCGCTCTCTTTCACCCTCCTTCGTCTCGCTTCGCCCTTTTTCACCCTCCTTCGTCTCGTTTCGCTCTCTTTGACCCTCCTTCACCTCGGTTAGCTCTCTTTGACCCTCCTTCGTCTCGTTTAGCTCTCTATCATCCTCCTTCATCTCGTTTCACTCTGTTTCACACTCCTTCGTCTCGTTTAGCTCCCTTTTACATTCCTTCATCTCGTTTCTATCTCTTCCCACCTCTTTCATCTCGAATCGCTCTAATTCACCTTCCTTCGTCTCGTTTCACTCTCTTTCACCCTCGTTTGTCTCGGATTGCCCTCTTTCACCCTCCTTCGTCTCGTTTCACTCTCTTTCACCCTCCTTCATCTCGTTTCGCTCTCTTTCACCCTCCTTCGTCTCGTTTCGCTCTCTTTCACCCTCCTTCGTCTCGTTCCGCTCTCTTTCACCCTCCTTCGACTCCTTTCGCTCTCTTTCACCCTCCTTCGTCTCGTTTCGCTCTCTTTCACCCTCCTTCGTCTTGTTACGCTCTCTTTCACCCTCCTTTGTCTCGCTTCGCTCTCTTTCACCCTCCTTCCTCTGGTTTCGCTCTCTTACACACTCCTTCGTCGCGTTTCGCTCTCTTTCACCCTCCATCGTCTCGTTTCGCTCACTTTCACCCTCCATCGTCTCGTTTCGCTCTCTTTTACCCTATTTCGTCTCGTTTCACTCTCTTTTACCTTCCTTCAACTCGTTTCGCTCTCTTTCACGCTCCTTCGTCTCGCTTCGCTCTCTTTCATCCTCTTTCGACTTGTTTCGCTCTCTTTCACCCTCCTTCGTCTCATTTCGCTCTCTTTCACCCTCCTTCGTCTCGTTTCGCTCACTTTGACCATCCTTCGTCTCGTTTCGCTCTCTTTGACCCTCCTTCGACTCCTTTCGCTCTATTTCACCCTCCTTCGTCTCGTTTAGCTCTCTTTCACCCTCCTTCGTCTTGTTTTGCTCTCTTTCACCCTCCTTCGTCTCGTTTCGCTCTCTTACACCCTCCTTCGTCTCGTTTCGCTCTCTTTCACCCTCCTTCGTCTTGTTTCGCTCTCTTTCACCCTCCTTCGTCTCGTTTCGCTCTCTTTCACCCTCCTTCCTCTGGTTTCGCTCTTTTACACCCTCCTTCGTCTCGTTTCGCTCTCTTTCACCCTCCATCGTCTCGTAGCGCTCTCTTTCACCCTCCTTCCTCTCGTTTCGCTCTCTTTCACACTCCTTCATCTCGTTTTGCTCTCTTCCACGCTCCTTCGTCTCGTTTCGCTCTCTTTCATCATCCATCGTCTCGATTCGCTCTCTTTTACCTACTTTCGTCTCGTTTCACTCTCTTTTACCTTCCTTCATCTCGGTTCGCTCTCTTTCACGCTCCTTCGTCTCGCTTCACTCTCTTTCACCCTCCTTCGTCTCATTTCGCTCTCTTTCACCCTCCTTCGTCTCGTTTCGTTCTTTGACCATCCTTCGACTCATTTTGTTCTCTTTGACCCTCCTTCATCTCGTTTCGCTCTCTTTCACCCTCCTTCGTCTTGTTTCGCCCTCTTTCACCCTCCTTCGCCTCGTTTCGCTCTCTTTCACCCTCCTTCGTCTCGTTTCGCTCTCTTTGACCCTCCTTCGTCTCGTTTCACTCTCTTTCACCATCCTTCGTCTCGTTTCACTCACTTTCACCCTCCTTCATCTCGTTCCGCTCTCTTTCACCCTCCTTCGTCTCGTTTCGCTCTCATTCACCATCCTTCGTCTCGTTTCGCTCTCCTTCACCATCCTTCATCTCGTTTCGCTCTCTTTCACCATCCTTCGTCTCGTTTCACTCACTTTCACCCTCCTTCATCTCGTTCCGCTCTCTTTCACCCTCCTTCGTCTCGTTTCGCTCTCATTCACCCTCCTTCGTCTCGTTTCGCTCTCTTTGACCCTCCTTCACCTCGTTTAGCTCTCTTTGACCCTCCTTCGACTCCTTTCGCTCTCTTTCACCCTCCTTCGTCTCGTTGCGCTCTCTTTCTCCCTACTTCCTCTGTTTCGCTCTCTTTCACCCTAAATCGTCTCGTTTCACTCTCTTCCACCCTCCTTCGTCTCGATTCGCACTCTTTCACCCTCCATCGTCTCATTGCGCTCTCTTTCACGCTCCTTCGTCTTGTTTCACTCTCTTTCACGCTCCTTCGTCTCGTTTCGCTCTCTTTCACCCTCCTTCGTCTCCTTTCACTCTCTTTCACCCTCCTTCGTCTCATTTCGCTCTCTTTCACCCTCCTTCGTCTCATTTTGCGCTCTTTCACCAACCTTGGTCTCGTTTCGCCGTCATTCACAATCCTTCTTCTCGTTTCTCTCTCTTTCACCCTCTTTGGTCTCGTTTCGCTCTCTTCCACCTTCCTTCGTCTCGTTTCACTCTCTTTCACCCTCCTTCGTCTCGTTTCGCTCGCTTCCACCCTCCTTCATCTCGGTTCGCCCTCTTTCACCCTCCTTCGTCTCGTTTCGCTCTCTTTCAGCCACCATCATCTCGTTTCGCTCTCTTTCACCCTCCTTCGTCTCGTTTCGCTCACTTTCACCCTCCTTCGTCTCATTTCGCTTTCGTTCACCCTCCTTCGTCTTGTTTCGCTCTCTTTCACCCACCTTCATTACGTTTCGCTCTCTTTCACCCTCCTTCGTCTCGTTTCGCTCTCTTTCAACCTCCTTCGTCTCTTTTCGCTCTCTTTCACCCTCCTTCATCTTGTTTCGCTCTCTTCCACCCTCCTTTGTCTCGTTTCAACCTCTTTCACCCTCCTTCGGCTCATTTAGCTCTCTATCATCCTCCTTCATCTCGTTTTTCTCTCTTTCACCCTCCTTCGTCTCGTTTCACCCTCTTTCACCCTCCTTTGTCTTGTTTCGCTCTCTTCCACCCTCCTTCGTCTCGTTTCGCCCTCTTTCACCCTCCTTTGTCTTGTTTCGCTCTCTTTCACCCACTTTCATCTCGTTTCGGTCTCTTTCATCCTCCTTCGTCTCGTTCCGCTCGCTTTCACTCTCCTTCGACTCCTTTCGCTCTCTTACACCCTCCTTCGTCTCGTTTCGCTCTCTTTCACAATCCTTCGTCTCGTTTTGCTCTCATTGACCCTCCTTCATCTCGTTTCGCTCGCTTCCACACTCCTTCATCTCGTTTCGCTCTCTTTCACTCTCCTTCGTCTCGTTTCACTCTTTCACTTTCCTTCTACTCGTTTCAATCTCTTTCACCCTCCTTCATCTCATTTCGCTCTCGTTCACCCTCCTTCATCTTGTTTCGCTCTCTTTCACACACCTTCGTCTCGTTTTGCTCTCTTTCACCCTCCTTCGTCTCACTTCGCTCTCGTTCACCCTCCTTCGTCTCGTTTCGCTCCCTTTGACCCTCCTTCGTCTCTTTTCGCTCTCTTTCACCCTCCTTCGTCTCGTTTCGCCGTCTTTGACCCTCCTTCGTCTCGTTTCGCTCTCTTTCACCCTCCTTCGTCTCATTTCGCTTTCTTTCACCCTCCTTCGTCTCGTTTCGCTCTCTTTCACCAACCTTCGTCTCGTTTCGCCGTCATTCACAATCCTTCTTCTCGTTGCTCTCTCTTTCACACTCTTTGATCTCGTTCCGCTCTCTTTCACCTTCCTTCGTCTCGTTTCACTCTCTTTCACCCTCCTTCGTCTCGTTTTGCTCGCTTCCACCCTCCTTCATCTCGGTTCGCCCTCTTTCACCCTCCTTCGTCTCGTTTCGCTCGCTTTCAGCCACCATCATCTCGTTTCGCTCTCTTTCACACTCCTTCGTCTCGTTTCGCTCACTTTCACCCTCCTTCATCTCATTTTGCTCTCGTTCACCCTCCTTCGTCTTGTTTCGCTCTCTTTCACCACCTTCATTACGTTTCGCTCTCTTTCACCCTCCTTCGTCTCGCTTCGCCCTTTTTCACCCTCCTTCGTCTCGTTTCGCTCTCTTTGACCCTCCTTCACCTCGGTTAGCTCTCTTTGACCCTCCTTCGTCTCGTTTAGCTCTCTATCATCCTCCTTCACCTCGTTTCACTCTGTTTCACACTCCTTCGTCTCGTTTAGCTCTCTTTCACCTTCCTTCGTCTCGTTTCTATCTCTTCCCACCTCTTTCATCTCGTATCGCTCTAATTCACCTTCCTTCGTCTCGTTTCACTCTCTTTCACCCTCGTTCGTCTCGGATTGCCCTCTTTCACCCTCCTTCGTCTCGCTTCACTCTCTTTCACCCTCCTTCATCTCGTTTCGCTCTCTTTCACCCTCCTTCGTCTCGTTTCGCTCTCTTTCACCCTCCTTCGTCTCGTTTCGGTCTCTTTCACACTCCTTCGTCTCATTTCGGTATCTTTCACCCTCCTTCGTCTCGTTCCGCTCTCATTCACCACCTTCATTACGTTTCGCTCTCTTTCACCCTCCTTCGTCTCGCTTCGCCCTTTTTCACCCTCCTTCGTCTCGTTTCGCTCTCTTTGACCCTCCTTCACCTCGGTTAGCTCTCTTTGACCCTCCTTCGTCTCGTTTAGCTCTCTATCATCCTCCTTCATCTCGTTTCACTCTGTTTCACACTCCTTCGTCTCGTTTAGCTCTCTTTTACATTCCTTCGTCTCGTTTCTATCTCTTCCCACCTCTTTCATCTCGAAACGCTCTAATTCACCTTCCTTCGTCTCGTTTCACTCTCTTTCACCCTCGTTCGTCTCGGATTGCCCTCTTTCACGCTCCTTCGTCTCGTTTCACTCTCTTTCACCCTCCTTCATCTCGTTTCGCTCTCTTTCACCCTCCTTCGTCTCGTTTCGCTCTCTTTCACCCTCCTTCGTCTCGTTCCGCTCTCTTTCACCCTCCTTCGACTCCTTTCGCTCTCTTTCACCCTCCTTCGTCTCGTTTGGCTCTCTTTCACCCTCCTTCGTCTTGTTACGCTCTCTTTCACCCTCCTTTGTCTCGCTTCGCTCTCTTTCACCCTCCTTCCTCTGGTTTCGCTCTCTTACACACTCCTTCGTCGCGTTTCGCTCTCTTTCACCCTCCATCGTCTCGTTTCGCTCACTTTCACCCTCCATCGTCTCGTTTCGCTCTCTTTTACCCTATTTCGTCTCGTTTCACTCTCTTTTACCTTCCTTCAACTCGTTTCGCTCTCTTTCACGCTCCTTCGTCTCGCTTCGCTCTCTTTCATCCTCTTTCGACTTGTTTCGCTCTCTTTCACCCTCCTTCGTCTCATTTCGCTCTCTTTCACCCTCCTTCGTCTCGTTTCGCTCACTTTGACCATCCTTCGTCTCGTTTCGCTCTCTTTGACCCTCCTTCGACTCCTTTCGCTCTATTTCACCCTCCTTCGTCTCGTTTAGCTCTCTTTCACCCTCCTTCGTCTTGTTTTGCTCTCTTTCACCCTCCTTCGTCTCGTTTCGCTCTCTTACACCCTCCTTCGTCTCGTTTCGCTCTCTTTCACCCTCCTTCGTCTTGTTTCGCTCTCTTTCACCCTCCTTCGTCTCGTTTCGCTCTCTTTCACCCTCCTTCCTCTGGTTTCGCTCTTTTACACCCTCCTTCGTCTCGTTTCGCTCTCTTTCACCCTCCATCGTCTCGTAGCGCTCTCTTTCACCCTCCTTCCTCTCGTTTCGCTCTCTTTCACACTCCTTCATCTCGTTTTGCTCTCTTCCACGCTCCTTCGTCTCGTTTCGCTCTCTTTCATCATCCATCGTCTCGATTCGCTCTCTTTTACCTACTTTCGTCTCGTTTCACTCTCTTTTACCTTCCTTCATCTCGGTTCGCTCTCTTTCACGCTCCTTCGTCTCGCTTCACTCTCTTTCACCCTCCTTCGTCTCATTTCGCTCTCTTTCACCCTCCTTCGTCTCGTTTCGTTCTTTGACCATCCTTCGACTCATTTTGTTCTCTTTGACCCTCCTTCATCTCGTTTCGCTCTCTTTCACCCTCCTTCGTCTTGTTTTGCCCTCTTTCACCCTCCTTCGCCTCGTTTCGCTCTCTTTCACCCTCCTTCGTCTCGTTTCGCTCTCTTTGACCCTCCTTCGTCTCGTTTCGCTCTCTTTCACCATCCTTCGTCTCGTTTCACTCACTTTCACCCTCCTTCATCTCGTTCCGCTCTCTTTCACCCTCCTTCGTCTCGTTTCGCTCTCATTCACCATCCTTCGTCTCGTTTCGCTCTCCTTCACCATCCTTCATCTCGTTTCGCTCTCTTTCACCATCCTTCGTCTCGTTTCACTCACTTTCACCCTCCTTCATCTCGTTCCGCTCTCTTTCACCCTCCTTTGTCTCGTTTCGCTCTCATTCACCCTCCTTCGTCTCGTTTCGCTCTCTTTGACCCTCCTTCACCTCGTTTAGCTCTCTTTGACCCTCCTTCGACTCCTTTCGCTCTCTTTCACCCTCCTTCGTCTCGTTGCGCTCTCTTTCTCCCTACTTCCTCTGTTTCGCTCTCTTTCACCCTACATCGTCTCGTTTCACTCTCTTCCACCCTCCTTCGTCTCGATTCGCACTCTTTCACCCTCCATCGTCTCATTGCGCTCTCTTTCACGCTCCTTCGTCTTGTTTCACTCTCTTTCACGCTCCTTCGTCTCGTTTCGCTCTCTTTCACCCTCCTTCGTCTCCTTTCACTCTCTTTCACCCTCCTTCGTCTCATTTCGCTCTCTTTCACCCTCCTTCGTCTCATTTTGCGCTCTTTCACCAACCTTGGTCTCGTTTCGCCGTCATTCACAATCCTTCTTCTCGTTTCTCTCTCTTTCACCCTCTTTGGTCTCGTTTCGCTCTCTTCCACCTTCCTTCGTCTCGTTTCGCCCTCTTTCACCCTCCTTTGTCTTGTTTCGCTCTCTTTCAACCACCTTCATCTCGTTTCGCTCTCTTTCACCCTTCTTCGCCTCGTTTCAGTCTCTTTCACTCACCTTCGTCTCGTTTCGGTCTCTTTCACCCTTCTTCATCTCGTTCCGCTCTCTTTCACCCTCCTTCGACTCCTTTCGCGCTCTTTCACCCTCCTTCAACTCGTTTCGCTCTCTTCCACCCTCCTTCGTCTCGTTTCGCCCTCTTTCACCCTCCTTTGTCTTGTTTCGCTCTCTTTCAACCACCTTCATCTCGTTTCGCTCTCTTTCACCCTTCTTCGCCTTGTTTCAGTCTCTTTCACTCACCTTCGTCTCGTTTCGGTCTCTTTCACCCTCCTTCATCTCGTTCCGCTCTCTTTCACCCTCCTTCAACTCCTTTCGCGCTCTTTCACCCTCCTTCATCTCGTTTCGCTCTCTTTCACCCTTCTTCATCACGTTTCGATCTCTTTCACCCTCCTTTGTCTCGTTTCGCTCTCTTTCACCCTCCTTCCTCTCGTTTTGCTCTCTTTCACCCTCCTTCGTCTCGTTTCGCTCTCTTTCACCCTCCATCGTCTCGTTTCGCTCGCTTTCCCCCTCCATCATCTCGTTTCGCTCTCTTTCACCCTCCTGCCTCTCATTTCGCTCTCTTTCACCCTCCATCGTCTCGGTTTGCTCTCTTTCACCCTCCTTCGTCTCGTTTCGCTCTCTTTCACCCTCCTTCATCTCGTTTCGCTCTCTTCCACCCTCCTTCGTCTCGTTTCGCCCTCTTTCACCCTCCTTTGTCTTGTTTCGCTCTCTTTCACCCACCTTCATCTCGTTTCGCTCTCTTTCACCCTCCTTCGCCTTGTTTCAGTCTCTTTCATCCTCCTTCGTCTCGTTCCGCTCTCTTTCACGCTCCTTCGACTCCTTTCGCTCTCTTTCACCCTCCTTCGTCTCGTTTCGCTCTCTTTCACACCCTCCTTCATCTCGTTTCGCTCTCTTTCACCCTCCTTCATCTCGTTTCGCTCTCATTCACCCTCCTTCGTCTCGTTTCGCACTCTTTCACCCTCCTTCGTCTCGTTTCTGTCTCTTTCACCCTCCTTCGACTCCTTTCGCTCTCTTTCACCCTCCTTCGTCTCGTTTCGCTCTCTTTTACCTTCTTTCATCTCGTTTCACTCTCTTTTACCTTCCTTCATCTCGTTTCGCTCTCTTTCATGCTCCTTTGTCTCGCTTTGCTCTCTTTCACCCTCCTTCAACTTGTTTCGCTTTCTTTCACCCGCCTTCGTCTCGTTTCGCTCTCTTTGACGATCCTTCGTCTCGTTTCCCTCTCTTTGACCCTCCTTCGTCTCGTTTCGCTCTCTTTCACCCTCCTTCGTCTCGTTTCACCCTCTTTCACCCTCCTTCGCCTCGTTTCGCTCTCTTTCACCCTCCTTCGTGTCGTTTCGCTCTCTTTGACCCTCCTTCATCTCGTTTCGCTCTCTTTCACCATCCTTCGTCTCGTTTCGCTCACATTTCACCCTCCTTCATCTCGTTCCGCTCTCTTTCACCCTCCTTCGTCTCGCTTCGCCCTTTTTCACCCTCCTTCGTCTTGTTTCGCTCTCTTTGACCCTCCTTCATCTCGTTTAGCTCTCTTTGACCCTCCTTCGTCTCGTTTAGCTCTCTATCATCCTCCTTCATATCGTTTCGCTCTGTTTCACTCTCCTTCGTCTCGTTTCGCTCTCTTTCTCCCACCTTCATCTCGTTTAGCTCTCTTTGACCTTCCTTCGTCTCGTTTCGCTCTCTTCCACCCTCCTTCATCTCGGTTTGCCCTCTTTCACCCTCCTTCATCTCGTTTCGCTCTCTTTCTCCCACCTTCATCTCGTTTCGCTCTCTTTCATCCTCCTTCGTCTCGTTTCGCTCTCTTTCACCTTCCTTCATCTCATTTCGCTCTCGTTCACCCTCCTTCGTCTTGTTTCGCTCTCTTTCACACACCTTCATCTCGTTTTGGTCTCTTTCACCCTCCTTCGTCTCGATTTGCTCTCTTTCACCCTCCTTCGCCTCGTTTCGCTCTCTTTCACCCTCCTTCAACTCGTTTCGCTCTCTTCCACCCTCCTTCGTCTCGTTTCGCCCTCTTTCACCCTCCTTTGTCTTGTTTCGCTCTCTTTCAACCACCTTCATCTCGTTTCGCTCTCTTTCACCCTTCTTCGCCTCGTTTCAGTCTCTTTCACTCACCTTCGTCTCGTTTCGGTCTCTTTCACCCTTCTTCATCTCGTTCCGCTCTCTTTCACCCTCCTTCGACTCCTTTCGCGCTCTTTCACCCTCCTTCAACTCGTTTCGCTCTCTTCCACCCTCCTTCGTCTCGTTTCGCCCTCTTTCACCCTCCTTTGTCTTGTTTCGCTCTCTTTCAACCACCTTCATCTCGTTTCGCTCTCTTTCACCCTTCTTCGCCTTGTTTCAGTCTCTTTCACTCACCTTCGTCTCGTTTCGGTCTCTTTCACCCTCCTTCATCTCGTTCCGCTCTCTTTCACCCTCCTTCAACTCCTTTCGCGCTCTTTCACCCTCCTTCATCTCGTTTCGCTCTCTTTCACCCTTCTTCATCACGTTTCGATCTCTTTCACCCTCCTTTGTCTCGTTTCGCTCTCTTTCACCCTCCTTCCTCTCGTTTTGCTCTCTTTCGCCCTCCTTCGTCTCGTTTCGCTCTCTTTCACCCTCCATCGTCTCGTTTCGCTCGCTTTCCCCCTCCATCATCTCGTTTCGCTCTCTTTCACCCTCCTGCTTCTCATTTCGCTCTCTTTCACCCTCCATCGTCTCGTTTCGCTCTCTTTCACCCTCCTTCGTCTCGTTTCGGATTCTTTCACCCTCCATCGTCTCGTTTCGCTCTCTTTTACCCCCCGACATCTCGTTGCGCTCTCTTTCACGCTCCTTCGTCATGTTTCGCTCACTTTCTCCCTCCTTCGTCTCATTTCGCTCTCGTTCACCCTCCTTCGTCTCGTTTCGCTCCCTTTGACCCTCCTTCGTCTCGTTTCGCTCTCTTTCACCCTCCTTCGTCTCGTTTCGCCGTCTTTGACCCTCCTTCGTCTCGTTTCGCTCTCTTTCACCCTCCTTCGTCTCATTTCGCTTTCTTTCACCCTCCTTCGTCTCGTTTCGCTCTCTTTCACCAACCTTCGTCTCGTTTCGCCGTCATTCACAATCCTTCTTCTCGTTGCTCTCTCTTTCACACTCTTTAACCTCGTTTCGCTCTCTTTTACCTTCCTTCGTCTCGTTTCACTCTCTTTCACCCTCCTTCGTCTCGTTTCGCTCTCTTTCACCCTTCTTCGCCTCATTTCAGTCTCTTTCACTCACCTTCGTCTCGTTTCGGTCTCTTTCACCCTTCTTCATCTCGTTCCGCTCTCTTTCACCCTCCTTCGACTCCTTTCGCGCTCTTTCACCCTCCTTCAACTCGTTTCGCTCTCTTCCACCCTCCTTCGTCTCGTTTCGCCCTCTTTCACCCTCCTTTGTCTTGTTTCGCTCTCTTTCAACCACCTTCATCTCGTTTCGCTCTCTTTCACCCTTCTTCGCCTTGTTTCAGTCTCTTTCACTCACCTTCGTCTCGTTTCGGTCTCTTTCACCCTCCTTCATCTCGTTCCGCTCTCTTTCACCCTCCTTCAACTCCTTTCGCGCTCTTTCACCCTCCTTCATCTCGTTTCGCTCTCTTTCACCCTTCTTCATCACGTTTCGATCTCTTTCACCCTCCTTTGTCTCGTTTCGCTCTCTTTCACCCTCCTTCCTCTCGTTTTGCTCTCTTTCACCCTCCTTCGTCTCGTTTCGCTCTCTTTCACCCTCCATCGTCTCGTTTCGCTCGCTTTCCCCCTCCATCATTTCGTTTCGCTCTCTTTCACCCTCCTGCCTCTCATTTCGCTCTCTTTCACCCTCCATCGTCTCGTTTCGCTCTCTTTCACCCTCCTTCGTCTCGTTTCGCATTCTTTCACCCTCCATCGTCTCGTTTCGCTCTCTTTTACCCCCCGACATCTCGTTGCGCTCTCTTTCACGCTCCTTCGTCATGTTTCGCTCACTTTCTCCCTCCTTCGTCTCATTTCGCTCTCGTTCACCCTCCTTCGTCTCGTTTCGCTCCCTTTGACCCTCCTTCGTCTCGTTTCGCTCTCTTTCACCCTCCTTCGTCTCGTTTCGCCGTCTTTGACCCTCCTTCGTCTCGTTTCGCCGTCATTCACAATCCTTCTTCTCGTTGCTCTCTCTTTCACACTCTTTAACCTCGTTTCGCTCTCTTTTACCTTCCTTCGTCTCGTTTCACTCTCTTTCACCCTCCTTCGTCTCGTTTCGCTCGCTTCCACCCTCCTTCATCTCGGTTCGCCCTCTTTCACCCTCCTTCGTCTCGTTTCGCTCTCTTTCAGCCACCATCATCTCGTTTCGCTCTCTTTCACACTCCTTCGTCTCGTTTCGCTCACTTTCACCCTCCTTCATCTCATTTCGCTCTCGTTCACCCTCCTTCGTCTTGTTTCGCTCTCTTTCACCACCTTCATTACCGTTCGCTCTCTTTCACCCTCCTTCGTCTCGCTTCGCCCTTTTTCACCCTCCTTCGTCTCGTTTCGCTCTCTTTGACCCTCCTTCACCTCGGTTAGCTCTCTTTGACCCTCCTTCGTCTCGTTTAGCTCTCTATCATCCTCCTTCATCTCGTTTCACTCTGTTTCACACTCCTTCGTCTCGTTTTGCTCTCTTTCACCTTCCTTCGTCTCGTTTCTATCTCTTCCCACCTCTTTCATCTCGTATCGCTCTAATTCACCTTCCTTCGTCTCGTTTCACTCTCTTTCACCCTCGTTCGTCTCGGATTGCCCTCTTTCACCCTCCTTCGTCTCGTTTCACTCTCTTTCACCCTCCTTCATCTCGTTTCGCTCTCTTTCACCCTCCTTCGTCTCGTTTCGCTCTCTTTCACCCTCCTTCATCTCGTTTCGGTCTCTTTCACCCTCCTTCGTCTCATTTCGGTATCTTTCACCCTCCTTCGTCTCGTTCCGCTCTCTTTCACCCTCCTTCGACTCCTTTCGCTCTCTTTCACCCTCCTTCGTCTCGTTTCGCTCTCTTTCACCCTCCTTCGTCTAGTTTCGCTCTCTTTCACCCTCCTTTGTCTCGCTTCGCTCTCTTTCACCCTCCTTCCTCTGGTTTCGCTCTCTTACACACTCCTTCGTCGCGTTTCGCTCTCTTTCACCCTCCATCGTCTCGTTTTGCTCACTTTCACCCTCCATCGTCTCGTTTCGCTCTCTTTTACCCTATTTCGTCTCGTTTCACTCTCTTTTACCATCCTTCAACTCGTTTCGCTCTCTTTCACCCTCCTTCGACTCCTTTCGCGCTCTTTCACCCTCCTTCAACTCGTTTCGCTCTCTTCCACCCTCCTTCGTCTCGTTTCGCCCTCTTTCACCCTCCTTTGTCTTGTTTCGCTCTCTTTCAACCACCTTCATCTCGTTTCGCTCTCTTTCACCCTTTTTTGCCTCGTTTTAGTCTCTTTCACTCACCTTCATCTCATTTCGGTCTCTTTCACCCTCCTTCATCTCGTTCCGCTCTCTTTCACCCTCCTTCGACTCCTTTCACGCTCTTTCACCCTCCTTCATCTCGTTTCGCTCTCTTTCACCCTTCTTCATCACGTTTCGATCTCTTTCACCCTCCTTTGTCTCGTTTCGCTCTCTTTCACCCTCCTTCCTCTCGTTTTGCTCTCTTTCACCCTCCTTCGTCTCGTTTCGCTCTCTTTCACCCTCCATCGTCTCGTTTCGCTCGCTTTCCCCCTCCTTCATCTCGTTTCGCTCTCTTTCACCCTCCTTCCTCTCATTTCGCTCTCTTTCACCCTCCATCGTCTCGTTTCGCTCTCTTTCACCCTCCTTCGTCTCGTTTCGCATTCTTTCACCCTCCTTCGTCTCGTTTCGCTCTATTTTACCCTCCGACATCTCGTTGCGCTCTCTTTCACGCTCCTTCGTCATGTTTCGCTCACTTTCACCCTCCTTCGTCTCACTTCGCTCTCGTTCACCCTCCTTCGTCTCGTTTCGCTCCCTTTGACCCTCCTTCGTCTCTTTTCGCTCTCTTTCACCCTCCTTCGTCTCGTTTCGCCGTCTTTGACCCTCCTTCGTCTCGTTTCGCTCTCTTTCACCCTCCTTCGTCTCATTTCGCTTTCTTTCACCCTCCTTCGTCTCGTTTCGCTCTCTTTCACCAACCTTCGTCTCGTTTCGCCGTCATTCACAATCCTTCTTCTCGTTGCTCTCTCTTTCACACTCTTTGATCTCGTTCCGCTCTCTTTCACCTTCCTTCGTCTCGTTTCACTCTCTTTCACCCTCCTTCGTCTCGTTTTGCTCGCTTCCACCCTCCTTCATCTCGGTTCGCCCTCTTTCAACCTCCTTCGTCTCGTTTCGCTCGCTTTCAGCCACCATCATCTCGTTTCGCTCTCTTTCACACTCCTTCGTCTCGTTTCGCTCACTTTCACCCTCCTTCATCTCATTTTGCTCTCGTTCACCCTCCTTCGTCTTGTTTCGCTCTCTTTCACCACCTTCATTACGTTTCGCTCTCTTTCACCCTCCTTCGTCTCGCTTCGCCCTTTTTCACCCTCCTTCGTCTCGTTTCGCTCTCTTTGACCCTCCTTCACCTCGGTTAGCTCTCTTTGACCCTCCTTCGTCTCGTTTAGCTCTCTATCATCCTCCTTCACCTCGTTTCACTCTGTTTCACACTCCTTCGTCTCGTTTAGCTCTCTTTCACCTTCCTTCGTCTCGTTTCTATCTCTTCCCACCTCTTTCATCTCGTATCGCTCTAATTCACCTTCCTTCGTCTCGTTTCACTCTCTTTCACCCTCGTTCGTCTCGGATTGCCCTCTTTCACCCTCCTTCGTCTCGCTTCACTCTCTTTCACCCTCCTTCATCTCGTTTCGCTCTCTTTCACCCTCCTTCGTCTCGTTTCGCTCTCTTTCACCCTCCTTCGTCTCGTTTCGGTCTCTTTCACACTCCTTCGTCTCATTTCGGTATCTTTCACCCTCCTTCGTCTCGTTCCGCTCTCATTCACCACCTTCATTACGTTTCGCTCTCTTTCACCCTCCTTCGTCTCGCTTCGCCCTTTTTCACCCTCCTTCGTCTCGTTTCGCTCTCTTTGACCCTCCTTCACCTCGGTTAGCTCTCTTTGACCCTCCTTCGTCTCGTTTAGCTCTCTATCATCCTCCTTCATCTCGTTTCACTCTGTTTCACACTCCTTCGTCTCGTTTAGCTCTCTTTTACATTCCTTCGTCTCGTTTCTATCTCTTCCCACCTCTTTCATCTCGAATCGCTCTAATTCACCTTCCTTCGTCTCGTTTCACTCTCTTTCACCCTCGTTCGTCTCGGATTGCCCTCTTTCACCCTCCTTCGTCTCGTTTCACTCTCTTTCACCCTCCTTCATCTCGTTTCGCTCTCTTTCACCCTCCTTCGTCTCGTTTCGCTCTCTTTCACCCTCCTTCGTCTCGTTCCGCTCTCTTTCACCCTCCTTCGACTCCTTTCGCTCTCTTTCACCCTCCTTCGTCTCGTTTCGCTCTCTTTCACCCTCCTTCGTCTTGTTACGCTCTCTTTCACCCTCCTTTGTCTCGCTTCGCTCTCTTTCACCCTCCTTCCTCTGGTTTCGCTCTCTTACACACTCCTTCATCGCGTTTCGCTCTCTTTCACCCTCCATCGTCTCGTTTCGCTCACTTTCACCCTCCATCGTCTCGTTTCGCTCTCTTTTACCCTATTTCGTCTCGTTTCACTCTCTTTTACCTTCCTTCAACTCGTTTCGCTCTCTTTCACGCTCCTTCGTCTCGCTTCGCTCTCTTTCATCCTCTTTCGACTTGTTTCGCTCTCTTTCACCCTCCTTCGTCTCATTTCGCTCTCTTTCACCCTCCTTCGTCTCGTTTCGCTCACTTTGACCATCCTTCGTCTCGTTTCGCTCTCTTTGACCCTCCTTCGACTCCTTTCGCTCTATTTCACCCTCCTTCGTCTCGTTTAGCTCTCTTTCACCCTCCTTCGTCTTGTTTTGCTCTCTTTCACCCTCCTTCGTCTCGTTTCGCTCTCTTACACCCTCCTTCGTCTCGTTTCGCTCTCTTTCACCCTCCTTCGTCTTGTTTCGCTCTCTTTCACCCTCCTTCGTCTCGTTTCGCTCTCTTTCACCCTCCTTCCTCTGGTTTCGCTCTTTTACACCCTCCTTCGTCTCGTTTCGCTCTCTTTCACCCTCCATCGTCTCGTAGCGCTCTCTTTCACCCTCCTTCCTCTCGTTTCGCTCTCTTTCACACTCCTTCATCTCGTTTTGCTCTCTTCCACGCTCCTTCGTCTCGTTTCGCTCTCTTTCATCATCCATCGTCTCGATTCGCTCTCTTTTACCTACTTTCGTCTCGTTTCACTCTCTTTTACCTTCCTTCATCTCGGTTCGCTCTCTTTCACGCTCCTTCGTCTCGCTTCACTCTCTTTCACCCTCCTTCGTCTCATTTCGCTCTCTTTCACCCTCCTTCGTCTCGTTTCGTTCTTTGACCATCCTTCGACTCATTTTGTTCTCTTTGACCCTCCTTCATCTCGTTTCGCTCTCTTTCACCCTCCTTCGTCTTGTTTCGCCCTCTTTCACCCTCCTTCGCCTCGTTTCGCTCTCTTTCACCCTCCTTCGTCTCGTTTCGCTCTCTTTGACCCTCCTTCGTCTCGTTTCGCTCTCTTTCACCATCCTTCGTCTCGTTTCACTCACTTTCACCCTCCTTCATCTCGTTCCGCTCTCTTTCACCCTCCTTCGTCTCGTTTCGCTCTCATTCACCATCCTTCGTCTCGTTTCGCTCTCCTTCACCATCCTTCATCTCGTTTCGCTCTCTTTCACCATCCTTCGTCTCGTTTCACTCACTTTCACCCTCCTTCATCTCGTTCCGCTCTCTTTCACCCTCCTTCGTCTCGTTTCGCTCTCATTCACCCTCCTTCGTCTCGTTTCGCTCTCTTTGACCCTCCTTCACCTCGTTTAGCTCTCTTTGACCCTCCTTCGACTCCTTTCGCTCTCTTTCACCCTCCTTCGTCTCGTTGCGCTCTCTTTCTCCCTACTTCCTCTGTTTCGCTCTCTTTCACCCTACATCGTCTCGTTTCACTCTCTTCCACCCTCCTTCGTCTCGATTCGCACTCTTTCACCCTCCATCGTCTCATTGCGCTCTCTTTCACGCTCCTTCGTCTTGTTTCACTCTCTTTCACGCTCCTTCGTCTCGTTTCGCTCTCTTTCACCCTCCTTCGTCTCCTTTCACTCTCTTTCACCCTCCTTCGTCTCATTTCGCTCTCTTTCACCCTCCTTCGTCTCATTTTGCGCTCTTTCACCAACCTTGGTCTCGTTTCGCCGTCATTCACAATCCTTCTTCTCGTTTCTCTCTCTTTCACCCTCTTTGGTCTCGTTTCGCTCTCTTCCACCTTCCTTCGTCTCGTTTCACTCTCTTTCACCCTCCTTCGTCTCGTTTCGCTCGCTTCCACCCTCCTTCATCTCGGTTCGCCCTCTTTCACCCTCCTTCGTCTCGTTTCGCTCTCTTTCAGCCACCATCATCTCGTTTCGCTCTCTTTCACCCTCCTTCGTCTCGTTTCGCTCACTTTCACCCTCCTTCGTCTCATTTCGCTTTCGTTCACCCTCCTTCGTCTTGTTTCGCTCTCTTTCACCCACCTTCATTACGTTTCGCTCTCTTTCACCCTCCTTCGTCTCGTTTCGCTCTCTTTCAACCTCCTTCGTCTCTTTTCGCTCTCTTTCACCCTCCTTCATCTTGTTTCGCTCTCTTCCACCCTCCTTTGTCTCGTTTCAACCTCTTTCACCCTCCTTCGGCTCATTTAGCTCTCTATCATCCTCCTTCATCTCGTTTTTCTCTCTTTCACCCTCCTTCGTCTCGTTTCACCCTCTTTCACCCTCCTTTGTCTTGTTTCGCTCTCTTCCACCCTCCTTCGTCTCGTTTCGCCCTCTTTCACCCTCCTTTGTCTTGTTTCGCTCTCTTTCACCCACTTTCATCTCGTTTCGGTCTCTTTCATCCTCCTTCGTCTCGTTCCGCTCGCTTTCACTCTCCTTCGACTCCTTTCGCTCTCTTACACCCTCCTTCGTCTCGTTTCGCTCTCTTTCACAATCCTTCGTCTCGTTTTGCTCTCATTGACCCTCCTTCATCTCGTTTCGCTCGCTTCCACCCTCCTTCACCTCGTTTCGCTCTCTTTCACTCTCCTTCGTCTCGTTTCACTCTTTCACTTTCCTTCTACTCGTTTCAATCTCTTTCACCCTCCTTCATCTCATTTCGCTCTCGTTCACCCTCCTTCATCTTGTTTCGCTCTCTTTCACACACCTTCGTCTCGTTTTGCTCTCTTTCACCCTCCTTCGTCTCACTTCACTCTCGTTCACCCTCCTTCGTCTCGTTTCGCTCCCTTTGACCCTCCTTCGTCTCTTTTCGCTCTCTTTCACCCTCCTTCGTCTCGTTTCGCCGTCTTTGACCCTCCTTCGTCTCGTTTCGCTCTCTTTCACCCTCCTTCGTCTCATTTCGCTTTCTTTCACCCTCCTTCGTCTCGTTTCGCTCTCTTTCACCAACCTTCGTCTCGTTTCGCCGTCATTCACAATCCTTCTTCTCGTTGCTCTCTCTTTCGCACTCTTTGATCTCGTTCCGCTCTCTTTCACCTTCCTTCGTCTCGTTTCACTCTCTTTCACCCTCCTTCGTCTCGTTTTGCTCGCTTCCACCCTCCTTCATCTCGGTTCGCCCTCTTTCACCCTCCTTCGTCTCGTTTCGCTCGCTTTCAGCCACCATCATCTCGTTTCGCTCTCTTTCACACTCCTTCGTCTCGTTTCGCTCACTTTCACCCTCCTTCATCTCATTTTGCTCTCGTTCACCCTCCTTCGTCTTGTTTCGCTCTCTTTCACCACCTTCATTACGTTTCGCTCTCTTTCACCCTCCTTCGTCTCGCTTCGCCCTTTTTCACCCTCCTTCGTCTCGTTTCGCTCTCTTTGACCCTCCTTCACCTCGGTTAGCTCTCTTTGACCCTCCTTCGTCTCGTTTAGCTCTCTATCATCCTCCTTCACCTCGTTTCACTCTGTTTCACACTCCTTCGTCTCGTTTAGCTCTCTTTCACCTTCCTTCGTCTCGTTTCTATCTCTTCCCACCTCTTTCATCTCGTATCGCTCTAATTCACCTTCCTTCGTCTCGTTTCACTCTCTTTCACCCTCGTTCGTCTCGGATTGCCCTCTTTCACCCTCCTTCGTCTCGCTTCACTCTCTTTCACCCTCCTTCATCTCGTTTCGCTCTCTTTCACCCTCCTTCGTCTCGTTTCGCTCTCTTTCACCCTCCTTCGTCTCGTTTCGGTCTCTTTCACACTCCTTCGTCTCATTTCGGTATCTTTCACCCTCCTTCGTCTCGTTCCGCTCTCATTCACCACCTTCATTACGTTTCGCTCTCTTTCACCCTCCTTCGTCTCGCTTCGCCCTTTTTCACCCTCCTTCGTCTCGTTTCGCTCTCTTTGACCCTCCTTCACCTCGGTTAGCTCTCTTTGACCCTCCTTCGTCTCGTTTAGCTCTCTATCATCCTCCTTCATCTCGTTTCACTCTGTTTCACACTCCTTCGTCTCGTTTAGCTCTCTTTTACATTCCTTCGTCTCGTTTCTATCTCTTCCCACCTCTTTCATCTCGAATCGCTCTAATTCACCTTCCTTCGTCTCGTTTCACTCTCTTTCACCCTCGTTCGTCTCGGATTGCCCTCTTTCACGCTCCTTCGTCTCGTTTCACTCTCTTTCACCCTCCTTCATCTCGTTTCGCACTCTTTCACCCTCCTTCGTCTCGTTTCGCTCTCTTTCACCCTCCTTCGTCTCGTTCCGCTCTCTTTCACCCTCCTTCGACTCCTTTCGCTCTCTTTCACCCTCCTTCGTCTCGTTTCGCTCTCTTTCACCCTCCTTCGTCTTGTTACGCTCTCTTTCACCCTCCTTTGTCTCGCTTCGCTCTCTTTCACCCTCCTTCCTCTGGTTTCGCTCTCTTACACACTCCTTCGTCGCGTTTCGCTCTCTTTCACCCTCCATCGTCTCGTTTCGCTCACTTTCACCCTCCATCGTCTCGTTTCGCTCTCTTTTACCCTATTTCGTCTCGTTTCACTCTCTTTTACCTTCCTTCAACTCGTTTCGCTCTCTTTCACGCTCCTTCGTCTCGCTTCGCTCTCTTTCATCCTCTTTCGACTTGTTTCGCTCTCTTTCACCCTCCTTCGTCTCATTTCGCTCTCTTTCACCCTCCTTCGTCTCGTTTCGCTCACTTTGACCATCCTTCGTCTCGTTTCGCTCTCTTTGACCCTCCTTCGACTCCTTTCGCTCTATTTCACCCTCCTTCGTCTCGTTTAGCTCTCTTTCACCCTCCTTCGTCTTGTTTTGCTCTCTTTCACCCTCCTTCGTCTCGTTTCGCTCTCTTACACCCTCCTTCGTCTCGTTTCGCTCTCTTTCACCCTCCTTCGTCTTGTTTCGCTCTCTTTCACCCTCCTTCGTCTCGTTTCGCTCTCTTTCACCCTCCTTCCTCTGGTTTCGCTCTTTTACACCCTCCTTCGTCTCGTTTCGCTCTCTTTCACCCTCCATCGTCTCGTAGCGCTCTCTTTCACCCTCCTTCCTCTCGTTTCGCTCTCTTTCACACTCCTTCATCTCGTTTTGCTCTCTTCCACGCTCCTTCGTCTCGTTTCGCTCTCTTTCATCATCCATCGTCTCGATTCGCTCTCTTTTACCTACTTTCGTCTCGTTTCACTCTCTTTTACCTTCCTTCATCTCGGTTCGCTCTCTTTCACGCTCCTTCGTCTCGCTTCACTCTCTTTCACCCTCCTTCGTCTCATTTCGCTCTCTTTCACCCTCCTTCGTCTCGTTTCGTTCTTTGACCATCCTTCGACTCATTTTGTTCTCTTTGACCCTCCTTCATCTCGTTTCGCTCTCTTTCACCCTCCTTCGTCTTGTTTCGCCCTCTTTCACCCTCCTTCGCCTCGTTTCGCTCTCTTTCACCCTCCTTCGTCTCGTTTCGCTCTCTTTGACCCTCCTTCGTCTCGTTTCGCTCTCTTTCACCATCCTTCGTCTCGTTTCACTCACTTTCACCCTCCTTCATCTCGTTCCGCTCTCTTTCACCCTCCTTCGTCTCGTTTCGCTCTCATTCACCATCCTTCGTCTCGTTTCGCTCTCCTTCACCATCCTTCATCTCGTTTCGCTCTCTTTCACCATCCTTCGTCTCGTTTCACTCACTTTCACCCTCCTTCATCTCGTTCCGCTCTCTTTCACCCTCCTTTGTCTCGTTTCGCTCTCATTCACCCTCCTTCGTCTCGTTTCGCTCTCTTTGACCCTCCTTCACCTCGTTTAGCTCTCTTTGACCCTCCTTCGACTCCTTTCGCTCTCTTTCACCCTCCTTCGTCTCGTTGCGCTCTCTTTCTCCCTACTTCCTCTGTTTCGCTCTCTTTCACCCTACATCGTCTCGTTTCACTCTCTTCCACCCTCCTTCGTCTCGATTCGCACTCTTTCACCCTCCATCGTCTCATTGCGCTCTCTTTCACGCTCCTTCGTCTTGTTTCACTCTCTTTCACGCTCCTTCGTCTCGTTTCGCTCTCTTTCACCCTCCTTCGTCTCCTTTCACTCTCTTTCACCCTCCTTCGTCTCATTTCGCTCTCTTTCACCCTCCTTCGTCTCATTTTGCGCTCTTTCACCAACCTTGGTCTCGTTTCGCCGTCATTCACAATCCTTCTTCTCGTTTCTCTCTCTTTCACCCTCTTTGGTCTCGTTTCGCTCTCTTCCACCTTCCTTCGTCTCGTTTCACTCTCTTTCACCCTCCTTCGTCTCGTTTCGCTTGCTTCCACCCTCCTTCATCTCGGTTCGCCCTCTTTCACCCTCCTTCGTCTCGTTTCGCTCTCTTTCAGCCACCATCATCTCGTTTCGCTCTCTTTCACCCTCCTTCGTCTCGTTTCGCTCACTTTCACCCTCCTTCGTCTCATTTCGCTTTCGTTCACCCTCCTTCGTCTTGTTTCGCTCTCTTTCACCCACCTTCATTACGTTTCGCTCTCTTTCACCCTCCTTCGTCTCGTTTCGCTCTCTTTCAACCTCCTTCGTCTCTTTTCGCTCTCTTTCACCCTCCTTCATCTTGTTTCGCTCTCTTCCACCCTCCTTTGTCTCGTTTCAACCTCTTTCACCCTCCTTCGGCTCATTTAGCTCTCTATCATCCTCCTTCATCTCGTTTTTCTCTCTTTCACCCTCCTTCGTCTCGTTTCACCCTCTTTCACCCTCCTTTGTCTTGTTTCGCTCTCTTCCACCCTCCTTCGTCTCGTTTCGCCCTCTTTCACCCTCCTTTGTCTTGTTTCGCTCTCTTTCACCCACTTTCATCTCGTTTCGGTCTCTTTCATCCTCCTTCGTCTCGTTCCGCTCGCTTTCACTCTCCTTCGACTCCTTTCGCTCTCTTACACCCTCCTTCGTCTCGTTTCGCTCTCTTTCACAATCCTTCGTCTCGTTTTGCTCTCATTGACCCTCCTTCATCTCGTTTCGCTCGCTTCCACCCTCCTTCATCTCGTTTCGCTCTCTTTCACTCTCCTTCGTCTCGTTTCACTCTTTCACTTTCCTTCTACTCGTTTCAATCTCTTTCACCCTCCTTCATCTCATTTCGCTCTCGTTCACCCTCCTTCATCTTATTTCGCTCTCTTTCACACACCTTCGTCTCGTTTTGCTCTCTTTCACCCTCCTTCGTCTCGTTTCACTCTCTTTCACCCTCCTTCGTCTCGTTTCGCTCTCTTTCACCCTCCTTCATCTCGTTTCGCTCTCTTCCACCTCCTTCGTCTCGTTTCGCCTTCTTTCACCCTCGTTTGTCATGTTTCGCTCTCTTTCACCCACCTTCATCTCGTTTCGCTCTCTTTCACCCTTCTTTGCCTCGTTTCGCTCTCTTTCACCCACCTTCGTCTCGTTTCGGTCTCTTTCAACCTCCTTCATCTCGTTCCGCTCTCTTTCACCCTCCTTCGACTCCTTTCGCTCTCTTTCACCCTCCTTCATCTCGTTTCGCTCTCTTTCCCCCTCCTTCGTCTCGTTTCGCTCTCTTTCACCCTCCTTCCTCTCGTTTCGCTCTCTTTCACCCTCTTTCAATTCCTTTCGCTGTCTTTCACCCTCCTTCGTCTCGTTTCGCTCTCTTTCACCCTCCTTCCTCTCGTTTCGCTCTCTTTCACCCTCCATCGTCTCGTTTCGCTCTCTTTTACCCTCTTTCATCTCGTTTCGCTCTCTTTTACTCTCCTTCATCTCGTTGCGCTCTCTTTCACGCTCTTTCGTCATGTTTCGCTCTCTTTCACCCTCCTTCGACTTGTTTCGCTCTCTTTCACCCTCCTTCGTCTCACTTCGCTCTCGTTCACCCTCCTTCGTCTCGTTTCGCTCCCTTTGACCCTCCTTCGTCTCGTTTCGCTCTCTTTCACCCTCCTTCGGCTCGTTTCGCCCTCTTTGACCCTCCTTCATCTCGTTTCGCTCTCTTTCACCCTCCTTCGTCTCCTTTCACTCTCTTTCACCCTCCTGCGTCTCATTTCGCTCTCTTTCACCCTCCTTCGTCTCGTTTCGCTCTCTTTCACCCTCCTTCGTCTCCTTTCACTCTCTTTCACCCTCCTGCGTCTCATTTCACTCTCTTTCACCCTCCTGCGACTCATTTTGCACTCTTTCACCCTCCATCGTCTCATTGCGCTCTCTTTCACGCTCCTTCGTCTTGTTTCGCTCTCTTTCACGCTCCTTCGTCTCGTTTCGCTCTCTTTCACCCTCCTTCGTCTCCTTTCACTCTCTTTCACCCTCCATCGTCTCGTTTCGCTCTCTTTCCCCCTCCTTCATCTCATTTCGCTCTCTTTCACCCTCCTTCGTGTCGTTTCGCACTCTTTCACCCTCCATCGTCTCGTTTCGCTCTCTTTTACCCTCTTTCATCTCGTTTCGCTCTCTTTTACCCTCCTTCATCTCGTTGCGCTCTCTTTCACGCTCCTCCGTCTTATTTTGCTCTCTTTCACCCTCCTTCGACTTGTTTCGCTCTCTTTCACCCTCCTTCATCTCATTTCGCTCTCGTTCACCCTCCTTCGTCTCGTTTCGCTCCCTTTGACCCTCCTTCGTCTCGTTTCGCTCTCTTTCACCCTCCTTCATCTCGTTTCGCTCTCTTTCACCCTCCTTCGTCTCCTTTCACTCTCTTTCACCCTCCTTCGTCTCATTTCGCTCTCTTTCACCCTCCTTCGTCTCGTTTCGCTCTTTTTCACCAACCTTCGTCTCGTTTCGCCGTCATTCACAATTCTTCTCCTCGTTTCTCTCTCTTTCACCCTCTTTGGTCTCGTTTCGCTCTCTTTCACCTTCCTTCGTCTCGTTTCACTCTCTTTCACCCTCCTTCGTCTCGTTCCGCTCTCTTTCACCCTCCTTCGACTCCTTTCGCTCTCTTTCACCCTCCTTCATCTCGTTTCGCTCTCTTTCACCCTCCTTCGTCTTGTTTCGCTCTCTTTCACCCTCCTTCGTCTCGTAGCGCTCTCTTTCACCCTCCTTCCTCTCGTTTCGCTCTCTTTCACCCTCCTTCATCTCGTTTTGCTCTCTTCCACCCTCCTTCGTCTCGTTTCGCTCTCTTTCATCATCCATCGTCTCGATTCGCTCTCTTTTACCCACTTTCGTCTCGTTTCACTCTCTTTTACCTTCGTTCATCTCGGTTCGCTCTCTTTCACGCTCCTTCGTCTCGCTTCGCTCTCTTTCACCCTCCTTCGTCTCATTTCGCTCTCTTTCACCCTCCTTCGTCTCGTTTCGTTCTTTGACCATCCTTCGACTCATTTTGTTCTCTTTGACCCTCCTTCATCTCGTTTCGCTCTCTTTCACCCTCCTTCGTCTTGTTTCGCCCTCTTTCACCCTCCTTCGCCTCGTTTCGCTCTCTTTCACCCTCCTTCGTCTCGTTTCGCTCTCTTTGACCCTCCTTCGTCTCGTTTCGCTCTCTTTCACCATCCTTCGTCTCGTTTCACTCACTTTCACCCTCCTTCATCTCGTTCCGCTCTCTTTCACCCTCCTTCGTCTCGTTTCGCTCTCATTCACCATCCTTCGTCTCGTTTCGCTCTCCTTCACCATCCTTCATCTCGTTTCGCTCTCTTTCACCATTCTTCGTCACGTTTCACTCACTTTCACCCTCCTTCATCTCGTTCCGCTCTCTTTCACCCTCCTTCGTCTCGTTTCGCTCTCATTCACCCTCCTTTGTCTCGGTGCGCTCTCTTTCACCCTACTTCCTCTGTTTCGCTCTCTTTCACCCTACATCGTCTCGTTTCACTCTCTTCCACCCTCCTTCGTCTCGATTCGCACTCTTTCACCCTCCATCGTCTCATTGCGCTCTCTTTCATGCTCCTTCATCTTGTTTCGCTCTCTTTCACGCTCCTTCGTCTCGTTTCGCTCTCTTTCACCCTCCTTCGTCTCCTTTCACTCTCTTTCACCCTCCTTCGTCTCATTTCGCTCTCTTTCACCCTCCTTCGTCTCATTTCGCGCTCTTTCACCAACCTTGGTCTCGTTTCGCCGTCATTCACAATCCTTCTTCTCGTTTCTCTCTCTTTCACCCTCTTTGGTCTCGTTTCGCTCTCTTCCACCTTCCTTCGTCTCGTTTCACTCTCTTTCACCCTCCTTCGTCTCGTTTCGCTCGCTTCCACCCTCCTTCATCTCAGTTCGCCCTCTTTCACCCTCCTTCGTCTCGTTTCGCTCTCTTTCAGCCACCATCATCTCGTTTCGCTCTCTTTCACCCTCCTTCGTCTCGTTTCGCTCACTTTCACCCTCCTTCGTCTCATTTCGCTCTCGTTCACCCTCCTTCGTCTTGTTTCGCTCTCTTTCACCCACCTTCATTACGTTTCGCTCTCTTTCACCCTCCTTCATCTCGTTTCGCTCTCTTTCAACCTCCTTCGTCTCTTTTCGCTCTCTTTCACCCTCCTTCATCTTGTTTCGCTCTCTTCCACCCTCCTTTGTCTCGTTTCACCCTCTTTCACCCTCCTTCATCTCGTTTCATTCTCTTTCACCCTCCATCTTCTTGTTTCGCTCTCTTCCACCCTCCTTCGTCTCGTTTCGCCCTCTTTCACCCTCCTTTGTCTTGTTTCGCTCTCTTTCACCCACCTTCATCTTGTTTTGGTCTCTTTCATCCTCCTTCGTCTCGTTCCGCTCGCTTTCACACTCCTTCGACTCCTTTCGCTCTCTTTCACCCTCCTTCGTCTCGTTTCGCTCTCTTTCACAATCCTTCGTCTCGTTTCGCTCTCATTGACCCTCCTTCATCTCGTTTCGCTCGCTTCCACCCTTCTTCATCTCGTTTCGCTCTCTTTCACTCTCCTTCGTCTCGTTTCACTCTTTCACTTTCCTTCTACTCGTTTCAATCTCTTTCACCCTCCTTCATCTCATTTCGCTCTCGTTCACCCTCCTTCATCTTGTTTCGCTCTCTTTCACACACCTTCGTCTCGTTTTGCTCTCTTTCACCCTCCTTCGTCTCGTTTCGCTCTCTTTCACCCTCCTTCGTCTCGTTTCGCTCTCTTTCACCCTCCTTCATCTCGTTTCGCTCTCTTCCACCTCCTTCGTCTCGTTTCGCCTTCTTTCACCCTCGTTTGTCATGTTTCGCTCTCTTTCACCCACCTTCATCTCGTTTCGCTCTCTTTCACACTTCTTTGCCTCGTTTCGCTCTCTTTCACCCACCTTCGTCTCGTTTCGGTCTCTTTCAACCTCCTTCATCTCGTTCCGCTCTCTTTCACCCTCCTTCGACTCCTTTCGCTCTCTTTCACCCTCCTTCATCTCGTTTCGCTCTCTTTCCCCCTCCTTCGTCTCGTTTCGCTCTCTTTCATCCTCCTTCCTCTCGTTTTGCTCTCTTTCACCCTCCTTCGACTCCTTTCGCTCTCTTTCACCCTCCTTCGTCTCGTTTCGCTCTCTTTCCCCCTCCTTCGTCTCGTTTCGCTCTCTTTCACCCTCCTTCCTCTCGTTTCGCTCTCTTTCACCCTCCATCGTCTGGTTTCGCTCTCTTTTACCCTCTTTCATCTCGTTTCACTCTCTTTTACCCACCTTCATCTCGTTGCGCTCTCTTTCACGCTCTTTCGTCATGTTTCGCTCTCTTTCACCCTCCTTCGACTTGTTTCGCTCTCTTTCACCCTCCTTCGTCTCACTTCGCTCTCGTTCACCCTCCTTCGTCTCGTTTCGCTCCCTTTGACCCTCCTTCGTCTCGTTTCGCTCTCTTTCACCCTCCTTCGGCTCGTTTCGCCCTCTTTGACCCTCCTTCATCTCGGTTCGCTCGCTTCCACCCTCCTTCATCTCGGTTCGCACTCTTTCACCCTCCATCGTCTCATTGCGCTCTCTTTCACGCTCCTTCGTCTCGTTTCGCTCTCATTCACCCTCCTTCGTCTCCTTTCACTCTCTTTCACCCTCCTTCGTCTCATTTCGCTCTCTTTCACCCTCCTTCGTCTCATTTCGCGCTCTTTCACCAACCTTGGTCTCGGTTCGCCCTCTTTCACCCTCCTTCGTCTCGTTTCGCTCTCTTTCAGCCACCATCATCTCGTTTCGCTCTCTTTCACTCTCCTTCGTCTCGTTTCGCTCACTTTCACACTCCTTCGTCTCATTTCGCTCTCGTTCACCCTCCTTCGTCTCGTTTCGCTCTCTTTCAACCTCCTTCGTCTCTTTTCGCTCTCTTTCACCCTCCTTCATCTTGTTTCGCTCTCTTCCACCCTCCTTTGTCTCGTTTCACCCTCCTTCGGCTCATTTAGCTCTCTATCATCCTCCTTCATCTCGTTTTTCTCTCTTTCACCCTCCTTCGTCTCGTTTCACCCTCTTTCACCCTCCTTCATCTCGTTTCATTCTCTTTCACCCTCCATCGTCTTGTTTCGCTCTCTTCCACCCTCCTTCGTCTCGTTTCGCCCTCTTTCACCCTCCTTTGTCTTGTTTCGCTCTCTTTCACCCACCTTCATCTTGTTTCGGTCTCTTTCATCCTCCTTCGTCTCGTTCCGCTCGCTTTCACACTCCTTCGACTCCTTTCGCTCTCTTTCACCCTCCTTCGTCTCGTTTCGCTCTCTTTCACAATCCTTCGTCTCGTTTCGCTCTCATTGACCCTCCTTCATCTCGTTTCGCTCGCTTCCACCCTCCTTCATCTCGTTTCGCTCGCTTTCACTCTCCTTCGTCTCGTTTCACTCTTTCACTTTCCTTCTACTCGTTTCAATCTCTTTCACCCTCCTTCATCTCATTTCGCTCTCGTTCACCCTCCTTCATCTTGTTTCGCTCTCTTTCACACACCTTCGTCTCGTTTTGCTCTCTTTCACCCTCCTTCGTCTCGTTTCGCCCTCTTTCACCCTCCTTTGTCTCGTTTCGCTCTCTTTCACCCACCTTCATCTTGTTTCGGTCTCTTTCATCCTCCTTCGTCTCGTTCCGCTCGCTTTCACACTCCTTCGACTCCTTTCGCTCTCTTTCACCCTCCTTCGTCTCGTTTCGCTCTCATTGACCCTCCTTCATCTCGTTTCGCCCGCTTCCACCCTCCTTCGTCTCGTTTCACTCTTTCACTTTCCTTCTACTCGTTTCAATCTCTTTCACCCTCCTTCATCTCATTTCGCTCTCGTTCACCCTCCTTCATCTTGTTTCGCTCTCTTTCACACACCTTCGTCTCGTTTTGCTCTCTTTCACCCTCCTTCGTCTCGTTTCGCTCTCTTTCACCCTCCTTCGTCTCGTTTCGCTCTCTTTCACCCTCCTTCATCTCGTTTCGCTCTCTTCCACCTCCTTCGTCTCGTTTCGCCTTCTTTCACCCTCGTTTGTCATGTTTCGCTCTCTTTCACCCTCCTTCGTCTCGTTTCGCTCTCTTTCACCCTCCTTCGTCTCGTTTCGCTCTCTTTCACCCTCCTTCATCTCGTTTCGCTCTCTTCCACCTCCTTCGTCTCGTTTCGCCTTCTTTCACCCTCGTTTGTCATGTTTCGCTCTCTTTCACCCACCTTCATCTCGTTTTGCTCTCTTTCGCCCTTCTTTGCCTCGTTTCGCTCTCTTTCACCCTCCTTCGTCTCATTTCGCTCGCTTCCACCCTCCTTCATCTCGGTTCGCCCTCTTTCACCCTCCTTCGTCTCGTTTCGCTCTCTTTCAGCCACCATCATCTCGTTTCGCTCTCTTTCACCCTCCTTCGTCTCGTTTCGCTCACTTTCACCCTCCTTCGTCTCATTTCGCTCTCGTTCACCCTCCTTCGTCTTGTTTCGCTCTCTTTCACTCACCTTCATTACGTTTCGCTCTCTTTCACCCTCCTTCGTCTCTTTTCGCTCTCTTTCAACCTCCTTCGTCTCTTTTCGCTCTCTTTCACCCTCCTTCGTCTTGTTTCGCTCTCTTCCACCCTCCTTCGTCTCGTTTCGCCCTCTTTCACCGTCCTTTGTCTTGTTTCGCCCTCTTTCACCCTCCTTCATCTCGTTTCGCTCTCTTCCACCCTCCTTCATCGCGTTTCGCTCTCTTTCACTCTCCTTCGTCTCGTTTCACTCTTTCACCCTCCTTCGTCTCGTTTCGATCTCTTTCACCCTCCTTCATCTCATTTCGCTCTCGTTCACCCTCCTTCATCTTGTTTCGCTCTCTTTCACACACCTTCGTCTCGTTTTGCTCTTTTTCACCCTCCTTCGTCTCGTTTCGCTCTCTTTCACCCTCCTTCGTCTCGTTTCGCTCTCTTTCACCCCCCTTCATCTGGTTTCGCTCTCTTCCACCCTCCTTCGTCTCGTTTCGCCCTCTTTCACCCTCGTTTGTCATGTTTCGCTCTCTTTCACTCACCTTCATCTTGTTTCGCTCTCTTTCACCCGTCCTCGCCTCGTTACGCTCTCTTTCACCCACCTTCGTCTCGTTTCGGTCTCTTTCAACCTCCTTCATCTCGTTCCGCTCTCTTTCACCCTCCTTCGACTCCTTTCGCTCTCTTTCACCCTCCTTCATCTCGTTTCGCTCTCTTTCCCCCTCCTTCGTCTCGTTTCGCTCTCTTTCATCCTCCTTCCTCTCGTTTCGCTCTCTTTCACCCTCCTTCGACTCCTTTTGCTCTCTTTCACCCTCCTTCATCTCGTTTCGCTCTCTTTCCCCCTCCGTCGTCTCGTTTCGCTCTCTTTCACCCTCCTTCCTCTCGTTTCGCTCTCTTTCACCCTCCATCGTCTCGTTTCGCTCTCTTTTACCCTCTTTCATCTCGTTTCGCTCTCTTTTACCGTCCTTCATCTCGTTGCGCTCTCTTTCACGCTCTTTCGTCATGTTTCGCTCTCTTTCACCCTCCTTCGACTTGTTTCGCTCTCTTTCACCCTCCTTCGTCCCACTTCGCTCTCGTTCACCCTCCTTCGTCTCGTTTCGCTCCCTTTGACCCTCCTTCGTCTCGTTTCGCTCTCTTTCACTCTCCTTCGTCTCGTTTCGCTCACTTTCACACTCCTTCGTCTCATTTCGCTCTCGTTCACCCTCCTTCGTCTCGTTTCGCTCTCTTTCAACCTCCTTCGTCTCTTTTCGCTCTCTTTCACCCTCCTTCATCTTGTTTCGCTCTCTTCCACCCTCCTTTGTCTCGTTTCACCCTCCTTCGGCTCATTTAGCTCTCTATCATCCTCCTTCATCTCGTTTTTCTCTCTTTCACCCTCCTTCGTCTCGTTTCACCCTCTTTCACCCTCCTTCATCTCGTTTCATTCTCTTTCACCCTCCATCGTCTTGTTTCGCTCTCTTCCACCCTCCTTCGTCTCGTTTCGCCCTCTTTCACCCTCCTTTGTCTTGTTTCGCTCTCTTTCACCCACCTTCATCTTGTTTCGGTCTCTTTCATCCTCCTTCGTCTCGTTCCGCTCGCTTTCACACTCCTTCGACTCCTTTCGCTCTCTTTCACCCTCCTTCGTCTCGTTTCGCTCTCTTTCACAATCCTTCGTCTCGTTTCGCTCTCATTGACCCTCCTTCATCTCGTTTCGCTCGCTTCCACCCTCCTTCATCTCGTTTCGCTCGCTTTCACTCTCCTTCGTCTCGTTTCACTCTTTCACTTTCCTTCTACTCGTTTCAATCTCTTTCACCCTCCTTCATCTCATTTCGCTCTCGTTCACCCTCCTTCATCTTGTTTCGCTCTCTTTCACACACCTTCGTCTCGTTTTGCTCTCTTTCACCCTCCTTCGTCTCGTTTCGCCCTCTTTCACCCTCCTTTGTCTCGTTTCGCTCTCTTTCACCCACCTTCATCTTGTTTCGGTCTCTTTCATCCTCCTTCGTCTCGTTCCGCTCGCTTTCACACTCCTTCGACTCCTTTCGCTCTCTTTCACCCTCCTTCGTCTCGTTTCGCTCTCATTGACCCTCCTTCATCTCGTTTCGCCCGCTTCCACCCTCCTTCGTCTCGTTTCACTCTTTCACTTTCCTTCTACTCGTTTCAATCTCTTTCACCCTCCTTCATCTCATTTCGCTCTCGTTCACCCTCCTTCATCTTGTTTCGCTCTCTTTCACACACCTTCGTCTCGTTTTGCTCTCTTTCACCCTCCTTCGTCTCGTTTCGCTCTCTTTCACCCTCCTTCGTCTCGTTTCGCTCTCTTTCACCCTCCTTCATCTCGTTTCGCTCTCTTCCACCTCCTTCGTCTCGTTTCGCCTTCTTTCACCCTCGTTTGTCATGTTTCGCTCTCTTTCACCCTCCTTCGTCTCGTTTCGCTCTCTTTCACCCTCCTTCGTCTCGTTTCGCTCTCTTTCACCCTCCTTCATCTCGTTTCGCTCTCTTCCACCTCCTTCGTCTCGTTTCGCCTTCTTTCACCCTCGTTTGTCATGTTTCGCTCTCTTTCACCCACCTTCATCTCGTTTTGCTCTCTTTCGCCCTTCTTTGCCTCGTTTCGCTCTCTTTCACCCTCCTTCGTCTCATTTCGCTCGCTTCCACCCTCCTTCATCTCGGTTCGCCCTCTTTCACCCTCCTTCGTCTCGTTTCGCTCTCTTTCAGCCACCATCATCTCGTTTCGCTCTCTTTCACCCTCCTTCGTCTCGTTTCGCTCACTTTCACCCTCCTTCGTCTCATTTCGCTCTCGTTCACCCTCCTTCGTCTTGTTTCGCTCTCTTTCACTCACCTTCATTACGTTTCGCTCTCTTTCACCCTCCTTCGTCTCTTTTCGCTCTCTTTCAACCTCCTTCGTCTCTTTTCGCTCTCTTTCACCCTCCTTCGTCTTGTTTCGCTCTCTTCCACCCTCCTTCGTCTCGTTTCGCCCTCTTTCACCGTCCTTTGTCTTGTTTCGCCCTCTTTCACCCTCCTTCATCTCGTTTCGCTCTCTTCCACCCTCCTTCATCGCGTTTCGCTCTCTTTCACTCTCCTTCGTCTCGTTTCACTCTTTCACCCTCCTTCGTCTCGTTTCGATCTCTTTCACCCTCCTTCATCTCATTTCGCTCTCGTTCACCCTCCTTCATCTTGTTTCGCTCTCTTTCACACACCTTCGTCTCGTTTTGCTCTTTTTCACCCTCCTTCGTCTCGTTTCGCTCTCTTTCACCCTCCTTCGTCTCGTTTCGCTCTCTTTCACCCCCCTTCATCTGGTTTCGCTCTCTTCCACCCTCCTTCGTCTCGTTTCGCCCTCTTTCACCCTCGTTTGTCATGTTTCGCTCTCTTTCACTCACCTTCATCTTGTTTCGCTCTCTTTCACCCGTCCTCGCCTCGTTACGCTCTCTTTCACCCACCTTCGTCTCGTTTCGGTCTCTTTCAACCTCCTTCATCTCGTTCCGCTCTCTTTCACCCTCCTTCGACTCCTTTCGCTCTCTTTCACCCTCCTTCATCTCGTTTCGCTCTCTTTCCCCCTCCTTCGTCTCGTTTCGCTCTCTTTCATCCTCCTTCCTCTCGTTTCGCTCTCTTTCACCCTCCTTCGACTCCTTTTGCTCTCTTTCACCCTCCTTCATCTCGTTTCGCTCTCTTTCCCCCTCCGTCGTCTCGTTTCGCTCTCTTTCACCCTCCTTCCTCTCGTTTCGCTCTCTTTCACCCTCCATCGTCTCGTTTCGCTCTCTTTTACCCTCTTTCATCTCGTTTCGCTCTCTTTTACCGTCCTTCATCTCGTTGCGCTCTCTTTCACGCTCTTTCGTCATGTTTCGCTCTCTTTCACCCTCCTTCGACTTGTTTCGCTCTCTTTCACCCTCCTTCGTCCCACTTCGCTCTCGTTCACCCTCCTTCGTCTCGTTTCGCTCCCTTTGACCCTCCTTCGTCTCGTTTCGCTCTCTTTCACCCTCCTTCGGCTCGTTTCGCCCTCTTTGACCCTCCTTCATCTCGTTTCGCTCTCTTTCACCCTCCTTCGTCTCGTTTCTCTCTCTTTCATCCTCTTTGGTCTCGTTTCGCTCTCTTTCACCTTCCTTAGTCTCGTTTTTAGTCTCTTTCACCCTCCTTCGTCTCGTCTCGATCTCTTTCACCCTCCTTCATCTCATTTCGCTCTCGTTCACCCTCCTTCATCTTGTTTCGCTCTCTTTCACACACCTTCGTCTCGTTTTGCTCTTTTTCACCCTCCTTCGTCTCGTTTCGCTCTCTTTCACCCTCCTTCGTCTCGTTTCGCTCTCTTTCACCCCCCTTCATCTGGTTTCGCTCTCTTCCACCCTCCTTCGTCTCGTTTCGCCCTCTTTCACCCTCGTTTGTCATGTTTCGCTCTCTTTCACTCACCTTCATCTTGTTTCGCTCTCTTTCACCCGTCCTCGCCTCGTTACGCTCTCTTTCACCCACCTTCGTCTCGTTTCGGTCTCTTTCAACCTCCTTCATCTCGTTCCGCTCTCTTTCACCCTCCTTCGACTCCTTTCGCTCTCTTTCACCCTCCTTCATCTCGTTTCGCTCTCTTTCCCCCTCCTTCGTCTCGTTTCGCTCTCTTTCATCCTCCTTCCTCTCGTTTCGCTCTCTTTCACCCTCCTTCGACTCCTTTTGCTCTCTTTCACCCTCCTTCATCTCGTTTCGCTCTCTTTCCCCCTCCGTCGTCTCGTTTCACTCTCTTTCACCCTCCTTCCTCTCGTTTCGCTCTCTTTCACCCTCCATCGTCTCGTTTCGCTCTCTTTTACCCTCTTTCATCTCGTTTCGCTCTCTTTTACCGTCCTTCATCTCGTTGCGCTCTCTTTCACGCTCTTTCGTCATGTTTCGCTCTCTTTCACCCTCCTTCGACTTGTTTCGCTCTCTTTCACCCTCCTTCGTCCCACTTCGCTCTCGTTCACCCTCCTTCGTCTCGTTTCGCTCCCTTTGACCCTCCTTCGTCTCGTTTCGCTCTCTTTCACCCTCCTTCGGCTCGTTTCGCCCTCTTTGACCCTCCTTCATCTCGTTTCGCTCTCTTTCACCCTCCTTCGTCTCGTTTCTCTCTCTTTCATCCTCTTTGGTCTCGTTTCGCTCTCTTTCACCTTCCTTAGTCTCGTTTTTAGTCTCTTTCACCCTCCTTCGTCTTGTTTTGCTCTCTTTCACCCTCCTTCGTCTCGTTTCGCTCCCTTTCAGCCACCATCATCTCGTTTCGCTCTCTTTCACCCTCCTTCGTCTCGTTTCGCTCACTTTCACCCTCCTTCGCCTCATTTCGCTCTCTTTCACTCACCTTCATTACGTTTCGCTCTCTTTCACCCTTCTTCGTCTCTTTTCGCTCTCTTTCAACCTCCTTCGTCTCTTTTCGCTCTCTTTCACCCTCCTTCGTCTTGTTTCGCTCTCTTCCACCCTCCTTCGTCTCGTTTCGCCCTCTTTCACCGTCCTTTATCTTGTTTCGCCCTCTTTCACCCTCCTTCATCTCGTTTCGCTCTCTTCCACCCTCCTTCATCGCGTTTCGCTCTCTTTCACTCTCCTTTGTCTCGTTTCACTCTTTCACCCTCCTTCGTCTCGTTTCGCTCTCTTCCACCCTCCTTCATCTCGGTTCGCCCTCTTTCACCCTCCTTCGTCTCGTTTCGCTCTCTTTCAGCCACCATCATCTCGTTTCGCTCTCTTTCACCCTCCTTCGTCTCGTTTCGCTCACTTTCACCCTCCTTCGTCTCATTTCGCTCTCGTTCACCCTCCTTCGTCTTGTTTCGCTCTCTTTCACTCACCTTCATTACGTTTCGCTCTCTTTCACCCTCCTTCGTCTCTTTTCGCTCTCTTTCAACCTCCTTCGTCTCTTTTCGCTCTCTTTCACCCTCCTTCGTCTTGTTTCGCTCTCTTCCACCCTCCTTCGTCTCGTTTCGCCCTCTTTCACGCTCCTTTGTCTTGTTTCGCTCTCTTTCACCCACCTTCATCTTGTTTCGGTCTCTTTCATCCTCCTTCGTCTCGTTCCGCTCGCTTTCACACTCCTTCGACTCCTTTCGCTCTCTTTCACCCTCCTTCGTCTCGTTTCGCTCTCTTTCACAATCCTTCGTCTCGTTTCGCTCTCATTGACCCTCCTTCATCTCGTTTCGCTCGCTTCCACCCTCCTTCACCTCGTTTCGCTCGCTTTCACTCTCCTTCGTCTCGTTTCACTCTTTCACTTTCCTTCTACTCGTTTCAATCTCTTTCACCCTCCTTCATCTCATTTTGCTCTCGTTCACCCTCCTTCATCTTGTTTCGCTCTCTTTCACACACCTTCGTCTCGTTTTGCTCTCTTTCACCCTCCTTCGTCTCGTTTCGCTCTCTTTCACCCTCCTTCGTCTCGTTTCGCTCTCTTTCACCCTCCTTCATCTCGTTTCGCTCTCTTCCACCTCCTTCGTCTCGTTTCGCCTTCTTTCACCCTCGTTTGTCATGTTTCGCTCTCTTTCACCCTCCTTCGTCTCGTTTCGCTCTCTTTCACCCTCCTTCGTCTCGTTTCGCTCTCTTTCACCCTCCTTCATCTCGTTTGGCTCATTCCACCTCCTTCGTCTCGTTTCGCCTTCTTTCACCCTCGTTTGTCATGTTTCGCTCTCTTTCACCCACCTTCATCTCGTTTTGCTCTCTTTCACCCTTCTTTGCCTCGTTTCGCTCTCTTTCACCCTCCTTCGTCTCATTTCGCTCGCTTCCACCCTCCTTCATCTCGGTTCTCCCTCTTTCACCCTCCTTCGTCTCGTTTCGCTCTCTTTCAGCCACCATCATCTCGTTTCGCTCTCTTTCACCCTCCTTCGTCTCGTTTCGCTCACTTTCACCCTCCTTCGTCTCATTTCGCTCTCGTTCACCCTCCTTCGTCTTGTTTCGCTCTCTTTCACTCACCTTCATTACGTTTCGCTCTCTTTCACCCTCCTTCGTCTCTTTTCGCTCTCTTTCAACCTCCTTCGTCTCTTTTCGCTCTCTTTCACCCTCCTTCGTCTTGTTTCGCTCTCTTCCACCCTCCTTCGTCTCGTTTCGCCCTCTTTCACCGTCCTTTGTCTTGTTTCGCCCTCTTTCACCCTCCTTCATCTCGTTTCGCTCTCTTCCACCCTCCTTCATCGCGTTTCGCTCTCTTTCACTCTCCTTCGTCTCGTTTCACTCTTTCACCCTCCTTCTACTCGTTTCGATCTCTTTCACCCTCCTTCATCTCATTTCGCTCTCGTTCACCCTCCTTCATCTTGTTTCGCTCTCTTTCACACACCTTCGTCTCGTTTTGCTCTTTTTCACCCTCCTTCGTCTCGTTTCGCTCTCTTTCACCCTCCTTCGTCTCGTTTCGCTCTCTTTCACCCTCCTTCATCTGGTTTCGCTCTCTTCCACCCTCCTTCGTCTCGTTTCGCCCTCTTTCACCCTCGTTTGTCATGTTTCGCTCTCTTTCACTCACCTTCATCTTGTTTCGCTCTCTTTCACCCGTCCTCGCCTCGTTACGCTCTCTTTCACCCACCTTCGTCTCGTTTCGGTCTCTTTCAACCTCCTTCATCTCGTTCCGCTCTCTTTCACCCTCCTTCGACTCCTTTCGCTCTCATTCACCCTCCTTCATCTCGTTTCGCTCTCTTTCCCCCTCCTTCGTCTCGTTTCGCTCTCTTTCATCCTCCTTCCTCTCGTTTCGCTCTCTTTCACCCTCCTTCGACTCCTTTTGCTCTCTTTCACCCTCCTTCATCTCGTTTCGCTCTCTTTCCCCCTCCGTCGTCTCGTTTCGCTCTCTTTCACCCTCCTTCCTCTCGTTTCGCTCTCTTTCACCCTCCATCGTCTCGTTTCGCTCTCTTTTACCCTTTTTCATCTCGTTTCGCTCTCTTTCATCCTCCTTCCTCTCGTTTCGCTCTCTTTCACCCTCCTTCGACTCCTTTTGCTCTATTTCATCCTCCTTCGTCTCGTTTCGCTCTCTTTCACCCTCCTTCGGCTCGTTTCGCCCTCTTTGACCCTCCTTCATCTCGTTTCGCTCTCTTTCACCCTCCTTCGTCTCGTTTCTCTCTCTTTCATCCTCTTTGGTCTCGTTTCGCTCTCTTTCACCTTCCTTAGTCTCGTTTTTAGTCTCTTTCACCCTCCTTCGTCTTGTTTTGCTCTCTTTCACCCTCCTTCGTCTCGTTTCGCTCCCTTTCAGCCACCATCATCTCGTTTCGCTCTCTTTCACCCTCCTTCGTCTCGTTTCGCTCACTTTCACCCTCCTTCGCCTCATTTCGCTCTCGTTCACCCTCCTTCGTCTTGTTTCGCTCTCTTTCACCCTCCTTCGTCTCGTTTCGCTCCCTTTCACCCTCCTTCGGCTCGTTTCGCCCTCTTTGACCCTCCTTCATCTCGTTTCGCTCTCTTTCACCCTCCTTCGTCTCCTTTCACTCTCTTTCACCCTCCTGCGTCTCATTTCGCTCTCTTTCACCCTCCATCGTCTCGTTTCGCTCTCTTTCAGCCACCATCATCTCGTTTCGCTCTCTTTCACCCTCCTTCGTCTCGTTTCGCTCACTTTCACCCTCCTTCGTCTCATTTCGCTCTCGTTCACCCTCCTTCGTCTTGTTTCGCTCTCTTTCACTCACCTTCATTACGTTTCGCTCTCTTTCACCCTCCTTCGTCTCTTTTCGCTCTCTTTCAACCTCCTTCGTCTCTTTTCGCTCTCTTTCACCCTCCTTCGTCTTGTTTCGCTCTCTTCCACCCTCCATCGTCTCGTTTCGCCCTCTTTCACCGTCCTTTGTCTTGTTTCGCCCTCTTTCACCCTCCTTCATCTCGTTTCGCTCTCTTCCACCCTCCTTCATCGCGTTTCGCTCTCTTTCACTCTCCTTCGTCTCGTTTCACTCTTTCACCCTCCTTCTACTCGTTTCGATCTCTTTCACCCTCCTTCATCTGGTTTCGCTCTCTTCCACCCTCCTTCATCTCGTTTCGCTCTCTTTCACCCTTCCTCGCCTCGTTACGCTCTCTTTCACCCTCCTTCGTCTCGTTTCGCTCTCTTTCACCCTCCTTCGTCTTGTTTCGCTCTCTTCCACCCTCCATCGTCTCGTTTCGCCCTCTTTCACCGTCCTTTGTCTTGTTTCGCCCTCTTTCACCCTCCTTCATCTCGTTTCGCTCTCTTCCACCCTCCTTCATCGCGTTTCGCTCTCTTTCACTCTCCTTCGTCTCGTTTCACTCTTTCACCCTCCTTCTACTCGTTTCGATCTCTTTCACCCTCCTTCATCTTGTTTCGCTCTCTTTCACACACCTTCGTCTCGTTTTGCTCTTTTTCACCCTCCTTCGTCTCGTTTCGCTCTCTTTCACCCTCCTTCGTCTCGTTTCGCTCTCTTTCACCCTCCTTCATCTGGTTTCGCTCTCTTCCACCCTCCTTCATCTCGTTTCGCTCTCTTTCACCCTTCCTCGCCTCGTTACGCTCTCTTTCACCCACCTTCGTCTCGTTTCGGTCTCTTTCAACCTCCTTCATCTCGTTCCGCTCTCTTTCACCCTCCTTCGACTCCTTTCGCTCTCTTTCACCCTCCTTCATCTCGTTTCGCTCTCTTTCCCCCTCCTTCGTCTTGTTTCGCTCTCTTTCATCCTCCTTCCTCTCGTTTCGCTCTCTTTCACCCTCCTTCGACTCCTTTTGCTCTCTTTCACCCTCCTTCATCTCGTTTCGCTCTCTTTCCCCCTCCTTCGTCTCGTTTCGCTCTCTTTCACCCTCCTTCCTCTCGTTTCGCTCTCTTTCACTCTCCATCGTCTCGTTTCGCTCTCTTTTACCCTCTTTCATCTCGTTTCGCTCTCTTTTACCATCCTTCATCTCGTTGCGCTCTCTTTCACGCTCTTTCGTCATGTTTCGCTCTCTTTCACCCTCCTTCGACTTGTTTCGCTCTCTTTCACCCTCCTTCGTCCCACTTCGCTCTCGTTCACCCTCCTTCGTCTCGTTTCGCTCCCTTTGACCCTCCTTCGTCTCGTTTCGCTCTCTTTCACCCTCCTTCGGCTCGTTTCGCCCTCTTTGACCCTCCTTCATCTCGTTTCGCTCTCTTTCACCCTCCTTCGTCTCCTTTCACTCTCTTTCACCCTCCTTCGTCTTGTTTCGCTCTCTTTCACTCACCTTCATTACGTTTCGCTCTCTTTCACCCTCCTTTGTCTCTTTTCGCTCTCTTTCAACCTCCTTCGTCTCTTTTCGCTCTCTTTCACCCTCCTTCAGCTTGTTTCGCTCTCTTCCACCCTCCTTCGTCTCGTTTCGCCCTCTTTCACCGTCCTTTGTCTTGTTTCGCCCTCTTTCAACCTCCTTCATCTCGTTTCGCTCTCTTCCACCCTCCTTCATCCCGTTTCGCTCTCTTTCACTCTCCTTCGTCTCGTTTCACTCTTTCACCCTCCTTCTACTCGTTTCGTTCTCTTTCACCCTCCTTCATCTCATTTCGCTCTCTTCCACCCTCCTTCATCGCGTTTCGCTCTCTTTCACTCTCCTTCGTCTCGTTTCACTCTTTCACCCTCCTTCTACTCGTTTCGTTCTCTTTCACCCTCCTTCATCTCATTTCGCTCTTGGTCAACCTCCTTCATCATGTTTCGCTCTCTTTCACACACCTTCGTCTCGTTTTGCTCTTTTTCACCCTCCTTCGTCTCGTTTCGCTCTCTTTCACCCTCCTTCGTCTTGTTTCGCTCTCTTTCACCCTCCTTCATCTGGTTTCGCTCTCTTCCACCCTCCTTCGTCTAGTTTCGTCCTCTTTCACCCTCGTTTGTCATGTTTCGCTCTCTTTCACTCACCTTCATCTCGTTTCGCTCTCTTTCACCCTTCCTCGCCTCGTTACGCTCTCTTTCACCCACCTTCGTCTCGTTTCGGTCTCTTTCAACCTCCTTCATCTCGTTCCGCTCTCTTTCACCCTCCTTCGACTCCTTTCGCTCTCTTTCACCCTCCTTCATCTCGTTTCGCTCTCTTTCCCCCTCCTTCGTCTCGTTTCGCTCTCTTTCATCCTCCTTCCTCTCGTTTCGCTCTCTTTCACCCTCCTTCGACTCCTTTCGCTCTCTTGCACCCTCCTTCATCTCGTTTCGCTCTCTTTCCCCCTCCTTCGTCTCGTTTCGCTCTCTTTCACCCTCCTTCCTCTCGTTTCGCTCTCTTTCACACTCCTTCCTCTCGTTTCGCTCTCTTTCACCCTCCATCGTCTCGTTTCGCTCTCTTTTACCATCCTTCATCTCGTTGCGCTCTCTTTCACGCTCTTTCGTCATGTTTCGCTCTCTTTCACCCTCCTTCGACTTGTTTCGCTCTCTTTCACCCTCCTTCGTCCCACTTCGCTCTCGTTCACCCTCCTTCATCTCGTTTCGCTCCCTTTGACCCTCCTTCGTCTCGTTTCGCTCTCTTTCACCCTCCTTCGGCTCGTTTCGCCCTCTTTGACCCTCCTTCATCTCGTTTCGCTCTCTTTCACCCTCCTTCGTCTCGTTTCGCTCTCTTTCACCCTCCTTCGTCTTGTTTCGCTCTCTATCACCCTCCTTCATCTGGTTTCGCTCTCTTCCACCCTCCTTCATCTCGTTTCGTCCTCTTTCACCCTCGTTTGTCATGTTTCGCTCTCTTTCACTCACCTTCATCTCGTTTCGCTCTCTTTCACCCTTCCTCGCCTCGTTACGCTCTCTTTCACCCACCTTCGTCTCGTTTCGGTCTCTTTCAACCTCCTTCATCTCGTTCCGCTCTCTTTCACCCTCCTTCGACTCCTTTCGCTCTCTTTCACCCTCCTTCATCTCGTTTCGCTCTCTTTCCCCCTCCTTCGTCTCGTTTCGCTCTCTTTCATCCTCCTTCCTCTCGTTTCGCTCTCTTTCACCCTCCTTCGACTCCTTTCGCTCTCTTGCACCCTCCTTCATCTCGTTTCGCTCTCTTTCCCCCTCCTTCGTCTCGTTTCGCTCTCTTTCACCCTCCTTCCTCTCGTTTCGCTCTCTTTCACCCTCCATCGTCTCGTTTCGCTCTCTTTTACCCTCTTTCATCTCGTTTCGCTCTCTTTTACCATCCTTCATCTCGTTACGCTCTCTTTCACGCTCTTTCGTCATGTTTCGCTCTCTTTCACCCTCCTTCGACTTGTTTCGCTCTCTTTCACCCTCCTTCGTCCCACTTCGCTCTCGTTCACCCTCCTTCATCTCGTTTCGCTCCCTTTGACCCTCCTTCGTCTCGTTTCGCTCTCTTTCACCCTCCTTCGGCTCGTTTCGCCCTCTTTGACCCTCCTTCATCTCGTTTCGCTCTCTTTCACCCTCCTTCGTCTCCTTTCACTCTCTTTCACCCTCCTTCGTCTCATTTCGCTCCCTTTCAGCCACCATCATCTCGTTTCGCTCTCTTTCACCCTCCTTCGTCTCGTTTCGCTCACTTTCACCCTCCTTCGTCTCATTTCGCTCTCGTTCACCCTCCTTCGTCTTGTTTCGCTCTCTTTCACTCACCTTCATTACGTTTGGCTCTCTTTCACCCTCCTTCGTCTCTTTTCGCTCTCTTTCAACCTCCTTCATCTATTTTCGCTCTCTTCCACCCTCCTTCGTCTCGTTTCGCCCTCTTTCACCCTCCTTTGTCTTGTTTCGCTCTCTTTCACCCACCTTCATCTCGTTTCGCTCTCTTTCACCCTCCTACGCCTCGTTTCGGTCTCTTTCATCCTCCTTCGTCTCGTTCCGCTCGCTTTCACACTCCTTCGACTCCTTTCGCTCACTTTCACCCTCCTTCGTCTCGTTTCACTCTCTTTCACAATCCATCGTCTTGTTTCTCTCTCTTTGACCCACCTTCATCTCGTTTCGCTCTCTTCCACACTCCTTCATCTCGTTTCGCTCTCTTTCACTCTCCTTCGTCTCGTTTCACTCTTTCACCCTCCTTCTACTCGTTTCGCTCTCTTTCACCCTCCTTCATCTCATTTCGCTCTCGTTCACCCTCCTTCATCTTGTTTCGCTCTCTTTCACACACCTTCATCTCGTTTTGCTCTCTTTCACCCTCCTTCGTCTCGTTTCGCTCTCTTTCACCCTCCTTCATCTCGTTTCGCTCTCTTTCACCCTCCCTCATCTCGTTTCGCTCTCTTCCACCCACCTTCGTCTCGTTTCGCCCTCTTTCACCCTCCTTTGTCTTGTTTCGCTCTCTTTCACCCACCTTCATCTCGTTTCGCTCTCTTTCACACTTCTTCGCCTCGTTTCGCTCTCTTTCACCCACCTTCGTCTCGTTTCGGTCTCTTTCACCCTCCTTCATCTAGTTCCGCTCTCTTTCACCCTCCTTCGACTCCTTTCGCTCTCTTTCACCCTCCTTCGACTCCTTTCGCTCTCTTTCACCCTCCTTCATCTCGTTTCGCTCTCTTTCACCCTCCTTCCTCTCGTTTGGCTCTCTTACACCCTCCTTCGACTCCTTTCGCTCTCTTTCACCCTCCTTCGTCTCGTTTCGCTCTCTTTCCCCCTCCTTCGTCTCGTTGCGCTCTCTTTCACCCTACTTCCTCTGTTTCGCTCTCTTTCACCCTCCATCGTCTCGTTTCGCTCTCTTTCACCCTCCTTCGTCTCGTTTCGCACTCTTTCACCCTCCATCGTCTCATTGCGCTCTCTTTCACGCTCCTTCGGCTTGTTTCGGTCTCTATTTCACTCTTCTTCGTCTCCTTTCGCTCTCTTTCACCCTCCTTCGTCTCGTTTCTCTCTGTTTCACACTCCTTCGTCTCGTTTAGCTCTCTTTCACCTTCCTTCGTCTCGTTTCTCTCTCTTTCAACCTCTTTGGTCTCGTTTCGCTCTCTTCCACCCTCCTTCATCTCGTTTCACTCTCTTTCACAAACCTTCATCTCGTTTCGCTCTCTTTCACCCTCCTTCGTCTCATTTTGCTCTCTTTCTCCCTCCTTCATCTCATTTCGCTCTCGTTCGCCCTCCTTCGTCTTGTTTCGCTCTCTTTCACACACCTTCATCTCGTTTCGCTCACTTTCACCCTCCTTCGTCCCGTTTAGCTCTCTTTCACCCTCCTTCGTCTCGTTTCACTCTCTTTCACCCTCCTTCGTCTCATTTCGCTCGCTTCCACCCTCGTTCTACACGGTTCGCCCTCTTTCACCCTCCTTCGTCTCGTTTCACTCTCTTTCAGCCACCATCATCTCGTTTCGCTCTCTTTCACCCTCCTTCGTCTCGTTTCGCTCACTTTCCCCCTCCTTCGTCTCATTTCGCTCTCGTTCACCCTCCTTCGTCTTGTTTCGCTCTCTTTCACCCACATTCATTACATTTCGCTCTCTATCACACTCCTTCGTCTCGTTTCGCTCTCTTTCAACCTCCTTTGTCTCTTTTCGCTCTCTTTCACCCTCCTTCATCTTGTTTCGCTCTCTTCCACCCTCCTTCGTCTCGTTTCGCCCTCTTTCACCCTCCTTCGTCTCATTTAGCTCTCTATCATCATCCTTCTTCTCGTTTCTCTCTCTTTCACCCTCCTTCGTCTCGTTTCACCGTCTTTCACCCTCCTTCATCTCGTTTCATTCTCTTTCACCCTCCTTCCACTCGTTTCGCTCGCTTTCAACCTTCTTCCTCTCGTTTCGCTCTCTTTCACCCTCTTTCCTCTCGTTTCGCTCTCTATCATCCTCCTTCATCTCGTTTCTCTCTGTTTCACACTCCTTCGTCTCGTTTAGCTCGCTTTCACCTTCCTTCGTCTTGTTTCTCTCTCTTTCAACCTCTTTGGTCTCGTTTCGCTCTCTTCCACCCTCCTTCATCTCGTTTCACTCTCTTTCACAAACCTTCATCTCTTTTCGCTCTCTTTCATGCTCTATCATCTCGTTTCGCTCTCTTTCCCCCTCCTTCATCTTGTTTCGCCCTCTTTCACCCTCCTTCGCCTCGTTTCGCTCTCTTTCACCCTCCTTCGTCTCGTTTCCCTCTCTTTGACCCTCCTTCGTCTCGTTTCGCTCTCTTTCACCATCCTTCGTCTCGTTTCACTCACTTTCACCCTCCTTCATCTCGTTCCGCTCTCTTTCACCCTCCTTCGTCTCGTTTCGCTCTCATTCACCATCCTTCGTCTCGTTTCGCTCTCTTTCACCATCCTTCATCTCGTTTCGCTCTCTTTCACCCTCCTTCGTCTCGCTTCGCCCTTTTTCACCCTCCTTCGTCTCGTTTCGATCTCTTTGACCCTCCTTCACCTCGTTTAGCTCTCTTTGACCCTCCTTCGACTCCTTTCGCTCTCTTTCACCCTCCTTCGTCTCGTTTCGCTCTCTTTCCCCCTCCTTCGTCTCGTTGCGCTCTCTTTCACCCTACTCCCTCTGTTTCGCTCTCTTTCACCCTCCATCGGCTCGTTTCACTCTCTTCCACCCTCCTTCGTCTCGATTCGCACTCTTTCACCCTCCATCGTCTCATTGCGCTCTCTTTCACGCTCCTTCGTCTTGTTTCGCTCTCTTTCACGCTCCTTCGTCTTGTTTCGCTCTCTTTCACCCTCCTTCGTCTCCTTTCACTCTCTTTCACCCTCCTTCATCTCATATCGCTCTCTTTCACCCTCCTTCATCTCATTTTGCTCTCTTTCACCAACCTTCGTCTCGTTTCGCCGTCATTCACAATCCTTCTTCTCGTTTCTCTCTCTTTCACCCTCCTTCATCTCATTTCGCTCTCGTTCACCCTCCTTCGTCTTGTTTCGATCTCTTTCACACTCCTTCGTTTCGTTTCGCTCTCTTTCACACACCTTAATCTCGTTTTGCTCTCTTTCACCCTCCTTCGTCTCGTTTCGCTCTCTTTCACCCTCCTTCGTCTCGTTTCGCTCTCTTTCACCCTCCTTCTTCTCGTTTCTCTCTCTTTCACCCTCTTTGGTCTCGTTTCGCTCTCTTTCACCTTCCTTCGTCTCGTTTCACTCTCTTTCACCCTCCTTCGTCTCGTTTTCGCTCGCTTCCACCCTCCTTCATCTCGGTTCGCCCTCTTTCACCCTCCTTCGTCTCGTTTCGCTCTCTTTCAGCCACCATCATCTCGTTTCGCTCTCTTTCACCCTCCTTCGACTCGTTTCGCTCACTTTCACCCTCCTTCGTCTCATTTCGCTCTCGTTCACCCTCCTTCGTCTTGTTTCGCTCTCTTTCACCCACCTTCATTACATTTCGCTCTCTTTCACCCTTCTTCGTCACGTTTCGCTCTCTTTCAACCTCCTTCGTCTCTTTTCGCTCTCTTTCACCCTCCTTCATCTCGTTCCGCTCTCTTTCACCCTCCTTCGACTCCTTTCGCTCTCTTTCACCCTCCTTCGACTCCTTTCGCTCTCTTTCACCCTCCTTCATCTCGTTTCGCTCTCTTTCACCCTCCTGCCTCTCGTTTTGCTCTCTTTCACCCTCCTTCGACTCCTTTCGCCCTCTTTCACCCTCCATTGTCTTGTTTCGCTCTCTTTCACCCACCTTCATCTCGTTTCGCTGCCTTTCACACTCCTACGCCTCGTTTCGGTCTCTTTCATCCTCCTTCGTCTCGTTTCGCTCTCTTTCACAATCCATCGTCTTGTTTCGCTCTCTTTGACCCACCTTCATCTCGTTTCGCTCTCTTCCACCCTCCTTCATCTCGTTTCGCTCTCTTTCACTCTCCTTCGTCTCGTTTCACTCTTTCACCCTCCTTCTACTCGTTTCGCTCTCTTTCACCCTCCTTCATCTCATTTCGCTCTCGTTCACCCTCCTTCATCTTGTTTCGCTCTCTTTCACACACCTTCATCTCGTTTTGCTCTCTTTCACCCTCCTTCGTCTCGTTTCGCTCTCTTTCACCCTCCTTCGTCTCGTTTCGCTCTCTTTCACCCTCCCTCATCTCGTTTCGCTCTCTTCCACCCTCCTTTGTCTCGTTTCGCCCTCTTTCACCCTCCTTTGTCTTGTTTCGCTCTCTTTCACCCACCTTCATCTCGTTTCGCTCTCTTTCACCCTTCTTCGCCTCGTTTCGCTCTCTTTCACCCACCTTCGTCTCGTTTCGGTCTCTTTCACCCTCCTTCATCTCGTTCCGCTCACTTTCACCCTCCTTCGACTCCTTTCGCTCTCTTTCACCCTCCTTCGACTCCTTTCGCTCTCTTTCACCCTCCTTCATCTCGTTTCGCTCTCTTTCACCCTCCTTCCTCTCGTTTCGCTCTCTTTCACCCTCCTTCGACTCCTTTCGCTCTCTTTCACCCTCCTTCGTCTCGTTTTGCTCTCTTTCCCCCTCCTTCGTCTCGTTGCGCTCTCTTTCACCCTACTTCCTCTGTTTCGCTCTCTTTCACCCTCCATCGTCTCGTTTCTCTCTCTTTCAACCTCTTTGGTCTCGTTTCGCTCTCTTCCACCCTCCTTCATCTCGTTTCACTCTCTTTCACAAACCTTCATCTCGTTTCGCTCTCTTTCACCCTCCTTCGTCTCATTTTGCTCTCTTTCACCCTCCTTCATCTCATTTCGCTCTCGTTCGCCCTCCTTCGTCTTGTTTCGCTCTCTTTCACACACCTTCATCTCGTTTCGCTCACTTTCACCCTCCTTCGTCCCGTTTAGCTCTCTTTCACCCTCCTTCGTCTTGTTTCACTCTCTTTCACCCTCCTTCGTCTCATTTCGCTCGCTTCCACCCTCGTTCTACACGGTTCGCCCTCTTTCACCCTCCTTCGTCTCGTTTCACTCTCTTTCAGCCACCATCATCTCGTTTCGCTCTCTTTCACCCTCCTTCGTCTCGTTTCGCTCACTTTCACCCTCCTTCGTCTCATTTCGCTCTCGTTCACCCTCCTTCGTCTTGTTTCGCTCTCTTTCACCCACATTCATTACGTTTCGCTCTCTATCACACTCCTTCGTCTCGTTTCTCTCTCTTTCAACCTCCTTTGTCTCTTTTCGCTCTCTTTCACCCTCCTTCATCTTGTTTCGCTCTCTTCCACCCTCCTTCGTCTCGTTTCGCCCTCTTTCACCCTCCTTCGTCTCATTTAGCTCTCTATCATCATCCTTCTTCTCGTTTCTCTCTCTTTCACCCTCCTTCGTCTCGTTTCACCGTCTTTCACCCTCCTTCATCTCGTTTCATTCTCTTTCACCCTCCTTCCACTCGTTTCGCTCGCTTTCAACCTTCTTCCTCTCGTTTCGCTCTCTTTCACCCTCTTTCCTCTCGTTTCGCTCTCTATCATCCTCCTTCATCTCGTTTCTCTCTGTTTCACACTCCTTCGTCTCGTTTAGCTCTCTTTCACCTTCCTTCGTCTTTTTTCTCTCTCTTTCAACCTCTTTGGTCTCGTTTCGCTCTCTTCCACCCTCCTTCATCTCGTTTCACTCTCTTTCACAAACCTTCATCTCTTTTCGCTCTCTTTCATGCTCTATCATCTCGTTTCGCTCTCTTTCCCCCTCCTTCATCTTGTTTCGCCCTCTTTCACCCTCCTTCGCCTCGTTTCGCTCTCTTTCACCCTCCTTCGTCTCGTTTCCCTCTCTTTGACCCTCCTTCGTCTCGTTTCGCTCTCTTTCACCATCCTTCGTCACGTTTCACTCACTTTCACCCTCCTTCATCTCGTTCCGCTCTCTTTCACCCTCCTTCGTCTTGTTTCGCTCTCTTTCACGCTCCTTCGTCTTGTTTCGCTCTCTTTCACCCTCCTTCGTCTCCTTTCACTCTCTTTCACCCTCCTTCATCTCATATCGCTCTCTTTCACCCTCCTTCGTCTCATTTTGCTCTCTTTCACCAACCTTCGTCTCGTTTCGCCGTCATTCACAATCCTTCTTCTCGTTTCTCTCTCTTTCACCCTCCTTCATCTCATTTCGCTCTCGTTCACCCTCCTTCGTCTTGTTTCGATCTCTTTCACACTCCTTCGTTTCGTTTCGCTCTCTTTCACACACCTTAATCTCGTTTTGCTCTCTTTCACCCTCCTTCGTCTCGTTTCGCTCTCTTTCACCCTCCTTCGTCTCATTTCGCTCTCGTTCACCCTCCTTCGTCTTGTTTCGCTCTCTTTCACCCACCTTCATTACATTTCGCTCTCTTTCACCCTTCTTCGTCACGTTTCGCTCTCTTTCAACCTCCTTCGTCTCTTTTCGCTCTCTTTCACCCTCCTTCATCTCGTTCCGCTCTCTTTCACCCTCCTTCGACTCCTTTCGCTCTCTTTCACCCTCCTTCGACTCCTTTCGCTCTCTTTCACCCTCCTTCATCTCGTTTCGCTCTCTTTCACCCTCCTGCCTCTCGTTTTGCTCTCTTTCACCCTCCTTCGACTCCTTTCGCCCTCTTTCACCCTCCATTGTCTTGTTTCGCTCTCTTTCACCCACCTTCATCTCGTTTCGCTGCCTTTCACACTCCTACGCCTCGTTTCGGTCTCTTTCATCCTCCTTCGTCTCGTTTCGCTCTCTTTCACAATCCATCGTCTTGTTTCGCTCTCTTTGACCCACCTTCATCTCGTTTCGCTCTCTTCCACCCTCCTTCATCTCGTTTCGCTCTCTTTCACTCTCCTTCGTCTCGTTTCACTCTTTCACCCTCCTTCTACTCGTTTCGCTCTCTTTCACCCTCCTTCATCTCATTTCGCTCTCGTTCACCCTCCTTCATCTTGTTTCGCTCTCTTTCACACACCTTCATCTCGTTTTGCTCTCTTTCACCCTCCTTCGTCTCGTTTCGCTCTCTTTCACCCTCCTTCGTCTCGTTTCGCTCTCTTTCACCCTCCCTCATCTCGTTTCGCTCTCTTCCACCCTCCTTTGTCTCGTTTCGCCCTCTTTCACCCTCCTTTGTCTTGTTTCGCTCTCTTTCACCCACCTTCATCTCGTTTCGCTCTCTTTCACCCTTCTTCGCCTCGTTTCGCTCTCTTTCACCCACCTTCGTCTCGTTTCGGTCTCTTTCACCCTCCTTCATCTCGTTCCGCTCACTTTCACCCTCCTTCGACTCCTTTCGCTCTCTTTCACCCTCCTTCGACTCCTTTCGCTCTCTTTCACCCTCCTTCATCTCGTTTCGCTCTCTTTCACCCTCCTTCCTCTCGTTTCGCTCTCTTTCACCCTCCTTCGACTACTTTCGCTCTCTTTCACCCTCCTTCGTCTCGTTTTGCTCTCTTTCCCCCTCCTTCGTCTCGTTGCGCTCTCTTTCACCCTACTTCCTCTGTTTCGCTCTCTTTCACCCTCCATCGTCTCGTTTCTCTCTCTTTCAACCTCTTTGGTCTCGTTTCGCTCTCTTCCACCCTCCTTCATCTCGTTTCACTCTCTTTCACAAACCTTCATCTCGTTTCGCTCTCATTCACCCTCCTTCGTCTCATTTTGCTCTCTTTCACCCTCCTTCATCTCATTTCGCTCTCGTTCGCCCTCCTTCGTCTTGTTTCGCTCTCTTTCACACACCTTCATCTCGTTTCGCTCACTTTCACCCTCCTTCGTCCCGTTTAGCTCTCTTTCACCCTCCTTCGTCTTGTTTCACTCTCTTTCACCCTCCTTCGTCTCATTTCGCTCGCTTCCACCCTCGTTCTACACGGTTCGCCCTCTTTCACCCTCCTTCGTCTCGTTTCACTCTCTTTCAGCCACCATCATCTCGTTTCGCTCTCTTTCACCCTCCTTCGTCTCGTTTCGCTCACTTTCACCCTCCTTCGTCTCATTTCGCTCTCGTTCACCCTCCTTCGTCTTGTTTCGCTCTCTTTCACCCACATTCATTACGTTTCGCTCTCTATCACACTCCTTCGTCTCGTTTCTCTCTCTTTCAACCTCCTTTGTCTCTTTTCGCTCTCTTTCACCCTCCTTCATCTTGTTTCGCTCTCTTCCACCCTCCTTCGTCTCGTTTCGCCCTCTTTCACCCTCCTTCGTCTCATTTAGCTCTCTATCATCATCCTTCTTCTCGTTTCTCTCTCTTTCACCCTCCTTCGTCTCGTTTCACCGTCTTTCACCCTCCTTCATCTCGTTTCATTCTCTTTCACCCTCCTTCCACTCGTTTCGCTCGCTTTCAACCTTCTTCCTCTCGTTTCGCTCTCTTTCACCCTCTTTCCTCTCGTTTCGCTCTCTATCATCCTCCTTCATCTCGTTTCTCTCTGTTTCACACTCCTTCGTCTCGTTTAGCTCTCTTTCACCTTCCTTCGTCTTTTTTCAATCTCTTTCAACCTCTTTGGTCTCGTTTCGCTCTCTTCCACCCTCCTTCATCTCGTTTCACTCTCTTTCACAAACCTTCATCTCTTTTCGCTCTCTTTCATGCTCTATCATCTCGTTTCGCTCTCTTTCCCCCTCCTTCATCTTGTTTCGCCCTCTTTCACCCTCCTTCGCCTCGTTTCGCTCTCTTTCACCCTCCTTCGTCTCGTTTCCCTCTCTTTGACCCTCCTTCGTCTCGTTTCGCTCTCTTTCACCATCCTTCGTCACGTTTCACTCACTTTCACCCTCCTTCATCTCGTTCCGCTCTCTTTCACCCTCCTTCGTCTTGTTTCGCTCTCTTTCACGCTCCTTCGTCTTGTTTCGCTCTCTTTCACCCTCCTTCGTCTCCTTTCACTCTCTTTCACCCTCCTTCATCTCATATCGCTCTCTTTCACCCTCCTTCGTCTCATTTTGCTCTCTTTCACCAACCTTCGTCTCGTTTCGCCGTCATTCACAATCCTTCTTCTCGTTTCTCTCTCTTTCACCCTCCTTCATCTCATTTCGCTCTCGTTCACCCTCCTTCGTCTTGTTTCGATCTCTTTCACACTCCTTCGTTTCGTTTCGCTCTCTTTCACACACCTTAATCTCGTTTTGCTCTCTTTCACCCTCCTTCGTCTCGTTTTGCTCTCTTTCACCCTCCTTCGTCTCGTTTCGCTCTCTTTCACCCTCCTTCTTCTCGTTTCTCTCTCTTTCACCCTCTTTGGTCTCGTTTCGCTCTCTTTCACCTTCCTTCGTCTCGTTTCACTCTCTTTCACCCTCCTTCGTCTCGTTTTCGCTCGCTTCCACCCTCCTTCATCTCGGTTCGCCCTCTTTCACCCTCCTTCATCTCGTTTCGCTCTCTTTCAGCCACCATCATCTCGTTTCGCTCTCTTTCACCCTCCTTCGACTCGTTTCGCTCACTTTCACCCTCCTTCGTCTCATTTCGCTCTCGTTCACCCTCCTTCGTCTTGTTTCGCTCTCTTTCACCCACCTTCATTACATTTCGCTCTCTTTCACCCTTCTTCGTCACGTTTCGCTCTCTTTCAACCTCCTTCGTCTCTTTTCGCTCTCTTTCACCCTCCTTCATCTCGTTCCGCTCTCTTTCACCCTCCTTCGACTCCTTTCGCTCTCTTTCACCCTCCTTCGACTCCTTTCGCTCTCTTTCACCCTCCTTCATCTCGTTTCGCTCTCTTTCACCCTCCTGCCTCTCGTTTTGCTCTCTTTCACCCTCCTTCGACTCCTTTCGCCCTCTTTCACCCTCCATTGTCTTGTTTCGCTCTCTTTCACCCACCTTCATCTCGTTTCGCTGCCTTTCACACTCCTACGCCTCGTTTCGGTCTCTTTCATCCTCCTTCGTCTCGTTTCGCTCTCTTTCACAATCCATCGTCTTGTTTCGCTCTCTTTGACCCACCTTCATCTCGTTTCGCTCTCTTCCACCCTCCTTCATCTCGTTTCGCTCTCTTTCACTCTCCTTCGTCTCGTTTCACTCTTTCACCCTCCTTCTACTCGTTTCGCTCTCTTTCACCCTCCTTCATCTCATTTCGCTCTCGTTCACCCTCCTTCGTCTTGTTTCGCTCTCTTTCACGCTCCTTCGTCTTGTTTCGCTCTCTTTCACCCTCCTTCGTCTCCTTTCACTCTCTTTCACCCTCCTTCATCTCATATCGCTCTCTTTCACCCTCCTTCGTCTCATTTTGCTCTCTTTCACCAACCTTCGTCTCGTTTCGCCGTCATTCACAATCCTTCTTCTCGTTTCTCTCTCTTTCACCCTCCTTCATCTCATTTCGCTCTCGTTCACCCTCCTTCGTCTTGTTTCGATCTCTTTCACACTCCTTCGTTTCGTTTCGCTCTCTTTCACACACCTTAATCTCGTTTTGCTCTCTTTCACCCTCCTTCGTCTCGTTTCGCTCTCTTTCACCCTCCTTCGTCTCGTTTCGCTCTCTTTCACCCTCCTTCTTCTCGTTTCTCTCTCTTTCACCCTCTTTGGTCTCGTTTCGCTCTCTTTCACCTTCCTTCGTCTCGTTTCACTCTCTTTCACCCTCCTTCGTCTCGTTTTCGCTCGCTTCCACCCTCCTTCATCTCGGTTCGCCCTCTTTCACCCTCCTTCGTCTCGTTTCGCTCTCTTTCAGCCACCATCATCTCGTTTCGCTCTCTTTCACCCTCCTTCGACTCGTTTCGCTCACTTTCACCCTCCTTCGTCTCATTTCGCTCTCGTTCACCCTCCTTCGTCTTGTTTCGCTCTCTTTCACCCACCTTCATTACATTTCGCTCTCTTTCACCCTTCTTCGTCACGTTTCGCTCTCTTTCAACCTCCTTCGTCTCTTTTCGCTCTCTTTCACCCTCCTTCATCTCGTTCCGCTCTCTTTCACCCTCCTTCGACTCCTTTCGCTCTCTTTCACCCTCCTTCGACTCCTTTCGCTCTCTTTCACCCTCCTTCATCTCGTTTCGCTCTCTTTCACCCTCCTGCCTCTCGTTTTGCTCTCTTTCACCCTCCTTCGACTCCTTTCGCCCTCTTTCACCCTCCATTGTCTTGTTTCGCTCTCTTTCACCCACCTTCGTCTCGTTTCGCTGCCTTTCACACTCCTACGCCTCGTTTCGGTCTCTTTCATCCTCCTTCGTCTCGTTTCGCTCTCTTTCACAATCCATCGTCTTGTTTCGCTCTCTTTGACCCACCTTCATCTCGTTTCGCTCTCTTCCACCCTCCTTCATCTCGTTTCGCTCTCTTTCACTCTCCTTCGTCTCGTTTCACTCTTTCACCCTCCTTCTACTCGTTTCGCTCTCTTTCACCCTCCTTCATCTCATTTCGCTCTCGTTCACCCTCCTTCATCTTGTTTCGCTCTCTTTCACACACCTTCATCTCGTTTTGCTCTCTTTCACCCTCCTTCGTCTCGTTTCGCTCTCTTTCACCCTCCTTCGTCTCGTTTCGCTCTCTTTCACCCTCCCTCATCTCGTTTCGCTCTCTTCCACCCTCCTTTGTCTCGTTTCGCCCTCTTTCACCCTCCTTTGTCTTGTTTCGCTCTCTTTCACCCACCTTCATCTCGTTTCGCTCTCTTTCACCCTTCTTCGCCTCGTTTCGCTCTCTTTCACCCACCTTCGTCTCGTTTCGGTCTCTTTCACCCTCCTTCATCTCGTTCCGCTCACTTTCACCCTCCTTCGACTCCTTTCGCTCTCTTTCACCCTCCTTCGACTCCTTTCGCTCTCTTTCACCCTCCTTCATCTCGTTTCACTCTCTTTCACCCTCCTTCCTCTCGTTTCGCTCTCTTTCACCCTCCTTCGACTCCTTTCGCTCTCTTTCACCCTCCTTCGTCTCGTTTTGCTCTCTTTCCCCCTCCTTCGTCTCGTTGCGCTCTCTTTCACCCTACTTCCTCTGTTTCGCTCTCTTTCACCCTCCATCGTCTCGTTTCTCTCTCTTTCAACCTCTTTGGTCTCGTTTCGCTCTCTTCCACCCTCCTTCATCTCGTTTCACTCTCTTTCACAAACCTTCATCTCGTTTCGCTCTCTTTCACCCTCCTTCGTCTCATTTAGCTCTCTTTCACCCTCCTTCGTCTTGTTTCACTCTCTTTCACCCTCCTTCGTCTCATTTCGCTCGCTTCCACCCTCGTTCTACACGGTTCGCCCTCTTTCACCCTCCTTCGTCTCGTTTCACTCTCTTTCAGCCACCATCATCTCGTTTCGCTCTCTTTCACCCTCCTTCGTCTCGTTTCGCTCACTTTCACCCTCCTTCGTCTCATTTCGCTCTCGTTCACCCTCCTTCGTCTTGTTTCGCTCTCTTTCACCCACATTCATTACGTTTCGCTCTCTATCACACTCCTTCGTCTCGTTTCTCTCTCTTTCAACCTCCTTTGTCTCTTTTCGCTCTCTTTCACCCTCCTTCATCTTGTTTCGCTCTCTTCCACCCTCCTTCGTCTCGTTTCGCCCTCTTTCACCCTCCTTCGTCTCATTTAGCTCTCTATCATCATCCTTCTTCTCGTTTCTCTCTCTTTCACCCTCCTTCGTCTCGTTTCACCGTCTTTCACCCTCCTTCATCTCGTTTCATTCTCTTTCACCCTCCTTCCACTCGTTTCGCTCGCTTTCAACCTTCTTCCTCTCGTTTCGCTCTCTTTCACCCTCTTTCCTCTCGTTTCGCTCTCTATCATCCTCCTTCATCTCGTTTCTCTCTGTTTCACACTCCTTCGTCTCGTTTAGCTCTCTTTCACCTTCCTTCGTCTTTTTTCTCTCTCTTTCAACCTCTTTGGTCTCGTTTCGCTCTCTTTCACCATCCTTCGTCACGTTTCACTCACTTTCACCCTCCTTCATCTCGTTCCGCTCTCTTTCACCCTCCTTCGTCTCGTTTCGCTCTCATTCACCATCCTTCGTCTCGTTTCGCTCTCTTTCACCATCCTTCATCTCGTTTCGCTCTCTTTCACCCTCCTTCATCTCGCTTCGCCCTTTTTCACCCTCCTTCGTCTCGTTTCGCTCTCTTTGACCCTCCTTCACCTCGTTTAGCTCTCTTTGACCCTCCTTCGACTCCTTTCGCTCTCTTTCACCCTCCTTCGTCTCGTTTCGCTCTCTTTCCCCCTCCTTCGTCTCGTTGCGCTCTCTTTCACCCTACTCCCTCTGTTTCGCTCTCTTTCATCCTCCATCGGCTCGTTTCACTCTCTTCCACCCTCCTTCGTCTCGATTCGCACTCTTTCACCCTCCATCGTCTCATTGCGCTCTCTTTCACGCTCCTTCGTCTTGTTTCGCTCTCTTTCACGCTCCTTCGTCTCGTTTCGCTCTCTTTCACCCTCCTTCGTCTCCTTTCACTCTCTTTCACCCTCCTTCATCTCATATCGCTCTCTTTCACCCTCCTTCGTCTCATTTTGCTCTCTTTCACCAACCTTCGTCTCGATTCGCACTCTTTCACCCTCCTTCATCTCATTTTGCTCTCGTTCACCCTCCTTCGTCTTGTTTCGCTCTCTTTCACACTCCTTCGTTTCGTTTCGCTCTCTTTCACACACCTTAATCTCGTTTTGCTCTCTTTCACCCTCCTTCGTCTCGTTTCGCTCTCTTTCACCCTCCTTCGTCTCGTTTCGCTCTCTTTCACCCTCCTTCTTCTCGTTTCTCTCTCTTTCACCCTCTTTGGTCTCGTTTCGCTCTCTTTCACCTTCCTTCGTCTCGTTTCACTCTCTTTCACCCTCCTTCGTCTCGTTTTCGCTCGCTTCCACCCTCCTTCATCTCGGTTTGCCCTCTTTCACCCTCCTTCGTCTCGTTTCGCTCTCTTTCAGCCACCATCATCTCGTTTCGCTCTCTTTCACCCTCCTTCGACTCGTTTCGCTGACTTTCACCCTCCTTCGTCTCATTTCGCTCTCGTTCACCCTCCTTCGTCTTGTTTCGCTCTCTTTCACCCACCTTCATTACATTTCGCTCTCTTTCACCCTTCTTCGTCACGTTTCGCTCTCTTTCAACCTCCTTCGTCTCTTTTCGCTCTCTTTCACCCTCCTTCATCTCGTTCCGCTCTCTTTCACCCTCCTTCGACTCCTTTCGCTCTCTTTCACCCTCCTTCGACTCCTTTCGCTCTCTTTCACCCTCCTTCATCTCGTTTCGCTCTCTTTCACCCTCCTGCCTCTCGTTTTGCTCTCTTTCACCCTCCTTCGACTCCTTTCGCCCTCTTTCACCCTCCATTGTCTTGTTTCGATCTCTTTCACCCACCTTCATCTCGTTTCGCTGCCTTTCACACTCCTACGCCTCGTTTCGGTCTCTTTCATCCTCCTTCGTCTCGTTTCGCTCTCTTTCACAATCCATCGTCTTGTTTCGCTCTCTTTGACCCACCTTCATCTCGTTTCGCTCTCTTCCACCCTCCTTCATCTCGTTTCGCTCTCTTTCACTCTCCTTCGTCTCGTTTCACTCTTTCACCCTCCTTCTACTCGTTTCGCTCTCTTTCACCCTCCTTCATCTCATTTCGCTCTCGTTCACCCTCCTTCATCTTGTTTCGCTCTCTTTCACACACTTTCATCTCGTTTTGCTCCCTTTCACCCTCCTTCGTCTCGTTTCGCTCTCTTTCACCCTCCTTCGTCTCGTTTCGCTCTCTTTCACCCTCCCTCATCTCGTTTCGCTCTCTTCCACCCTCCTTTGTCTCGTTTCGCCCTCTTTCACCCTCCTTTGTCTTGTTTCGCTCTCTTTCACCCACCTTCATCTCGTTTCGCTCTCTTTCACCCTTCTTCGCCTCGTTTCGCTCTCTTTCACCCACCTTCGTCTCGTTTCGGTCTCTTTCACCCTCCTTCATCTCGTTCCGCTCACTTTCACCCTCCTTCGACTCCTTTCGCTCTCTTTCACCCTCCTTCGACTCCTTTCGCTCTCTTTCACCCTCCTTCATCTCGTTTCGCTCTCTTTCACCCTCCTTCCTCTCGTTAGCTCTCTTTCACCCTCCTTCGACTCCTTTCGCTCTCTTTCACCCTCCTTCGTCTCGTTTTGCTCTCTTTCCCCCTCCTTCGTCTCGTTGCGCTCTCTTTCACCCTACTTCCTCTGTTTCGCTCTCTTTCACCCTCCATCGTCTCGTTTCGCTCTCTTTCACCCTCCTTCGTCTCGTTTCGCACTCTTTCACCCTCCATCGTCTCATTGCGCTCTCTTTCACGCTCCTTCGGCTTGTTTCGCTCTCTTTCACTCTCCTTCGTCTCCTTTCGCTCTCTTTCACCCTCCTTCGTCTCATTTCGCTCTCTTTCACCCTCCTTCATCTCATTTCGCTCTCTTTCACCCTCCTTCATCTCGTTTCGCCGTCATTCACAATCCTTCTTCTCGTTTCTCTCTCTTTCACCCACTTTGGTCTCGTTTCGCTCTCTTTCACCTTCCTTCGTCTCGTTTCACTCTCTTTCACCCTCCTTCGTCTCGTTTCGCTCGCTTCCACCCTTGTTCTACTCAGTTCGACCTCTTTCACCCTCCTTCGTCTCGTTTCACTCTCTTTCAGCCACCATCATCTCGTTTCGCTCTCTTTCACCCTCCTTCGTCTCGTTTCGCTCACTTTCACCCTCCTTCGTCTCATTTCGCTCTCGTTCACCCTCCTTCGTCTTGTTTCGCTCTCTTTCACCCACATTCATTACGTTTCACTCTCTATCACACTCCTTCGTCTCGTTTCGCTCGCTTTCAACCTCCTTTGTCTCTTTTCGCTCTCTTTCACCCTCCTTCGTCTCGTTTCGCTCTCTTTCACCCTCCCTCATCTCGTTTCGCTCTCTTCCACCCTCCTTCGTCTCGTTTCGCCCTCTTTCACCCTCCTTTGTCTTGTTTCGCTCTCTTTCACCCACCTTCATCTCGTTTCGCTCTCTTTCACCCTTCTTCATCACGTTTCGCTCTCTTTCAACCTCCTTCGTCTCTTTTCGCTCTCTTTCACCCACCTTCATCTCGTTTCGCTGTCTTTCACACTCCTACGCCTCGTTTCGGTCTCTTTCATCCTCCTTCGTCTCGTTTCGCTCTCTTTCACAATCCATCGTCTTGTTTCGCTCTCTTTGACCCACCTTCATCTCGTTTCGCTCTCTTCCACCCTCCTTCATCTCGTTTCGCTCTCTTTCACTCTCCTTCGTCTCGTTTCACTCTTTCACCCTCCTTCTACTCGTTTCGCTCTCTTTCACCCTCCTTCATCTCATTTCGCTCTCGTTCACCCTCCTTCATCTTGTTTCGCTCTCTTTCACACACCTTCATCTCGTTTTGCTCTCTTTCACCCTCCTTCGTCTCGTTTCGCTCTCGTTCACCCTTGTTCTACTCAGTTCGCCCTCTTGCACCCTCCTTCGTCTCGTTTCACTCTCTTTCAGCCACCATCATCTCGTTTCGCTCTCTTTCACCTTCCTTCGCCTCGTTTCGCTCTCTTTCACCCTCCTTCGTCTCGTTTCGCTCACTTTCACCCTCCTTCGTCTCATTTCGCTCTCGTTCACCCTCCTTCGTCTTGTTTCGCTCTCTTTCACCCACATTCATTACGTTTCGCTCTCTATCACACTCCTTCGTCTCGTTTCGCTCGCTTTCAACCTCCTTTGTCTCTTTTCGCTCTCTTTCACCCTCCTTCGTCTCGTTTCGCTCTCTTTCACCCTCCCTCATCTCGTTTCGCTCTCTTCCACCCTCCTTCGTCTCGTTTCGCCCTCTTTCACCCTCCTTTGTCTTGTTTCGCTCTCTTTCACCCACCTTCATCTCGTTTCGCTCTCTTTCACCCTTCTTCGCCTCGTTTCGCTCTCTTTCACCCACCTTCATCTCGTTTCGGTCTCTTTCACCCTCCTTCATCTCGTTCCGCTCTCTTTCACCCTCCTTCGACGCCTTTCGCTCTCTTTCACCCTCCTTCGACTCCTTTCGCTCTCTTTCACCCTCCTTCATCTCGTTTCGCTCTCTTTCATCCTCCTTCCTCTCGTTTCGCTCTCTTACACCCTCCTTCGACTCCTTTCGCTCTCTTTCACTCTCCTTCGTCTCGTTTCGCTCTCTTTCCCCCCCCTTCGTCTCGTTGCGCTCTCTTTCACCCTACTTCCTCTGTTTCGCTCTCTTTCACCCTCCATCGTCTCGTTTCGCTCTCTTTCACCCTCCTTCGTCTCGTTTCGCACTCTTTCACCCTCCATCGTCTCATTGCGCTCTCTTTCACGCTCCTTCGGCTTATTTCGCTCTCTTTCACTCTCCTTCGTCTCCTTTCGCTCTCTTTCACTCTCCTTCGTCTCCTTTCGCTCTCTTTCACCCTCCTTCGTCTCATTTCGCTCTCTTTCACCCTCCTTCGTCTCGTTTCGCTCTCTTTCACCCTCCTTCGTCTCATTTCGCTCTCTTTCACCCTCCTTCGACTCCTTTCGCTCTCTTTCACCCTCCTTCATCTCGTTTCGCTCTCTTTCATCCTCCTTCCTCTCGTTTCGCTCTCTTACACCCTCCTTCGACTCCTTTCGCTCTCTTTCACTCTCCTTCGTCTCGTTTCGCTCTCTTTCCCCCTCCTTCGTCTCGTTGCGCTCTCTTTCACCCTACTTCCTCTGTTTCGCTCTCTTTCACCCTCCTTCGTCTCGTTTCGCACTCTTTCACCCTCCATCGTCTCATTGCGCTCTCTTTCACGCTCCTTCGGCTTGTTTCGCTCTCTTTCACCCTCCTTCGTCTCGTTTTGCTCTCTTTCACCTTCCTTCGTCTCGTTTCACTCTCTTTCACCCTCCTTCGTCTCGTTTCGCTAGCTTCCACCCTCGTTCTACTCGGTTCGCCCTCTTTCACCCTCCTTCGTCTCGTTTCTCTCTGTTTCACACTCCTTCATCTCGTTTAGCTCTCTTTCACCTTCCTTCGTCTCGTTTCTCTCTCTTTCAACCTCTTTGGTCTCGTTTCGCTCTCTTCCACCCTCCTTCATCTCGTTTCACTCTCTTTCACAAACCTTCATCTTGTTTCGCTCTCTTTCACCCTCCTTCGTCTCATTTTGCTCTCTTTCACCCTCCTTCATCTCATTTCGCTCTCGTTCGCCCTCCTTCGTCTTGTTTCGCTCTCTTTCACACACCTTCATCTCGTTTCGCTCACTTTCACCCTCCTTCGTCCCGTTTAGCTCTCTTTCACCCTCCTTCGTCTCGTTTCACTCTCTTTCACCCTCCTTCGTCTCATTTCGCTCGCTTCCACCCTCGTTCTACACGGTTCGCCCTCTTTCACCCTCCTTCGTCTCGTTTCACTCTCTTTCAGCCACCATCATCTCGTTTTGCTCTCTTTCACCCTCCTTCGTCTCGTTTCGCTCACTTTCACCCTCCTTCGTCTCATTTCGCTCTCGTTCACCCTCCTTCGTCTTGTTTCGCTCTCTTTCACCCACAATCATTACGTTTCGCTCTCTATCACACTCCTTCGTCTCGTTTCGCTCTCTTTCAACCTCCTTTGTCTCTTTTCGCTCTCTTTCACCCTCCTTCATCTTGTTTCGCTCTCTTCCACTCTCCTTCGTCTCGTTTCGCCCTCTTTCACCCTCCTTCGTCTCATTTAGCTCTCTATCATCATCCTTCATCTCGTTTCTCTCTCTTGCACCCTCCTTCGTCTCGTTTCACCGTCTTTAATCCTCCTTCATCTCGTTTCATTCTCTTTCACCCTCCTTCCACTCGTTTCGCTCGCTTTCAACCTTCTTCCACTCGTTTCGCTCTCTTTCACCCTCTTTCCTCTCGTTTCGCTCTCTATCATCCTCCTGCATCTCGTTTCTCTCTGTTTCACACTCCTTCGTCTCGTTTAGCTCTCTTTCACCTTCCTTCGTCTTGTTTCTCTCTCTTTCAACCTCTTTGGTCTCGTTTCGCTCTCTTCCACCCTCCTTCATCTCGTTTCACTCTCTTTCACAAACCTTCATCTCGTTTCGCTCTCTTTCACCCTCCTTCCTCTCGTTTCGCACTCTTTCACCCTCCATCGTCTCGTTTCGCTCTCTTTTACCCTCCTTCGTCTCGTTTCGTTCTTTGACCATCCTTCAACTCATTTTGTTCTCTTTGGCCCTCCTTCGTCTCGTTTCGCTCTCTTTCACCCTCCTTCGTCTTGTTTCGCCCTCTTTCACCTTCCTTCGTCTCGTTTCCCTCTCTTTGACCCTCCTTCGTCTCGTTTCGCTCTCTTTCACCATCCTTCGTCTCGTTTCACTCACTTTCACACTCCTTCATCTCGTTCCGCTCTCTTTCACCCTCCTTCGTCTCGTTTCGCTCTCATTCACCATCCTTCGTCTCGATTCGCACTCTTTCACCCTCCATCGTCTCATTGCGCTCTCTTTCACGCTCCTTCGTCTTGTTTCGCTCTCTTTCACGCTCCTTCGTCTCGTTTCGCTCTCTTTCACCCTCCTTCATCTCGTTTCGCTCTCTTTCACCCTCCTTCGTCTCGTTTCGCCCTGTTTGACCCTCCTTCGTCTCGTTTCGCCCTCTTTCACCCTCCTTCGTCTCCTTTCACTCTCTTTCACCCTCCTTCGTCTCATTTTGCTCTCTTTCACCCTCCTTCGCCTCGTTTCGCTCTTTTTCACCAACCTTCGTCTCGTTTCGCCGTCATTCACAATTCTTCTTCTCGTTTCTCTCTCTTTCACCCTCTTTGGTCTCGTTTCGCTCTCTTTCACCTTCCTTCGTCTCGTTTCAGTCTCTTTCACTCTCTTTCGTCTCGTTCCGCTCTCTTTCACCCTCCTTCGACTCCTTTCGCACTCTTTCACCCTCCTTCGTCTCGTTTTGCTCCCTTCCACCCTCCTTCGTCTCGTTTCGCTCTCTTTCATCCTCCATCGTCTCGATTCGCTCTCTTTTACCCTCTTTCGTCTCGTTTCACTCTCTTTTACCTTCCTTCATCTCGGTTCGCTCTCTTTCACGCTCCTTCGTCTCGCTTCGCTCTCTTTCACCCTCCTTCGTCTCATTTCGCTCTCTTTCACCCTCCTTCGTCTCGTTTCGTTCTTTGACCATCCTTCGACTCATTTTGTTCTCTTTGGCCCTCCTTCGTCTCGTTTCGCTCTCTTTCACCCTCCTTCGTCTTGTTTCGCCCTCTTTCACCCTCCTTCGCCTCGTTTCGCTCTCTTTCACCCTCCTTCGTCTCGTTTCCCTCTCTTTTACCCTCCTTCGTCTCGTTTCGCTCTCTTTCACCATCCTTCGTCTCGTTTCACTCACTTTCACCCTCCTTCATCTCGTTCCGCTCTCTTTCACCCTCCTTCGTCTCGTTTCGCTCTCATTCACCATCCTTCGTCTCGATTCGCACTCTTTCACCCTCCATCGTCTCATTGCGCTCTCTTTCACGCTCCTTCGTCTTGTTTCGCTCTCTTTCACGCTCCTTCGTCTCGTTTCGCTCTCTTTCACCCTCCTTCGTCTCCTTTCACTCTCTTTCACCCTCCTTCATCTCATTTCGCTCTCTTTCACCCTCCTTCGTCTCATTTTGCTCTCTTTCACCAACCTTCGTCTCGTTTCGCCGTCATTCACAATCCTTCTTCTCGTTTCTCTCTCTTTCACCCTCCTTCATCTCATTTCGCTCTCGTTCACCCTCCTTCGTCTTGTTTCGCTCGCTTTCACACTCCTTCGTCTCGTTTCGCTCTCTTTCACACACCTTCATCTCGTTTTGCTCTCTTTCACCCTCCTTCGTCTCGTTTCGCTCTCTTTCACCTTCCTTCGTCTCGTTTCACTCTCTTTCACCCTCCTTCGTCTCGTTTTCGCTCGCTTCCACCCTCCTTCATCTCGGTTCGCCCTCTTTCACCCTCCTTCGTCTCGTTTCGCTCTCTTTCAGCCACCATCATCTCGTTTCGCTCTCTTTCACCCTCCTTCGAATCGTTTCGCTCACTTTCACTCTCCTTCGTCTCGTTTCACTCTTTCACCCTCCTTCTACTCGTTTCTCTCTCTTTCACCCTCCTTCATCTCATTTCGCTCTCGTTCACCCTCCTTCATCTTGTTTCGCTCTCTTTCACACACCTTCATCTCGTTTTGCTCTCTTTCACCCTCCTTCGTCTCGTTTCGGTACATACTTGATAAGTATGTACCGGTCAGGCAGGGAGGAAGGCGTCGAGCGAGGGAACCGTGGTTTACCAAGGAAGTGGAATCTCTTGTTAAGAGGAAGAAGGAGGCCTATGTGAAGATGAAGTGTGAAGTTTCGGTTGGGGCGATGGATAGTTACAAGGTAGCGAGGAAGGATCTAAAGAGAGAGCTAAGACGAGCAAGGAGGGGACATGAGAAGTATTTGGCAGCAAGGATCAAGGAAAACCCAAAAGCTTTCTATAGGTATGTCAGGAATAAGCGAATGACTAGGGAAAGAGTAGGACCAGTCAAGGACAGGGATGGGAAATTGTGTGTGGAGTCTGAAGAGATAGGCGAGATACTAAATGAATATTTTTCGTCAGTAATCACTCAGGAAAAAGATAATGTTGTGGAGGAGAATGTTGAGCTCCAGGCTAATAGAATAGATGGCATTAAGGTACGTAGGGAAGAGGTGTTGGCAATTCTGGACAGGCTGAAAATAGATAAGTCCCCGGGACCTGATGGGATTTATCCTAGGGTTCTCTGGGAGGCCAGGGAAGAGATTGCTGGACCTTTGGCTTTGATTTTTATGTCATCATTGGCTACAGGAATAGTGCCAGAGGACTGGAGGACAGCAAATGTGGTCCCTTTGTTCAAAAAGGGGAGCAGAGACAACCCCGGCAACTATAGACCGGTGAGCCTCACTTCTGTAGTGGGTAAAGTCTTGGAGGGGATTATAAGAGACAAAATTTATAATCATCTCGATAGGAATAATATGATCAGGGATAGTCAGCATGGCTTTGTGAAGGGTAGGTCATGCCTCACAAACCTTATTGAGTTCTTTGAGAAGGTGACTGAACAGGTAGACGAGGGTAGAGCAGTTGATGTGGTGTATATGGAGTTCAGCAAAGCGTTTGATAAGGTTCCCCACGGTAGGCTATTGCAAAAAATACGGAGGCTGGGGATTGAGGGTGATTTAGAGATGTGGATCAGAAATTGGCTAGCTGAAAGAAGACAGAGGGTGGTGGTTGATGGGAAATGTTCAGAATGGAGTACAGCCACAAGTGGAGTACCACAAGGATCTGTTCTGGAGCCGTTGCTGTTTGTCATTTTTATCAATGACCTAGAGGAAGGCGCAGAAGGGTGGGTGAGTAAATTTGCAGACGATACTAAAGTCGGTGGTGTTGTCGACAGTGCGGAAGGATGTTGCAGGTTACAGAGGGACATAGATAAGCTGCAGAGCTGGGCTGAGAGGTGGCATATGGAGTTTAATGTAGAGAAGTGTGAGGTGATTTACTTTGGAAGGAATAACAGGAATGCGGAATATTTGGCTAATGGTAAAGTTCTTGAAAGTGTGGATGAGCAGAGGGATCTAGGTGTCCATGTACACAGATCCCTGAAAGTTGCCACCCAGGTTGATAGGGTGGTGAAGAAGGCCTATGGAGTGTTGGCCTTTATTGGTAGAGGGATTGAGTTCCGGAGTCGGGAGGTCATGTTGCAGCTGTACAGAACTCTGGTACGGCCGCATTTGGAGTATTGCGTACAGTTCTGGTCACCGCATTATAGGAAGGATGTGGAGGCTTTGGAGCGGGTGCAGAGGAGATTTACCAGGATGTTGCCTGGTATGGAGGGAAAATCTTATGAGGAAAGGCTGACGGACTTGAGGTTGTTTTCGTTGGAGAGAAGAAGGTTAAGAGGAGACAAAATGATCAGGGGGTGGAGACTGTGATTGGGGACAGTGCACAGGGACTGTGGGAGAGTGAATGTGAGGGGGCGTGGCCAGTCCTCCCTCCCGGCAGGCTGTGCGGTGAGGGGGCGTGGCCAGTCCTCCCTCCCGGCAGGCTGTGCGGTGAGGGGGCGTGGCCAGTCCTCCCTCCCGGCAGGCTGTGCGGTGAGGGGGCGTGGCCAGTCCTCCCTCCCGGCAGGCTGTGCGGTGAGGGGGCGCGGCCATTCCTCCCTCCCGGCAGGCTGTGCGGTGAGGGGGCGTGGTCAGTTCTCCCTCCCGGCAGGCTGTGCGGTGAGGGGGCGTGGCCAGTCCTCCCTCCCGGCAGGCTGTGCGGTGAGGGGGCGCGGCCAGACCTCCCTCCCGGCAGGCTGTGCGGTGAGGGGTCGCGGCCAGTCCTCCCTCCCGGCAGGCTGTGCGGTGAGGGGGCGCGGCCAGTCCTCCCTCCCGGCAGGCTGTGCGGTGAGGGGGCGCGGCCAGACCTCCCTCCCGGCAGGCTGTGCGGTGAGGGGGCGCGGCCAGTCCTCCCTCCCGGCAGGCTGTGCGGTGAGGGGGCGCGGCCAGTCCTCCCTCCCGGCAGGCTGTGCGGTGAGGGGGCGCGGCCAGTCCTCCCTCCCGGCAGGCTGTGCGGTAATGGCTGCCGCTGCTCCGGCTGAGGCTCAGATTCTGTCCTCGGGCCTCCTGGAGCTGCTGCGGCCGGCGGTGCGGGAGGTGGACCAGCAGGTCCGGGGGGTCAGGTCAGTCCCGGGGGGTCAGGTCAGTCCCGGGGGGGGGGGGGGGGTGTCTGTCCCCGGGGTGGAGGGGGTGTCTGTCCCCGGGGGTGGAGGGGGTGTCTGTCCCCGGGGGGAGGGGGGGGGCGTCAGTCCCCGGGGGGAGGGGTGGGCGTCAGTCCCCGGGGGGAGGGGGGGGGCGTCAGTCCCCGGGGGTTGGGGGGGGCGGGGGCAGTGCTGTTACCGACCCTGTTGTTGTTATTTATTATTGTGTTTGTTTAGGGAGAGTCAGCTGGATCTCCGTGAGCAAATCGACAACCTGGCGGCAGGTAAACAACCCCACAGGGTCTGGGGAGGTGGAACCGGGGAGGGGGTCCAGTTTGGGGGAACTGGGGGGGGGGGGGGGAGAACAGGGGTCCATGCGTGGGAAGTGGGAGGGGGGGGGGTCTGGGAGGGGTAACCGGGGCCCAGGGAGGGGGAAGAACCAGGACCTGGTGGAGGGGAACCGGGGTCTGGGGAGGGGAGACCGGGGTCCAAGGAGAGGGAACCAGGTGAGTGGAAACCGGGGCCCAGGGCAGGGGAACCGGGGTCTGGGTAGGGAACCGAGGTCCGGTAGGGGGGTCCAGGGAGGGGGAACCGGGGTCCGGGAAGGGGGGGAACCAGGGTCCGGGAACGGGGGGAACCGGGGTCCGGGAACGGGGGGAACCGGGGTCCGGGAAGGGGGGGGAACCGGGGTCCGGGAAGGGGGGGGGAACCGGGGTCCGGGGAGGGGGAACCGGTGAATCATAGAATTTACAGTGAAGAAAGAAGCCATTCGGCCCATCGGGTCTGCACCCTACTTGAACCCACCCTCACCCAGTAACCCCACCCAACCCCTTTGAACACTAAGGGCAATTTAGCCCGGCCAGTACATCTAACAAGCACATCTTTGGACTGTGGGAGGAAACCGGAGCACCCGGAGGAAACCCGTGCACACACGGGGAGAATGTGCAGACTCCGCATAGACAGTCGCCCGAGGCCGGAATCGAACCCGGGTCCCTGGAGCTGTGAGGCAGCAGTGCTAACCACTGTGCCACCGTGCTGAACCCGGGGGAGGTGGTCATGGGCTGGGGTAAGGGGGTTCCAGGTGGAGGTGAAAGGGAGTCCTGGTCCCAGGAGGTGTTTTCGGGGGATCTTTGGGAGGTGGTCTTGGATTGAGGGTGAGTTGAAGGTGGTAATTGAAGATGTGTATGTTGTGGATACCCAATTAAAGTGGAAAATTTCTGATGTGTTTGGACTTTTCCATTGCTGATCTGAGCAGCATTGACTGGTCCGGGACAGGAACACTGTCCTTGACCTCAGTGTCCGGAGGGAGTGATGATATCAGTCAGAGATCCTGTACCAATGACATGCTCCAAACTATTGTCAGGACAGAAACACTCTTGTGCAATGGTAAATTCCTGTTTTGTGGTCACATCTTGAATCCTGACTTGAAATTCGTTCTTTGAGTGTGTTGAAAGATCGATTATTTTTCTGAGTTTTGTTCCAATCATTTGGTGATTTTTGTATCTGTTCAGAATTGTGTCGGATTAATGAAGACCAGAAAATGGCACTTGACCTCGATCCGTATGTGAAAAAGTTGCTGAATGCCCGACGAAGGGTGGTGCTAGTCAACAACATTTTACAGAATGCACAGGTAAGAAGGGCTGGCAATGTCACCTGAATTATGCTGCCAGTTTATACAGAATAGCAATTCAGAATCTGCAGCCCAATGTTATGTGTGAAAATTATTGAAATGTTTCAGAGGGCACATTTCAAAATTGTTTAGAAGAAGGTTGGGGAGATGCTCAACCTGGTTGGCCGCATTACCTGTGAGGAGCGGTTGAATAAACTCGGTTTGTTCTCACTGGAACGACGGAGGTCGAGGGGCGACCTGATAGAGGTCTACAAAATTACGAGGGGCATAGACAGAGTGGATAGTCAGAGGCTTTTCCCCAGGGTAGAGGGGTCAATTACTAGGAGGCATAGGTTTAAGGTGCGAGGGGCAAGGTTTAGAGTAGATGTACGAGGCAAGTTTTTTACACAGAGGGTAGTGGGTGCATGGAACTCGCTGCCGGAGGAGGTGGTGGAAGCAGGGACGATAGTGACATTTAAGGGGTGTCTTGACAAATACATGAATAGGATGGGAATAGAGGGATACGGACCCCGGAAGTGGAGAAGATTGTAGTATAGGCGGGCGGCATGGTCGTCACGGGCTCGGAGGGCCGAAGGGCCTGTTCCTGTGCTGTACTTTTCTTTGTTCTTTGTTAGACCGATGGCCGATGAGGTACAGGAGAGTCTCGGCCTGGAGGAAAGCTTACCTTCGTTACCGCACTCAGACATACATTCTATTTTAACACTATCCTTTGAACTTCTGTAGGAGCGACTGAGGCGGTTGAATCATAACGTTGCCAAGGAAACAGCTCGCCGTAAAGCCTTGCTCGAATCTGGTATACTTCTTCCTGGTTCTCCAAGTAAATGAAGGAATCTTCTAAAGAGCTGAAATACTGCACACTGCTGGAGCTGGGGGAAACTGTGATCTCGAAATGGATTATGATACTCAAAGCATGGAAACGAAGACTGCAGAGCTTGTGTGGAGGAGAGCGAGGAAAGCTTCAAACCTGTCACAATGGCATTGGACTTTTACTATTCCTAATCTCTGCTGCAGGTCGCAACAGCAATTGTATAACTCATTGGAGATATCCTGCGTACAGTCCGATCAGAGTATTTATGTTTGGACAATCTTTAGAACCACTGTATTCTGCTTAAATCTTAACATCCAATGAGGCTTCTCAAATGTTAATTGTTTTTTTTTGGTATAATGTCATGCACCAGTTAGAATAGAGATATTTCATTCCTGCAGCTTCCTGTGTATTCATTTTCAAGTTAATGAACAATGGTATACCTCCACCTATTCGCAGTGACTGGCCTGACATAATTGAGAAGAGGCTAATTCTAAGCTTTGTTTAAAGTGCGTCTCAAAGCTGAGGATCATGTTGTTGTATCACATATTCTCCCACCGCGTTTGAACCAGCACCTCAAACCGATGATGCCGTGCAAAATCTCAATTTGACTCTGAGCTGGACTCTCTTGGGTACTAATATCTTTCACACCTGTTCACAAATGAGTAACTTTTTTGATGCAGAATGTGCCTTGTACAAAGTTACTGCAATATTGTGTGGTTATTGTGCTGTTTGAAGAAGGGGGTTAATTGCAACATTCAGGTAAGTAAGCCTGATGGAGACAAACTAAAGGTAGATATAGCAAGGGGGGGGGAAAGGAAGGGTAATCTACCCCTAGGGGGGGCGGGGGAGGGTAGTCTACCCCTAGGGGGCGCGGGGGAGGGTAGTCTACCCCTAGGGGGGGCGGGGGAAGGTAGTCTACCCCTAGGGGGGGTGGCAGAGGGAAGTCTACCCCTAGGGGGGTGTGGCAGAGGGGTCTACCACTATTGGGGGGGGGGGGGGAGGGTAGTTCACCCCTGGAAGGGGGGGGGGGATTTCACCCTGGTGGGGTGGGGAGGATGGTTGTTCACCCCTGGGGGGGGGGGGGGGTAGTAGTACTGAACTTTCCCACTGGCACACCCTCCAATTTTGTGAAATTAATTTTCTAACCGGAGAAGGTGCTAAATCTGCCCGTCAATAGTATCCGGCTTTGACCCAAACAGGAGGAAATCATCAGCGTGGACCATGATTTTATGCTGCTCCCCGCCCCAACCCCCCAACCCCTTCCCCCCAGCACAGCCCTGACTTTAAGGGGTCTTGCCTAATGCCCTCCTCCAGACGCTCTATGCCCAGTGCAAACAGCAAGGAGGACTGGGGACACTCCTTCCGAGTCCCTCGCTGAAGACCAAGCTTCCCAGATCTGTAGCCATTCGTGAGCACTGCCACCAAAGGCCGATGATACAACCTGAACCCACTGAACATATGTCTCACCCAGCCCAAATCTACACATCTCAATTAAATAATTCCACTTCACCCTGTCAAAAGCCATCTTTGCAGCCAAGGATCTCGCCCACCCATCCAATGCCCACCCATCCAATGCCCACTTTGGGGAAGCTTTCAGTGACCATAGAATACCTGCAGTGCAGAAGGAGGCCATTCGTTCCATCGAGTCAGCACTGACTCTGTGAAAGAGCCTAGGCCCACTCACCACCCAACGCCCCCCCCCCCCCCCCCCCCCCCAAAAAAAAACCATAGCTCCACCTAATCTGTACATCTTTGGACTGGGAGGAAACTGGGGCACCCGGAGGAACATGCAGACTCCGCACAGTCACCAGAGGCTGGAATTCAACCCGGGCCCCTGGTGCTACGAGGCAGCCATGCTAACCCCTGTGCCGCCCTAACCTTCTGCCATTGTTGCTTGAAAACCAACCCTTTATAAATCCCATCTGGTCCTCCCGGATAATCATTTTGGGAGGATTCCCTCTAGCTGTCACGCCATCACCTTAGACAACCATATCAAATCACATTGAAAACCGTGGTTGGCCTACAGGAGGCACACTCAGGTATTTACCTGCCTTCATAATCAGGGGAACCTTTGCTTCCCGGAGTGTCGGTGGAAGCAGACCTGCCTCAAGAGAATGACGGTACATCCCCACTAATGCATCTGTTAATAGGCCCTTAGATTTCCTGTAAAACCCTCACACAAAACCATTTGGCCCAGGTCCTTTCCCAGCTGAAAGTCTCAAATGGCCACAGCCACCTCACTTTTAGAGTTAGCAACATTAAGGGGACAACTAAAAAAGCCATAAGAGGGAAGAAAATGAATTACGAGTGTAAGCTAGAGGTGTTTCCAATATATTAAAGGTGAGAGAGAGGCAAGAATCGACATTGGACCATTGGAAAATGAGGCTGGAGAAGTAATAGGGAGCAAAGAAATGGCAGAGAAACTGAATAGTTACTTTGCATCAGTCCTCACGGTGGAAGACACCACTGGGATGCCAGAGCTCCAGGAGAACAAGGGGGCAGAGGTGAGTGTAGTGGCCATCACTAAGGAGAAGGTTCTGGGGAAACTGAAAGGTCTGAAGGTGGATAAGTCACCTGGACCGGATGGACTACACCCCAGGGTTCTAAAAGAGATAGCGGAGGAGATTGTGGAGGCATTAGTGATGATCTTTCAGGAATCACTGGAGGCAGGAAGGGTCCCAGAGGACTGGAAAGTAGCATAAAAGTGCAGATGCTGGATTCTGAAACCAAAAGAGAAAATGCTGGAAAATCTCAGCGGGTCTGGCAGCATCTGTAGGGAGAGAAAAGAACGAACATGTCGAGTCCAGATGACCCTTTGTCAAAACTAATGAAACACCCCTGTTTAAGATGGGAGGGAGGCAGAAGCAGGAAATTATAGGCTGGTTAGTCTGACTTTGGTTGTTGGTAAGGTTTTAGAGTATTATTAAGGATGAGATTGCGGAGTACTTAGTGCTAAGTTATAATAGGACTGAGTTAGCACGGGTTCACTAAGTGGAGGTTGTGCCTGACAAATCTGTTAGAACCTTTGAGGAGGTAACAAGGAAGTTAGAATAAGCAGTGATCATGATCTATTTAGATTTCCAGAAGGCCTTTGACAAGGTGCCATACAGGAGGCTGCTAAATAAGAGCCCATGGTGTTGGGGGCAAGGTACTGGCACGGATAGAGGATTGGCTGACTGGCAGAAGGCAGAGACTGGGGATAAAGGGGTCTTTTTCAGGATGGCAGCCGGTGACTAGTGGTGTGCCTCAGGGGTCTGTGCTGGGACCACAACTTTTCACAATATACATTAATGATCTGGAAGAAGAAACTGAAGGCACTGTTGCTAAGTTTGCAGATGATACAAAGATCTGTAGAGGGACAGGTAGTATTGGGGAAGCAAGGGGGCTGCAGTCAGACCTGGACAGACTAGGAGAGTGGGCAATGAAGTGGCAGATGGAATACAATGTGGAAAAGTGTCAGGTTGTGCACTCTGGCAAGAAGAATAGAGGCATAGACTATTTTCTAAATGGGAAAGGGCTTCGGGAATCAGAAGCACAAAGGGACTTGGGAGTCCTAGTTCAGGATTTCCTTAAGGTTAACGTGCAGATTCAGTCAGCAGTTAAGAAGGCAAATGTATCGGCAGCACGGTGGTGCAGTGGTTAGCATTGCTGCCTCACGGCACCGAGGTCCCTGGTTCGATCCCAGCTCTGGGTCACTGTCCGTGTGGAGTTTGCACATTCTCCCCGTGTCTGCGTTGGTTTCGCCCCCACAACCCAAAGATGTGTAGGGTAGGTGGATTGGCCACGCTAAATTGTCCCTTAATTGGAAACAATGAATTGGGTACTCTAAATTTTTTTTTTTTTTAAAGAAGGCAAATGTAATGTTAGCGTTCATGTCGAGAGGGCTAGAGTACAAGACCAGGGATGTACTTCTGAGGCTGTACAGGGCTCTGGTCAGACCCCATTTGGAGTATTGTGAGCAGTTTTGGGCCCCGTATCTAAGGAAGGATGTCCTGGCCTTGGAAAGGGTCCAGAGGAGGTTCACAAGAATGATCCCGGTGCAGTTGCTCCCATCCCCACGCCATCTGACTGTCCAAATATCTGAAACTTACCCAAGCTCCCTCGCCTGGATCGGGAAAACCTCACTCTTCCCCATATTCAATTTTTCTCCCGGGAACCGGCCGAGTTCCTCCAAAAAGACCATATTTCCCTCCCCCAATACCTTCTGACTGGAGGGGCACCAATATTCTGGCTGGGATGTTTGCTGTAGTCACTCAGGAGGATTTAAACTAATATGGCAGGGGGTGGGAACCAGAGCGTGAGCTTAGAAGGTGTAATAACTGAAGGGGAAATAGAGAACAAAAATAAGAGAACAACATCACCCTGTCTGCTCAAACGCAATGGCTTGAAGTGTATTTGTTTCAATGCCAGAAATATAGTGGGTAATGCAGATGAACTTAGAGCACTGATTAGTACTTGGAATTATGTTGTGGCTATCACAGAAACGTGGTTAAAGGAAGGGCAGGATTGGCAGCTGAAGTTGGAGGATATAGATGCTTCAGGAGAGATAGAGGGGGATGTAAAAGGGGTGGGGGAGTAGCATTACTGGTTGAGGAGAATATTATAGGCGTACTGCGGGAGGACGCCTAGGAGGGTTCATACAATGAGGTAATCTGGGTAGAGCTCAGGAACAGGAAGGGGGCAGTCACAATGTGTTTATTACAGGCCCCCCAACTGCCAGCGAGAGATAGAGAAGCTGATGGGTAGAGAGGTTTTGGATAGGTGCGGAAGTAACAGGGTTGCTGTGGTCGGGGATTTTAATTTCCCTGATATTGACTGGGATTCACTTAGTGCTCGGGGTGTGGGTGGGGCAGAGTTTGTAAGGTGTATCCAGGAAGCCTTCTTGATGCAATATGTAGATAGTCCGACTGGGGAAGGGGCCGTACTGGACCTGGTATTGGGGAATGAGCCTGGGCAGGTGGTTGAGGTTTCAGTAGGGGAACATTTGGGGAGTAGTGACCACAATTCCGTAAGTTTTAGGGTACTTCTGGACAGGGATGAGGGTAACCCTCACATTAAGCTGCTAAACTAGGTAAAGGCAAATTACAATAACATTAGACAGGAATTGAAGAATTTGGATTGGGTGCAGCTGTTGGATAATAAATCAACATCGGACACGCAGGAGTCTTTCAAATGACAGTTGATTAGGATTCAGGAAAGTCACATTCCTGAGAGAATGAAGGATAAGTATGGGAAGTTTAGGGAGCCTTGGATAACGAGGGATATTGTGAACCTCATCAAAAAGAAAAGGGAGGCTTTTGTACGGTCTAGGAGGGTGGGGACGGTCAAAACCCTTGAGGAGCATAAAGAAAGTGGGAAGGTACTGAAGCAGGAATTTAGGAGGGGTCATGAAAAGTCCTTAGCAAGTTGGATTAAGGTAAATCCCAAAGCTTTTTATTCATATGTAAAAAGCAAGAGGATGGCCAGGGAAAGGATTGGACCACTTAAGGACAGTGGGGGGAATCTATGTGTGGAGCCAGAGGAAATGGGCGAGGTATTAAATGAATACTTCTGCATCAGTGTTACCAGAGAAAGGGACTTTGTGGAAGGTAATTCTTGGGTAGGGTGTGTGGACAGTCTGGATCATGTTAACATCGAAGAGGAGGGGGTATTGGGTCTTTTAAAAGATATTAAGAATGATATGTCCCCTGGGCCAGATGGGATTTACCCCAGAATACTGAGGGAAGCAAGAGAGGAAATTGGGGCCTTGACTGACATCTTTGTATCCTCATTGGCTACAGGTGAGATCCCAGAGGACTGGAGAATAGCTAATGTGGTCCCGCTGTGTAAGAAAGGTAGCAGAGATAATCCTGGGAACTATAGGCCGGTGAGCCTCACATCGACAGTAGGTAAATTATTGGAGAGAATTCTCAGGGACAGGATTTATACCCATTTGGAAGCAAATGGACATATTAGCGATAGACAGCATAGTTTTGTGAAGGGGAGGTCGTGCCTCACTCGATCGAGTTTTTTGAGGATGTGACAAAGATGATTGATGCGGGGAGGGTGGTGGATGTTTTTTACATGGACTTCACTAAAGCCTTTGACAAGGTGCCTCATGGCAGACTGGTACAAAAGGTGAAGTCACAAGGGATCAGAGGTGAGGTGGTAAGATGGATACAGAACTGGCTCGGTCACAGAAGGCAAAGGGTAGCAGTAGAAGGGTGTTTTTCTGAATGGAAGGCTGTGACTAGTGGAATTCCACAGGGATCGGTGCTGGGGCCGCTGTTGTTTGTAGGGTACATAAACGATTTGGAGGAAAATGTAGCTGGTCTGATTAGTAAATTCGCGGATGACACTAAGGTAGATGGAGTGGCAGAGAGTGTTGAGGATTGTCAGAGATACAGCAGGACATGGATAGGTTGGAGACTTGGGCAGAAAAATGGAAAATGGGGTTTAATCAACACAAATGTGAGGCAATGCATTTTGGTAGATCTAACATAGAGGGGAAATATACCATAAATGGCAAAACTCTTAGGAATATAGAATGTCAAGCAGCTATTGGATAGGTACATGGATTACGGTAAAATGATATAGTGTAGATTTATTTGTTCTTAAGGGCAGCACGGTAGCATTGTGGATAGCACAATTGCTTCACAGCTCCATGGTCCCAGGTTCGATTCCGGCTTGGGTCATTCTCTGTGCGGAGTCTGCACGTCCTCCCCGTGTCTGCGTGGGTTTCCTCCGGGTGCTCCGGTTTCCTCCCACAGTCCAAAGATGTGCGGGTTAGGTGAATTGGCCAATGATAAATTGCCCTTAATGTCCAAATTGCCCTTGGTGTTGGGTGGAGTTGTTGAGTTTGGGTAGGGTGCTCTTTCCAAGAGCCGGTGCAGACTCAAAGGGCCGAATGGCCTCCTTCTGCACTGTAAATTCAATGATAATCTATGATTAATCTAGGACAAAGGTTCGGCACAACATCGTGGGCCAAAGAGCCTGTTCTGTGCTGTATTTTCTATGTTCTATGTCAGAGAGATCTGGGCGTGCAGGCCCACAGGTGGCAACACAAGTGGACAAGGTAGTCAAGAAAGCATACGGAATGCTTGCCTTCATTGGACGGGGCATTGAGTATAAAAACTGGCAAGTCACGCTACAGTTGTATAGAACCTTGGGAAGGCCGCACTTGGAATGTTGCGCACAATTCTGGTCGCCACACTATCAGAAGGATGTTGAGGATTTGGAGAGGGTGCAGAGGAGGTTTACCAGGACGTTGCCTGGTCTGGGGGGTGTTAGCTATGTGGAGAGGCTGAATAAACTCGGACTGTTTTCATTAGAAAGACGGAGGTTGAGGGGTGACCTGATAGAGGTCTAGAAGATTATGAGGGGCATGGATAGAGTGGATGGGCAGGTACTCTTTCCCAGGGTGGAGGGATCAGTCACCAGGAGGCATAGGGTTAAGGTCCGTGGGGCAAAGTTTCGAGGAGATGTGCGAGGCAGGTTTTTTACTCAGCTTTCAACTGTTGTTCTCTCCTTCTTCGACACTTCTGGTCCACAAATCCATGCACCTGTGGGACACTCTCTTCTTCTGCCCCTCCTGTACCTTTTACAATCTCTCAGCTCCGCTGTTTGTCGGGGAAAAGGTCCACCACAAGCGGGAGCCACCAAACGTGCGACCACTCACACCGCCACTGAAAGTCCCCACATTATTCCTTTTCAGATAAATCTAAGTTCCTTTGGACAGCTTGAATTGAACCTGCTTCCTCTTGGGTCATGTATCCCTGACCACTCGCTACACCAAATAAATTCTCCTCATATCACCTTTGCTTCTTTTGCGAATTATTTTAAATCTGTGCCCTCTCGTTCTCAAAGCGAGAGCAGATTACCCCATCTACTCTGACCAGGCCTGGGTTCGGCACGGTGGCATAGTGGTTAGCACTGCTGCCTCACAACGCCAGTGACCTGGGTTCAATTCCGGCCTCGGGTGACTGTGCAGAATCTGCACGTTCTCCCTGTGTCTGCGTGGGTTTCCTTCCATAGTGGAAAGATGTGCAGGTTAGGTGAATTATCCATGATGAATTGCCCCTTGGTGTCCAAAATGTTAGGTGGGGTTACATGGATTGGGTGGAGGCGTGAGCTTAAGTAGGGTGTTCTTTCCAAGGGCTGGTGCAGACTCGATGGGCCGAATGGCCTGCTCCGGACTGTAAATTCTATGATTTTGAATATCTCTAGCAAATCTCCCCGCAGGCTTCTAAACGGAAAAGAGTCCCAACTTCTCTCATTTATAATTCGTAACTGAAGTTTCTCACCTTTTGAACTTTCTTGTAAACCTCTTTTACACTCTCTCCAATGTCTTCATATCCTTCCTAAAATGAAGTCCCCCAACTGTACACCATACTCCAGCTGAGGTTTAACTAGTTTCCTAAACAAGTTCAGCGTAACCTCCTTACTCTTGTATTCTATGTTCCTGTTAATAAAGCCCAGCATACTGCATGCTTTAACTGTCCTGTCACTTCTAATGATATATGCACATATATTCTTGTGCCTGGTGTGAAGGGGTGAGGAGCTCGTCCCAACTCTGCTCCCAGGCATGGCTAAGGTGGCCATTAATAGGTCCAGGCAGCAGGCAGTCAAGGAGATCATCCGATCTGACCATTTGGCCCCTTACCGCGGTTCCATTCGCAGCCAGGGAGCCTTGGAGAGGGAGCACGGTGTCCACTGGTATGCTTCAGGCCTTCTGCGACTGGTGGGCGGTGCAGGAGCTGGGGTGCATCATTATACGCGGGAATGGCATTTTGATCTCGATGGTTAAGTTTCCTTTGACACTAGGGCCTGTCATCCCTTCCATTTTTGTTAAACTTATTGATCATTTGTCTATTTTAAGAGTATAAATAAGAGATAAGTTGCTGTAACCAACACCATCCAATAGTGTAATTTATTGGTGATTTGTTTGACTTTAAAATTAGGGGATATGAAGAGTGTACAGCCAGGTCTCCCGGCTCCTGAACCCTAGAACATAGAACATAGAACAATACAGCGCAGTACAGGCCCTTCGGCCCACGATGTTGCACCGAAACAAAAGCCATCTAACCTACACTATGCCATTATCATCCATATGTTTATCCAATAAACTTTTAAATGCCCTCAATGTTGGCGAGTTCACTACTGTAGCAGGTAGGGCATTCCACGGCCTCACTACTCTTTGCGTAAAGAACCTACCTCTGTCCTATATCTATTACCCCTCAGTTTAAAGCTATGTCCCCTCGCGCCAGCCATTTCCATCCGCGGGAGGAGGCTCTCACTGTCCACCCTATCCAACCCCCTGATCATTTTGTATGCCTCTATTAAGTCTCCTCTTAACCTTCTTCTCTCCAACGAAAACAACCTCAAGTCCATCAGCCTTTCCTCATAAGATTTTCCCTCCATACCAGGCAACATCCTGGTAAATCTCCTCTGCACCCGCTCCAAAGCCTCCACGTCCTTCCTATAATGCGGTGACCAGAACTGTACGCAATACTCCAAATGCGGCCGTACCAGAGTTCTGTACAGCTGCAACATGACCTCCCGACTCCGGAACTCAATCCCTCTACCAATAAAGGCCAACACTCCATAGGCCTTCTTCACAACCCTATCAACCTGGGTGGCAACTTTCAGGGATCTATGTACATGGACACCTAGATCCCTCTGCTCATCCACACTTTCAAGAACTTTACCATTAGCCAAATATTCCGCATTCCTGTTATTCCTTCCAAAGTGAATCACCTCACACTTCTCTACATTAAACTCCATTTGCCACCTCTCAGCCCAGCTCTGCAGCTTATCTATATCCCTCTGTAACCTGCTACATCCTTCCACACTATCGACAACACCACCAACTTTAGTATCGTCTGCAAATTTACTCACCCACCCTTCTGCGCCTTCCTCTAGGTCATTGATAAAAATGACAAACAGCAACGGCCCCAGAACAGATCCTTGTGGTACTCCACTTGTGACTGTACTCCATTCTGAACATTTCCCATCAACCACCACCCTCTGTCTTCTTTCAGCTAGCCAATTTCTGATCCACATCTCTAAATCACCCTCAATCCCCAGCCTCCGTATTTTCTGCAATAGCCTACCGTGGGGAACCTTATCAAACGCTTTGCTGAAATCCATATACACCACATCAACTGCTCTACCCTCATCTACCTGTTCAGTCACCTTCTCAAAGAACTCAATAAGGTTTGTGAGGCATGACCTACCCTTCACAAAGCCATGCTGACTATCCCTGATCATATTATTCCTATCTAGATGATTATAAATCTTGTCTCTTATAATCCCCTCCAAGACTTTACCCACTACAGACGTGAGGCTCACCTCTATAGTTGCCGGGGTTGTCTCTGCTCCCCTTTTTGAACAAAGGGACCACATTTGCTGTCCTCCAGTCCTCTGGCACTATTCCTGTAGCCAATGATGACATAAAAATCAAAGCCAAAGGTCCAGCAATCTCTTCCCTGGCCTCCCAGAGTATCCTAGGATAAATCCCATCAGGTCCCGGGGACTTATCTATTTTCGTGCTCTTTGGAGTTGTGTCCTTTAGTTTATACTATCTCTCCATTGTTGGACAGGAGATAAGGTGGACTGAACTCCTTTCGCACCTCCCAGGCTCTCTGTAAAGAGCGGTTTACTTTTAAGTACTGTGTTTTCCCAAGCCCTTAATTTTGTGAGCTCTAATTTTATAAGTACCATATAAAAACTCTCTTTAGCATCAATTTAGGAGCAGGGGCTGTTTAGCACAGGGCTAAATCGCTGGCTTTGAAAGCAGGCCAACAGCACGGTTCAATTCCTGTACCAACCTCTCTGAACAGGCACCAGAATGTGGCGACTAGGGGTTTTTCCACAGTACTTCATTTGATGCCTACTTGTGACAATAAGCAATTTTTATTTTCATTCAATTCAGGTTAGTTTATTTCACATTCAAACCCAGGACACGTAGTAAGGGATATGGGAGTCTTTTAAACTATGGACAACAGAGAGAAAAAAAACCCACAAAATCTTAGTTCACATGATTTTCAGAGTCAGGAAATTTCAGTCCAGATATTGCTTCCTCTGCGGGGGAATTCAATGCGGAGGATTCCCTGGTTGGAGACATTGGCATGGGAGTCCTTAAAACCAATGATGTGGCAGCACGATGGTTTTTCTGGTGTAGCCATTTAAAATGGCCACCTGCAAAGGACTATGGGAATTGTGGTCAATTTCGGACACAGACAGGTACACAGCCTCTGTGTATTGTGCAAAGAAACCAGACTTGGTAAGAAACTCCCAGTTCATTAAAGATCGATCATCATGCGAGTGAGGCTACGAACCGGCGGAGGTCGGAGTACTTTCGGCTGTACCGGGAGACGGGATGTACCCCCTTGTTGTTTGCACTGGCAATTGAGCCCCTGGCCATGGCACTGAGGGAGTCCAGGAAATGGAGGGGATTGGTTCGGGGGGGGGGGAAGAGGAACACCGGGTGTCGTTGTATGCTGATGACCTGTTGTTGTATGTTGCGGATCCAGTGGAGGGGATGACGGAGGTCATGCGGATCCTTAGGGAGTTTGAGGACTTTTTGGGGTACAAACTCAACTTAGGGAAGTGAGCTCTTTGTGGTGCACTCAGGGGACCAGGGAAGGGGGATAGACGAGTTACTGCTGAAGAGGGCGGAAGGGAGCTTTCGGTAGCTGGGGATCCAAGTAGCTAGGAGTTGGGGGGCCCTGCACAAGCTCAATTTGACATGGTTGGTGGAGGAGGATTTTGAAAGGTGAGATATGCTGCCACTCTCACCGGCGGGCAGGGTGCAGTCGGTAAAAATGACGGTCCTTCCGAGGTTTCTCTGTGTTCCAGTGCCTTCCCATTTTGATCCCCAAGGCCTATTTCAAACGGGTAAGCAGGAGCATCATGGGATTTGTGTGGGCGAATAAGACCCAGAGGGTGAAGAGGGTGTTTCTGGAGCGTAGCAGGGACAGTGGGGGGGGGGGGGGGCTGGCGCTGCCAAATTTGTGTGGCTATTATTGGGCAGCCAATGTGGCGATGATCCGTAAGTGGGTAATGGAGGGAGAGGGGATGGCGTGGTAGAGGTTAGAGATGGCGTCCTGTGTGGGCACGAGCCTGAGGGCACTGGTGACGGCACCGTTACCGCTCCTGCCGACAAGGTACACCACGAGTCCGGTGGTGGCAGCGACATTGAAGATCTGGGGGCAGTGGAGACGACACAGGGGAGAGGTGGGAGCCTCGGTGTGGTCCCCGATTCGGGAGAACCATCGGTTCGTCCCGGGAAGGATGGATGGGGGGTTTCGGAGCTGGCATCGGGCAGGGATTAGAAGAATGGGGGACCTGTTCATCGATGGGACGTTTGCGAGCCTAGGGTCACTGGAGGAGAAGTTTGGGTTACCCCCGGGAAACGCTTTCAGGTACATGCAAGTGAGGGCATTTGTGAGGCGGCAGGTGAGGGAATTCCCGCTGCTTCCGACACGTGGGATTCAGGACAGGGTGATTTCGGGTGTATGGGTTGGAGAAGGCAAGGTTTTGGCGATTTATCAGGAGCTGCAGGAAGAGGAGGAGGCCTCGGTGGAGGAGTTAAAGGGCAAGTGGGAGGAGGAGTTTGGGGAGGAGATAGATGAGGGTCTGTGGGTTGATGCCCTGAGTAGGGTTAATTCTTCCTCCTCTTGCGCCAGGCTCAGCCTAATACAGTTCAAGGTTGCTCACAGAGCGCATATGACAGGGGCGAGGCTGAGTAGGTTCTTTGGGGTGGAGGACAGGTGTGGGAGGTGCTCGGGGAGCCTGGCAAATCACGTCCATATGTTCTGGTCGTGCCCGGCACTGGATGGGTTCTGGAGGGGTTTTGCGAGGACTATGTCCAAGGTGGTGGACGCCCGGGTCAAGCCGAGCTAGGGATTAGCATTATTTGGGGTATCGGATGAGCCGGGAGTGCAGGAGGCGAAAGAGGCCGGTATTCTGGCCTTTCCGCCCTGGTAGCCCGGCGGAGGATCTTGCTACTATGGAAGGATGCGAAGCCCCCTCGTGTGGAAGCTTGGATCAATGACATGGCTGGGTTCATCAAGCTGGAGAGGATAAAGTTTGCCTTGCGAGGGTCTGTGCAAGGGGTCCTCAGGCGGTGGCAACCGTTCCTAGACTATCTCGCGGAGCGTTAGGAGGAGGTCAGCAGCCCAGGGGCGGTGGGGGGGGGGGGGGGGGGGGGTTTCTCTTGGGGTGGGGTTTGGGTTAAGGTGTTTTTTTCCCCCCTATGTGCTTTTTACTCTTATATGGGGGGTTACCGTATATGGGGGAAATCCAACGTATAATTTCTACTTGTGTTCTTGTTGCTTTCTTTTTGTTGGGGGGGGGGGGGGGGGGTTTGTTGAAAATTTGTTGAAAAACTTGAATAAATATATATTTTTTAAAAAGATCGCTCACCATTTTCCCCAAGACGATAGCATTCACATTAAGGACCATCAACGACAGCAGACTAACCGGTGCCACCCCTCCCTTATTTGGAAAGCGCCTGGGACAATGATAGCTAGCACCCGCCCAGCCAGCGAGGTATCCACCCCCTAATTGGCGAAGATCGATGAGGGTGATCGAAACCCTATCAATCCATTGGACCTGGAGTAAGGACCACCCAAAAGGGCACGAAAGAGACAAAGGATAAAAAGCCCTGCACACGGGGGAATCGGCCTCTTTTGGGACCGGCCTGTGCGCGACCAACTGTAGCAGAACAACCAAGCCCAAGGACGAGCCCAGCTGAGACGAACCCAACAACTTCATGATGTCACGAGAGGACCCGGACCACGCCCACTTAAAAGGGAATTTTTTAAATTTTTAAATTTATTAAGATTGGAGTCATAAATATTAATTGGCTTTGTATAATCGTCAAGATCATCGCAGCTTGTACATAGCATCATTTGACTACCTATTTCACGCAAGCAAAACTGGAGACTAAATATATTAACATTTGACAGACTAACTCATTGATTTTATGTAATGCCTTTGCAAACTGCATCCGTTATGTTTGTTCAATTTTCTTACAACATACAGAAAATATGTAACACGAAAAAAAGGGGATGTAGTGATCTCTGCGTGTGCATGTACACAAGGGGTTAATGTGTAATCAGTAGCACCACATGATCACTAGAGGGCAGGACCAACAGGGGTATAAAAGGCAGCAACATTGTCTCTCTCGCTTTCTCTGGGGTGCACGGTGATCAAAGTAATAGCAGACTAGTTTAGATGGCCGGTGGAGTTACGTATAGTTACTGTAGTTAGATCTTGTTAACCCTATCACTAGTATCAAAGTTAAAGTAAAGAACTCATGTAAATATTCTTGTAGTTACTGAATAAACCTTTTGTTATTACTGGAAGAGTTTGAACCTTCTACATCGAGATTCAGACCTCATCACTTACCCAGGATTGAGTAGCACATGTTACCTGCCACAGAGGTAACCGTTATAACCTGCCTACTTACCATTGGCTGGGGACTAATGACTATCCCACAATCCTGTGAGAGTATGAGCTTCCCCAAAGAGGGGGGCGGAGAAACCACTAGTAAACTCCTAGTATAAATAAAGGTGGCCAGTTCAGTAACCAGCAGGAAGGAGTATGTAGCAAGGGAAGTTACTGCTACTGTTATGTATATATGGTATAGTAAATAAATGTTATTACTTTGTATCCTTAAAACTCGTGCTGGATTCTTCGTGGCCCTTACAAAACTGGCGACGAAGGTTAAAGTGAATAGCTGTCTACACTGCTGAAGCCACCTCCCTGGATTTTTGTTGGATCCAGGTTGGAAGTTGTTTTCTATTATACCATGCCTCTGTACGGACGTTTGGATGTTTTTGATGCTGCGCTGGAAAGCTGGAACCAGTACACACAATGGATGCGTTACTATTTCCGGGCAAACAATATCACCGTAAACGAGCGCCAGGTGGTCATATTGCTCACTGCCTGCGGCCCGCATACGTTTGGGGTGATTAGGAGCCTGACATACCCAGCTGCGCCGGACACCAAAACGTTTATGAACTTGTGAATATAGTGGGGCAACATTTTAACCCAACCCCGTCCACGATAGTCCAGCGTTACCGGTTTAATACCGCTGAGAGGACCCCTGGAGAATCCCTTGCCGATTTTCTATCCAGGCTACGCAGGATTGCGGAATACTGTGACTATGGTGAGACCTTGTCAGAAATGTTACGCGACCGTTTGGTTTGCGGTATTAACAATGCGGCCACCCAGAGAAAGTTGTCAGCTGAGCCAACATTGACTTTTCAACAGGCCATTCAAATAGTATTGTCCCGAGAGAGCGCAGAGCGAGGAGTACAGGAGCTACAGGGAACGGAGGTGCATGCCTTGGGGCGCAATCCCTTCCGCCTGAAAAAGTCCCCCCGCACTCCTGCGGTACCTTGGGCGAGGCAACGTCCGGACCGACGCCAGTGGCCATCGGACATTCCTCCCCGAAGGGAGTCTTCTCCAGAGCCAATGGATGAGGAGCCATGTCCGTGTCAGACTTGCAGGCGCCGACCCCATCGTGGACGGCGGTCCTGGGGGCGCCAGAGGCGCCGTCGTTCCGACCAAAACTGGGACCAGCCCAGGGGCCGTACCTTCCATGTGGATGAACCTGCGGCGACTACTCCTGAGGACATGGAGACGGAGGACGACTGCCTGCAGCTGCATTGTGTGGCAGCTCCCCGTGTGGCCCCCATTAAGGTGACAGTACGGGTCAATGGCCACCTGCTTGAGATGGAGTTGGATACTGGTGCAGCGGTCTCTGTGATCGCCCAGAGGACATTCGACCGCATCAAGCAGGGTATACAGACCCTTACATTAACCGACTCACAGGCCAGGTTGGCCACCTACACGGGGGAACCACTGGACATTGCAGGAACTACAATGACCCCTGTTGTCTATGGATGCCAGGAGGGGCGTTTCCCACTTATCGTGGTGCGCGGCCATGGGCCCAGCCTGTTGGGTCGGGACTGGTTGCGCCATTTGCGGTTGCAATGGCAGCACATCCTCCAAACAGTTTCTGGAGGGTTGACTGAGGTGCTAGGACGATACCCAGATGTATTCCAGCCTGGTTTGGGGAAAATAAAAGGGGCCGTAGCCCGTATCCAAGTTGAACCAGGAGCCACGCCGCGCTATTTCCGGGCGCGCCCGGTGCCTTACGCCTTGCTCGAGAAGGTAGAAGGGGAGCTCACTCGTTTGGAGAGTTTGGGTATTATCAGGCCCGTCCGTTTTGCTGACTGGGCAGCACCAATTGTACCTGTAATGAAGCCAGATGCCACGGTTCGCTTGTGTGGCGACTATAAACTTACAGTGAATACGGTTTCCCGACTCGACCGATATCCAATGCCTCGCATAGAGGATCTCTACGCGAAACTTGCAGGTGGACTCTCGTTCACAAAATTAGATATGAGTCACGCCTACCTGCAGTTGGAGCTGGTCCCTGCCTCCCGACCATATGTAACGATTAATACACACCGGGGCCTGTATGAATATACACGGTTGTCCTTTGGAGTATCCTCTGCCTGCGCAATTTTTCAACGTGTTATGGAGGGCATTTTGAGAGGTTTACCACGTGTGGCTGTCTACCTAGATGACGTTTTGATTACAGGGACATCAGAGCAGGAACATTTGGAAAATCTGGAGGCTGTCCTTAGACGCCTTTCAGAGGCTGGAGTCCGTTTACATCGCACAATACCACCCATTGCTTCTGCACGGATCCAGCGCTGGGCTTTGTTGCTTGCTGCATACGCGTATTTCAGGCAAAGGAAGTAGTCTACCTAGGTTATCGGGTGGACCGCGAAGGTCTGCACCCCATCGCAGAGAAGGTGCGTGCAATTCAACTTGCCCCCGCCCCGACTGACACTTCGCATCTTTGTTCTTTTCTCGGTCTCGTAAACTATTACGGGAAGTTCCTCCCCAATCTGGCAACTACGCTGGCCCCCTTGCACCTTCTGCTAAAGAAAAATCACACCTGGGTTTGGGGTCAGCCACAAGAAACTGCTTTCCGGCGGGTAAAGCAACAATTGTCGTCGTCTGGGTCACTAACCCACTATGATCCGGGAAAGCCTTTGCTCGTCACATGTGATGCATCCCCGTATGGTATTGGGGCCGTCCTGTCCCACAAGATGGAGAACAGGGCCGAGCGACCGATAGCTTTCGCCTCCCGCACATTGACTGCAGCGGAGAAAAAGTACGCGTAGATCGAGAAGGAGGGCCTGGCAGTGGTTTTTGCGGTGAAACGCTTCCACCAGTACGTGTACGGCCGCCATTTCACTATCGTGACTGATCATAAGCCCCTGCTGGGACTTTTCAGAGAGGATAAGCCAATACCACCCATTGCTTCTGCACGGATCCAGCGCTGGGCTTTGTTGCTTGCTGCATACGAGTATTCTCTGGAGCACAAACCAGGTACGCAGATAGCAAATGCCGACGCACTGAGCCGATTGCCTTTATCGACCGGCCCCATGTCGACCCCCACGACCGGTGAGGTGGTTGCAACCCTAAATTTTATGGACACCTTGCCTGTCACGGCATCACAGATCCGTGAGTGGACCCAGACGGAGCCAGTCCTGTCAAAGGTTCGGCACATAGTCCTGTATGGTGGGCAGCATAGACAGCTCCCATGCGAGTTGCGGGCATTTTCCTCCAAGCTGTCAGAATTCAGCGTGGAAGACGGCATCCTCTTGTGGGGGACGCGTGTGATTGTCCCGGAAAAAGGCCAGGAGCTGATACTAAGAGACTTGCACAATGGGCATCCAGGCGTGACCAAAATGAAAATGTTGGCCCGGAGTTATGTCTGGTGGCCAGGCCTCGACACCGACATTGAGAAGGTGGCCCAAAACTGCTCCATTTGCCAGGAGCATCAGAAGCTTCCGCCGGCCGCGCCCCTACATCACTGGGAATGGCCAGGGCGGCCTTGGGCACGCTTGCATGCAGATTTCGCAGGCCCTTTTCAAGGATCCATGTTCCTTCTACTAATTGACGCCCAGTCCAAATGGCTAGAGGTGCATAAGATGCAGGGGACAGCGTCCTGCGCAACAATTGAAAAGACGAGTTTATCATTTAGTACGCATGGCCTCCCCGAGGTGCTGGTCACAGATAACGGCACTCCATTCACGAGTGAGGAGTTTGCGAGGTTCACGAAGATGAACGGCATCCGCCATATCCGCACTGCCCCTTACCACCCGGCTTCAAATGGGTTGACAGAGTGCGCAGTGCAGACATTCAAAAGAGGCCTAAAGAAGCAGTCTTCCGGATCAATGGACACGAGACTGGCTCGCTTTTTGTTTACGTACAGGACCACCCCCCATGCGGTGACTGGGGTAGCTCCCGCAGAACTCCTAATGGGCTGGAGACTTCGCACCCGCCTTAGTATGGTTTTCCCGGACATTGGCGCAAAAGTACGCCGCACACAAGAACGTCAGGGACAGGGATTTTCTCGGCATCGGCCGATTCGGCAGTTTGCGCCCGGTGACCCAGTGTTCGTTCGGAATTTTGCTGGTGGTGCCAAATGGGTTCCTGGTGTAATCTTTCACCAAACGGGCCCTATATCTTACCAAGTGCAAGCCCAGGGTCGTCTCCAGCGAAAACATGTAGACCACTTTCAGTCCAGAAGACCATCCCCTCAAAAGATTCCCCGCCCCCGGAGCTCATTTCTACAGCCGCAGAGACCAGAGACAAGGGAAGGTAGTCCTCACAATCTTCCACTGGTGCCTCACTCAAAGCCTGCGCAGGTTGTTACAGAACCGCGCGGAGATAGAGACGCCGAGGTAACGGAGGCAGCAGACTCTGACTCCGAGATGGAGGCACAGGACGCATCAGAGGGGGAATCCTCGGGTCCACGGGCCGTGGATGTACAACCGTTGCGCCGTTCATCACGGAAGCGCCGGTCTCATTCTCGTTACACGCCGCCTGATCCAGCGCCGCGTGCAAATGGTGTCCGGCCTGCGGCCAAACGAGTCCGACGCCCACTTCGCCAGGGTCTTCGGTGGATTCCTTGGACTTTGGGGGGGGGGTGAGGAGGGATGTTATAACCTGCCTACTTACCATTGGCTGAGGACTAATGACTATCCCACAATCCTGTGGGAGTATGAGCTTCCCCAATGAGGGGGGCGGAGAAACCACTAGTAAACTCCTAGTATAAATAAAGCTGGCCAGTTCAGGAACCAGCAGGAAGGAGTGTGTAGCAAGGGAAGTTACTGCTACTGTTATGTATATATGTTATAGTAAATAAATGTTATTACTTTGTATCCTTAACTCGTGCTGGATTCTTCGTGGCCCTTACAAAAGTAACAAAACATTATTAATGTAAGCCTACTTGTGACAATAAATATTATTCTTAATGTAAGCCTACTTGTGACAATAAATATTATTCTTAATGTAAGCCTACTTGTGACAATAAAGCTTATTATTAAAAAGATTGTTCCTGCAACTCCTGTTGAAAGATTCCAGAACAAAGTATCAATCCGGTGGCACGTGGCTTCTAGCAGCAGCCTTGTTGGGATCAGCAGCAATAAAGATAGTCTGATGTACACAGTATGGATTTCTCTAATTCACATAACACCATCTCCTTCAAAATTACTTCACATTTCTCTGCATTGAACTTCATCTGCCACTGTCCACTTTTCACTAACTTGTCTACGCTCCTCTGAAGCTCTACGCTGTCTATGCCCCTGTGAGGCTCTATGCTCCTGTGAGGCTCTACGCTGTCTATGCTCCTGTGAAGCTCTACGCTGTCTATGCTCCTGTGAGGCTCTACGCTGTCTATGCTCCTGTGAAGCTCTACGCTGTCTATGCTCCTGTGAGGCTCTACGCTGTCTATGCTCCTGTGAAGCTCTACGCTGTCTATGCTCCTGTGAGGCTCTACGCTGTCTACGCTCCTGTGAGGCTCTACGCTGTCTACGCTCCTGTGAGGCTCTACGCTGTCTACGCTCCTGTGAGGCTCTACGCTGTCTATGCTCCTGTGAGGCTCTACGCTGTCTATGCTCCTGTGAGGCTCTACGCTGTCTATGCTCCTGTGAGGCTCTACGCTGTCTATGCTCCTGTGAGGCTCTACGCTGTCTATGCTCCTGTGAGGCTCTACGCTGTCTATGCTCCTGTGAGGCTCTACGCTGTCTATGCTCCTGTGAAGCTCTACGCTGTCTACGCTCCTGTGAGGCTCTATGCTCCTGTGAAGCTCTATGCTGTCTATGCTCCTGTGAGGCTCTACGCTGTCTACGCTCCTGTGAGGCTCTACGCTGTCTACGCTCCTGTGAGGCTCTATGCTGTCTATGCTCCTGTGAGGCTCTACGCTGTCTATGCTCCTGTGAGGCTCTTCGCTGTCTATGCTCCTGTGAGGCTCTACGCTGTCTATGCTCCTGTGAGGCTCTTCGCTGTCTATGCTCCTGTGAGGCTCTACGCTGTCTATGCTCCTGTGAGGCTCTACGCTGTCTATGCTCCTGTGAGGCTCTACGCTGTCTATGCTCCTGTGAAGCTCTACGCTGTCTATGCTCCTGTGAGGCTCTACGCTGTCTATGCCCCTGTGAGGCTCTACGCTGTCTATGCTCCTGTGAGGCTCTACGCTGTCTATGCTCCTGTGAGGCTCTACGCTCCTGTGAGGCTCTACGCTGTCTACGCTCCTGTGAGGCTCTACGCTGTCTATGCTCCTGTGAGGCTCTACGCTGTCTGTGCTCCTGTGAGGCTCTATGCTGTCTATGCTCCTGTGAGGCTCTACGCTCCTGTGAGGCTCTACGCTGTCTACGCTCCTGTGAGGCTCTACGCTGTCTATGCTCCTGTGAGGCTCTACGCTGTCTGTGCTCCTGTGAGGCTCTATGCTGTCTATGCTCCTGTGAGGCTCTACGCTGTCTATGCTCCCGTGAGGCTCTACGCTGTCTACGCTCCTGTGAAGCTCTACGCTGTCTATGCTCCTGTGAGGCTCTATGCTGTCTATGGCCTCTGTGAGGCTCTACGCTGTCTATGCTCCTGTGAGGCTCTACGCTGTCTATGCTCCTGTGAGGCTCTACGCTGTCTATGGCCCCTGTGAGGCTCTACGCTGTCTATGCTCCTGTGAGGCTCTACGCTGTCTACGCTCCTGTGAAGCTCTACGCTGTCTATGCTCCTGTGAGGCTCTACGCTGTCTACGCTCCTGTGAGGCTCTACGCTGTCTATGCTCCTGTGAAGCTCTACGCTGTCTATGCTCCTGTGAAGCTCTACGCTGTCTATGCTCCTGTGAGGCTCTACGCTGTCTATGCTCCGGTGAGGCTCTACGCTGTCTACGCTCCTGTGAGGCTCTACGCTGTCTACGCTCCTGTGAGGCTCTACGCTGTCTATGCTCCTGTGAGGCTCTACGCTGTCTATGCTCCTGTGAGGCTCTACGCTGTCTATGCTCCTGTGAGGCTCTACGCTGTCTATGGCCCCTGTGAGGCTCTACGCTGTCTATGCTCCTGTGAGGCTCTACGCTGTCTATGCTCCTGTGAGGCTCTACGCTGTCTATGCTCCTGTGAGGCTCTACGCTGTCTACGCTCCTGTGAAGCTCTACGCTGTCTATGCTCCTGTGAGGCTCTACGCTGTCTATGCTCCTGTGAAGCTCTACGATGTCTATGCTCCTGTGAGGCTCTACGCTGTCTATGCTCCTGTGAGGCTCTACGCTGTCTATGCTCCTGTGAGGCTCTACGCTGTCTATGCTCCTGTGAGGCTCTACGATGTCTATGCTCCTGTGAGGCTCTACGCTGTCTATGCTCCTGTGAGGCTCTACGCTGTCTATGCTCCTGTGAGGCTCTACGCTGTCTACGCTCCTGTGAAGCTCTACGCTGTCTATGCTCCTGTGAGGCTCTACGCTGTCTATGCTCCTGTGAGGCTCTACGCTGTCTACGCTCCTGTGAGGCTCTACGCTGTCTATGCTCCTGTGAGGCTCTACGCTGTCTATGCTCCTGTGAGGCTCTACGCTGTCTATGCTCCTGTGAGGCTCTATGCTGTCTATGCTCCTGTGAGGCTCTACGCTGTCTATGCTCCTGTGAGGCTCTATGCTGTCTATGCTCCTGTGAGGCTCTACGCTGTCTATGCTCCTGTGAAGCTCTACGCTGTCTATGCCCCTGTGAAGCTCTACGCTGTCTATGCGGCTGTGAGGCTCTACGCTGTCTATGCTCCTGTGAGGCTCTACGCTGTCTATGCTCCTGTGAAGCTCTATGCTCCTGTGAGGCTCTACGCTGTCTATGCTCCTGTGAGGCTCTACGCTGTCTATGCTCCTGTGAGGCTCTACGCTGTCTATGCTCCTGTGAGGCTCTACGCTGTCTATGGCCCTTTGCAAACCGTGAGGACAGCACAGAGCTTCAATGTTTCCAAGTTTGGTATTTCTGCAAATTGAAATTTTTCCTGTACACCAAAGTTTAGTATTAACATTTATCAAGGGTCCCAATGCTGACCACTGGTGAACTCTACCACAACCCTTTGTCCAGCCTGAGGAACATCCATTAACCACTACTCTGTTTCCTGTCACTCTGCCAATTTTGGGTCCATGTGGCTACTGTCCATATATGACAAATCCCAAATTTCTTTACCCGTCAGTCTGGCCTCAATAAAAGTCGAGGTGGATTTGCAGGTACAGCATTAGTTATTTTATGTGACTTGCAAGCCTGACTCAGTTCACAGCGGTACAAAACACATCTTGCTTCGTACACCTCTGGAATGAAGTGAGTCTGTAGAACAAAGGGATCTCTACTACTCACACAACTGGCATCAAGTTTCACATACACGATTCCCATAGGTCATCCTATACACCTCCTGACCTATCCATACACTCTAATTGGCTCACTTCCAATCCCTTCCTCTGGCCCCTATTACCCAGCATCCTTTTCCCCTCCGTAGCTGGACACACCTCTTCCCTTGCTTTGCCATGCGGTCTGAAATCCTTTGTCTGTGAACTCACCAGGATGAGACTGGCCTATCTCTACATTACATTAACTAATATCTCTAAAGTAACTATTTTATATCACATTCGTCATTCCCTCCTATAATCATTCCATGATAACCGAACTATCCAATCCATAGCTACGGTCCCTCATCTAAAAGGATCCGTCGCTGCATTTCCAATTCCTGGCGTAGCCCCCCTTCATCTGCTGCACCCTCATGGATTTTGACAGCTAAGATTTTAGGGGCATTGATCTGTTCCAGTGTACCCCGCATTCTACCCATCACATATTTAGGGATGGCTGGGCCCACAAAGATGCAGCCAATAGCCACTGCTAAATACATGGCCATATTTATCAACCAGTCCTTCCAACCTCCAAATCCCCAGTTACCCCAAGAGCCAGGATGCTGCATTTCGTCCAGGTGATCCTGTATGTGATCCATAAATTTAGTGATGTTAGCGGTTAAGTCTTGAACTCCCATGATACACTTGCCCTGCACTATGGCGCATACCCCACCCTCACGGGCCAGAAGATAGTCAAGAGCATACCGGTTCTGCATTGCAAACAACCGCAGCTGAGACAATTCCTTGGTTATTGCCCCGAGGGCTCCCAAGGTTCCATTTCCCAAGATGGTAAGGCCACAAATAAAATAATTCCTATCACTGACAGCCAAGGAACCCCCCACACCTCCCAGTGTCAAGACGCTCAGAATTCCCCACCGGGCTGAGGGGCCCCGGTTGGGTGCGAGAACCTGAGGTTTTTTCCAGTTCTCGCAGACTTCAGCTGAGACTGCCCGGCGTGCTAACTGATTATGCAGCAGCCACGCCGAGGGCCAGGGGACTGTGGTAGGGACTAGAGTCCTAATAGCAATTTGGCGGGGAAATGGGGGTGACAAAACATTAGTTGCTGTACCATTTTTAAAAAAAAAGTAGTATCCTTGTTCCGTGTACAGGTGCGCATCACAATCAGTGTATCGGTTGCGTAGGGATCCCCCAGTAGCCCAGTTTATCCAGCTTTCGAACGCCCATTCGGGCCGCCTTGCAATGCGGAAAGCCCTAGTCCCAACAGTGATATGAGAGACATTCGCCCAGCCACAAAGGAGTTGGAGGCCAGCGTTCAATAGAACGCCAGTGGTGTTGTAACAAACGCATTGGCCAGACGCCTGGGTGATATGACACCTCCTGTCCGTTCAGGTGGGGAACAGACATGTTATATTCGTTTCCACCTCTACCAGCAAACAGCCGTATCCTTCACTGCTGAAACAATTCTCGTACGACCGGGAATCCCTATTGGGAGTGAAGTGGCTAGGTATGTACGCCCTCCACCGTTGCAGCCTATCAGACTGTGAGTGGGAATTATCCCGAGGGAGGGGAAGGCAAATAGCCGGTGGTGCTGAACCCGGATCGTAAGGAAGAGTGACCTGATCGGGCAGTGGCTCGGAATGCTGACAATGAACCACCGTTTGGGGAGTGCCCCAAAGCGGTGAAACAGAAAATAACCTAGACGACTTCCGGGTGCGGCGATGACCAGCTGAGTCGCACATTTCGGCAGCTCCCTGTGAAACGGACTTTTGGGCTCTTGATAGGAGCCCCAACGGCAATTTTGACGGCTAAAAACACTGTGCGGTAAACCAGAAGGGAATCCCCCCTGGATACGGATGGAAAAAGGAGGAGAAAGTGGCCGGATTGCAGTGGATCCTTTAGAACAGCGGCAAGGAAGGCAAGCAAAAACCAAGATGGCGTCGGAAGGTGGCAGTTTAACATGGGGCCCTGAACAACAAGAGTTCTTGAAATGCTGTGTGGAAGAGATCAAAAAGGAAATGAAGAAAGAGCTGTTGGCCCCGATACTACAGGCGATCGAAGGGCTAAAGGAGGAACAAAAGACCCAGGAGCGGGAGCTTCGGGTCGTGAAGGCAAAGGCAGCCGAGAATGAGGACGACATACAGGGCCTGGTGGTGAAGACGGAGACGCAGGAGGCACATCAGAAACGATGTGTGGAAAGGTTGGAGGCACTGGAAAACAACGCAAGGAGGAACAACCTGAGGATTCTTGGTCTTCCTGAAGGTGTGGAGGGAGCGGACGTCGGGGCATATGTGAGCACGATGCTGCACTCGTTAATGGGAGCGGAGGCCCCGGCAGGTCCGTTGGAGGTGGAGGGAGCATACCGAGTGATGGCGCGAGGACCGAGAGCAGGAGAAATTCCCAGAGCCATAGTGGTGAGATTCCTCCGTTTTAAGGATAGAGAAATGGTCCTTAGATGGGCGAAGAAAACTCGGAGTAGTAAATGGGAGAACGCGGTGATCCGCGTTTATCAAGACTGGAGTGCGGAGGTGGCGAGAAGGAGGGCGAGCTTTAATCGGGCCAAGGCGGTGCTTCATAAAAAGAAGATAAAATTTGGAATGCTGCAACCGGCAAGACTGTGGGTCACATATCGAGAGAGGCACCACTACTTTGAGACGGCGGATGAAGTGTGGACTTTTATTGTGGAAGAAAAACTGGAATGAGCGGGTTATTAAAAAGAACGTTCGAACAAAGTGGTGGGGCGAATGTGGGGGGCAAAGAGGGGTTTTATGTACTAATCCTGCGATGCGGTAACTTTTCTCTCTCCCACAGGTGGTGATGGGGGAGGAGGGGAGGTGGAGGAGATGGGGCGTTGGCCATTGGGGGCGGGGCCAAGGGAGAAGCACGGGCTTGGTTCCCGCGCTATGATAATCATGGCGGGAATAGAGAAGCAGGAAGGAGGGGGCGTCGCACGGTGCGAGCCGAGGTCACGGGGGGAAGCCGAGGTCAGCCAGAGTTTGCTGACTTCTGGGAGCAACATGGGGGGAGTAATTACGCTAGCGGGGGATCTAGCGGGGGGGGTGGGAGGGGGGAATTACTGGGTTGCTGCTGCTGGGGAGAGGGGGGAGCTGGGAGAGGATGGGCGGGGGGGCACTGCCTGGGGGAGATACAGCTGCGTGGGAACTGGGTGAGGAGCTGGAAAAAGGTGATGGCTAATCGACAAGGGGGGGGGGGGTAGGAAGCCCCCCAACTCGGCTGATCACGTGGAACGTGAGAGGGCTGAACGGGCCGATAAAGAGGGCACGGGTACTCGCACACCTTAAGAAACTTAAGGCAGATGTGGTTATGTTACAGGAAACGCACCTGAAACTGATAGACCAGGTTAGGCTACGCAAAGGATGGGTGGGGCAGGTGTTCCATTCGGGGCTAGATGCGAAAAACAGGGGGGTGGCTATATTAGTGGGGAAGCGGGTAATGTTCGAGGCAAAGACTATAGTGGCGGATAACGGGGGCAGATACGTGATGGTGAGTGGCAAACTACAGGGGGAGACGGTGGTTTTGGTAAACGTATATGCCCCAAACTGGGATGATGCCAATTTTATGAGGCGGATGCTAGGACGCATTCCGGATCTAGAGATGGGAAAGCTGATAATGGGGGGAGATTTTAATACGGTGTTGGAACCAGGGCTGGATAGGTCGAAGTCCAGGACTGGAAGGAGGCCGGCAGCAGCCAAGGTACTTAAAGATTTTATGGAGCAGATGGGAGGTGTAGACCCGTGGAGATTTAGCAGACCTAGGAGTAAGGAGTTCTCGTTTTTCTCCTATGTCCATAAAGTCTACTCGCGAATAGACTTTTTTGTGCTGGGTAGGGCATTGATCCCGAAGGTGAGGGGAACGGAGTATACGGCTATAGCCGTTTCGGATCACGCTCCACACTGGGTGGACTTGGAGATAGGGGAGGAAACAGGAGGGCGCCCACCCTAGAGAATGGACATGGGACTAATGGCAGATGAGGGGGTGTGTCTAAGGGTGAGGGGGTGCATTGAAAAGTACTTGGAACTCAATGATAATGGGGAGGTCCAGGTGGGAGTGGTCTGGGAGGCGTTGAAGGCGGTGGTTAGAGGGGAGCTGATATCAATAAGGGCACATAAAGGGAAGCAGGAGAGTAAGGAACGGGAGCGGTTGCTGCAAGAACTTTTGAGGGTGGACAGACAATATGCGGAAGCACAGGAGGAGGGACTGTACAGGGAAAGGCAAAGGCTACATGTAGAATTTGACTTGCTGACTACAGGCACTGCAGAGGCACAATGGAGGAAGGCACAGGGTGTACAGTACGAATATGGGGAGAAGGCGAGCAGGTTGCTGGCACACCAATTGAGGAAAAGGGGAGCAGCGAGGGAAATAGGGGGAGTGAGGGATGTGGAAGGAGAGATGGAGCGGGGAGCGGAGAGAGTGAATGGAGTGTTCAAGACATTTTATAAAAAATTATATGAAGCTCAACCCCCGGATGGGAGGGAGAGAATGATGGGCTTCTTGGATCGGCTGGAATTTCCCAAGGTGGAAGAGCAGGAAAGGGTGGGACTGGGAGCACAGATCGAGGTAGAAGAAGTGGTGAAAGGAATTAGGAGCATGCAGGCGGGAAAGGCCCCGGGACCGGATGGATTCCCAGTCGAATTCTATAGAAAATATGTGGACTTGCTCGCCCCGGTACTGACGAGGACCTTTAATGAGGCAAAGGAAAGGGGACAACTGCCCCCGACTATGTCTGAAGCAACGATATCGCTTCTCTTAAAGAAGGAAAAGGACCCGCTACAATGCGGGTCCTATAGACCTATTTCCCTTCTAATTGTAGATGCCAAGGTCCTGGCCAAGGTAATGGCAATGAGAATAGAGGAATGTGTCCCGGGGGTGGTCCACGAGGACCAAACTGGGTTTGTGAAGGGGAGACAGCTGAACACGAATATACGGAGGTTGTTAGGGGTAATGATGATGGCCCCACCAGAGGGAGAAACGGAGATAGTAGTGGCGATGGATGCCGAGAAAGCATTTGATAGAGTGGAGTGGGATTATTTGTGGGAGGTGTTGAGGAGATTTGGTTTTGGAGAGGGGTATGTTAGATGGGTGCAGCTGTTGTATAGGGCCCCAGTGGCGAGCGTGGTCACGAATGGACGGGGATCTGCATATTTTCGGCTCCATAGAGGGACAAGGCAGGGATGCCCTCTGTCCCCATTATTGTTTGCACTGGCGATTGAGCCCCTGGCGATAGCGTTGAGGGGTTCCAAGAAGTGGAGGGGAGTACTTAGGGGAGGAGAAGAGCACCGGGTATCTTTGTATGCGGACGATTTGCTACTATACGTGGCAGACCCGGCGGAGGGGATGCCAGAAATAATGCGGATACTTGGGGAGTTTGGGGATTTTTCAGGGTATAAATTGAACATGGGGAAAAGTGAGTTGTTTGTGGTGCATCCAGGGGAGCAGAGTAGAGAAATAGAGGACCTACCGTTGAGGAAGGTAACAAGGGACTTTCGTTACCTGGGGATCCAGATAGCTAAGAATTGGGGCACATTGCATAGGTTAAATTTAACGCGGTTGGTGGAACAGATGGAGGAGGATTTCAAGAGATGGGATATGGTATCCCTGTCAATGGCAGGGAGGGTGCAGGCGGTTAAGATGGTGGTCCTCCCGAGATTCCTCTTTGTGTTTCAGTGCCTCCCGGTGGTGATTACGAAGGCTTTTTTTAAAAGGATTGAAAAGAGCATCATGGGTTTTGTGTGGGCCGGGAAGACCCCGAGAGTGAGGAAGGGATTCTTACAGCGTAGCAGGGATAGGGGGGGGCTGGCACTACCGAGCCTAAGTGAGTATTATTGGGCCGCTAATATTTCAATGGTGAGTAAGTGGATGGGAGAGGAGGAGGGAGCGGCGTGGAAGAGATTAGAGAGGGCGTCCTGTAGGGGGACTAGCCTACAGGCTATGGTGATAGCCCCATTGCCGTTCTCACCAAGGAACTACACCACAAGCCCGGTGGTGGTGGCTACACTGAAGATTTGGGGACAGTGGAGACGGCATAGGGGAAAGACTGGAGCCTTGGGGGGGTCCTCGATAAGAAACAACCATAGGTTTGCCCCGGGGGGAATGGATGGGGGATATGGAATGTGGCAAAGAGCAGGAATAACGCAACTGAAAGATCTGTTTGTGGATGGGAAGTTCGCGAGTCTGGGAGCGCTGACCGAGAAATATGGGTTGCCCCAAGGGAATGCATTCAGGTATATGCAACTGAGGGCTTTTGCGAGGCAACAGGTGAGGGAATTCCCGCAGCTCCCGACACAAGAGGTGCAGGACAGAGTGATCTCAAAGACATGGGTGGGGGATGGTAAGGTGTCAGATATATATAGGGAAATGAGGGACGAAGGGGAGACTATGGTAGATGAACTAAAAGGGAAATGGGAAGAAGAGCTGGGGGAGGAGATCGAGGAGGGGCTGTGGGCAGATGCCCTAAGCAGGGTAAACTCGTCGTCCTCGTGTGCCAGGCTAAGCCTGATTCAGTTTAAGGTATTACACAGGGCACATATGACTGGAGCACGGCTCAGTAAATTTTTTGGGGTGGAGGATAGGTGTGCGAGGTGCTCGAGAAGCCCAGCGAATCATACCCATATGTTTTGGTCATGCCCGGCACTACAGGGGTTTTGGATGGGGGTGACAAAGGTGCTTTCAAAAGTAGTAGGAGTCCGTGTCGAACCAAGCTGGGGGTTGGCTATATTTGGGGTTGCACAAGAGCCGGGAGTGCAGGAGGCGAGAGAGGCCGATGTTTTGGCCTTTGCGTCCCTAGTAGCCCGGCGCAGGATATTGCTAATGTGGAAAGAAGCCAAGCCCCCGGGGGTGGAGACCTGGATAAATGACATGGCGGGGTTTATAAAGCTAGAGCAGATTAAGTTCGCCCTGAGGGGGTCGGCTCAAGGGTTCACCCGGCGGTGGCAACCGTTCGTCGAATACCTCGCAGAAAGATAGACGGAATGGGAAAAAGAAGGCAGCAGCAGCAGCAGCCCAGGATCGGGGGGGGGGGGGGGGGGGAACCAGAAGGACTCTCAGGGTTGTTAATATATACTGTATAATATGTATAGGTCGTTGCTACAGATAATTATATATTGGACTGTTAAATTATATTTTTGGGGAGTGTTACTTGTGACAAGGCAGTTGCCAATTAGGGCTAGTTTTCATTTTTGTTATTTATTATTTATTCATTTTTTGTTTATAAAATAGGTCATTGTTATTTGTGTTGTTATAATATTGTGTAAAGGATGCACAATGTACTGTGTTGGTTGACCAAAAATTTTCAATAAAATATTTAATAAAAAAAAATAAAAAAAATAAACTAGACACCGCTGCGGGGTTTGGGTAGCAGACAACCCGTCCGTGGCCATACAAGCGGTGGTAAATCTGGTAGAAGAGATTCATACTACCCGGGTTTTCCTCAGTGTGGCCTTTAACTAAATAAAGTGTATCTTCTGATAACCTACACTCTAGCTGTACTCCCCTTCTCACACGCTCCGTCCTCTCTCTAGTCCCCCTCTCTCTCTCACAACCTCTTCCTACCTTCTCCTGACGGTCTGATTTTACCTTTATCGCACCAATCTTAACACATCCAAAATCAAATTTACATGTACTCCAAAAACAAGACAATGTCCATATAATGTTTCCTTCCCATCGCCGGGACCGGTGCAATTGCTTCATGAGTCCTGCATTTTCCTTGAATTTGGTGACATAGAACATAGAAAATACAGCACAGAACAGGCCCTTCGGCCCACGATGTTGTGCCGAACCTTTATCCTAGATTTATCATAGATTATCATTGAATTTACAGTGCAGGAGGCCATTCGGCCCTTTGAGTCTGCACCGGCTCTTGGAAAGAGCACCCTACCCAAACTCAACACCTCCACTCAACACCAAGGGCAATTTGGACATTAAGGGCAATTTATCATTGGCCAATTCACCTAACCCGCACATCTTTGGACTGTGGGAGGAAACCGGAGCACCCGGAGGAAACCCACACAGACACGGGGAGGACGTGCAGACTCCGCACAGACAGTGACCCAAGCAGGAATCGAACCTGGGACCCTGGAGCGGTGAAGCAATTGTGCTATCCACAATGCTATCGTGCTGCCCTTGAGAGCAAATAAATCTACACTATATCATTTTACCGTAATCCATGTACCTATCCAATAGCTGCTTGAAGGTCCCTAATGTTTCCGACTCAACTACTTCCACAGGCAGTGCATTCCATGCCCCCACTACTCTCTGGGTAAAGAACCTACCTCTGATATCCCTCCTATATCTTCCACCTTTCACCTTAAATTTATGTCCCCTTGTAATGGTTTGTTCCACCCGGGGAAAAAGTCTCTGTCTACTCTATCTATTCCCCTGATCATCTTATAAACCTCTATCAAGTCGCCCCTCATCCTTCTCCGTTCGAATGAGAAAAGGCCTAGCACCCTCAACCTTTCCTCGTAAGACCTACTCTCCATTCCAGGCAACATCCTGGTAAATCTTCTTTGCACCTTTTCCAAAGCTTCCACATCCTTCCTAAAATGAGGCGACCAAAACTGTACACAGTACTCCAAATGTGGCCTTACCAAAGTTTTGTACAGCTGCATCATCACCTCACGGCTCTTAAATTCAATCCCTCTGTTAACGAACGCGAGCACACCATAGGCCTTCTTCACAGCTCTATCCACTTGAGTGGCAACTTTCAAAGATGTATGAACATAAACCCCAAGATCTCTCTGCTCCTCCATATTGCCAAGAACTCTACCGTTAACCCTGTATTCCGCATTCATATTTGTCCTTCCAAAATGGACAACCTCACACTTTTCAGGGTTAAACTCCATCTGCCACTTCTCAGCCCAGCTCTGCATCCTATCTATGTCTCTTTGCAGCCGACAACAGCCCTCCTTACTATCCACAACTCCACCAATCTTCGTATCATCTGCAAATTTACTGACCCACCCTTCACTCCCTCATCCAAGTCATTAATGAAAATCACAAACAGCAGAGGACCCAGAACTGATCCCTGCGGTACGCCACTGGTAACTGGGATCCAGGCTGAATATTTGCCATCCACCACCACTCTCTGACTTCTATCGGTTAGCCAGTTCGTTATCCAACTGGCCAAATTTTCCACTATCCCATGCCTCCTTACTTTCTTCATTGTAGATCCCCAAATTTCTTTCTCTGTCAGTCTGGCCTCAATAAAAGTTGAGACGGATTCGCACGTAAAAAGAAGTTATTTATTTAGCTTGCAAGCTTAATCATCTTACAGAAACGTAAAAGACATCCAGCCTCTTACACCCCAGAAAAACGACTGACTAAAAGACAAAGGGATCTCTGCAAAATCAATTCAAATGGTATCAAGTTTCACATACTCGACGGACATAGGTCAGCCTATGTCCCTCCTGACCTGTTTAATCTATTCTGATTGGCTCACTTCCAATCCCTTTCTCTGGCCCCTATCAATGCAGCATCACTCTCATAGACACACCTCTTCCTGCTTTTTCCATGCGGTCTCAAACCCCTTTGTCCCTAACTGCCAGAATCAAAGTGGCTTATTTCTACATTACATTAACTAGTATCTCTAAAGTAACTATTTTATATCACATTCGTCATTCCCTCCTTTTATCATTCCATGATAACCGAACTATCCAATCCATAGCTACGGTTCCTCATCTAAAAAGATCCGTCGCTGCATTTCCAATTCCTGTCTTAGCCCCCCTTCATCTGCCTCACCCTCATGGATTTTAACAGTTAAATTTTTTTTCTCGGTGATTGGGGCGGTGATCTGATCTAGTGCACCCCGCATTCTACCCATCACACATTTAAGGATGGCCAGGCCCACAAAGATGCAGCCGATAGCTACCACTAGATACATGGCCCTATTTATCAACCAGTCCTTCCATCCTCCAAATCCCCAGTTACCCCAAGAGCCAGGATCCTGCATCCCATCCAAGTGATCCCGTATGCGATCCATAAATTTAGTGATGTTAGCGGTCAAGTCCTGAACCCCCATAATACACTTGCCCTGTACTATGGCGCATACCCCACCCTCACGGGCCAGAAGATAGTCAAGAGCATACCGGTTCTGCATTGCAAACAACCGTAGCTGAGACAACTCCTTAGTTATTGCCCCGAGGGCTCCCAAGGTTTCATTTCCCAAGATGGTAAGGCCGCAAATAAAATAATTCCGATCACTAACAGCCAAGGAACCCCCCACACCTCCCAGTGTCAATACGCTCAGAATGCCCCACCCGGCTGAGTGGCCCCGGTTGGGTGCAAGAACCTGAGGTTTTTTCCAGTTCTCGCAAAATTCAGCAGAGACTGCCCGGCGTGCTAACTGATTATGCAGGTTCCACGCCGAAGGGCAGGGGACTGTGGTAGGGACTAGAGTCCCTATAGCAATTCGGCGGGGAAATGGGGGTGACAAAACGTTGGTCGCCGTACCATTAAATAAAAAGTAGTATCCTTGTTCCGTGTGGAGACTAGCATCACAATCAGCATATCGGTTGCGTAAGGACCTCCCAGTAGCCCAGTTTATCCAATTTTGAAATGCCCATTCGGGCCGCCCAGCAATGCAGAAAGCCCTAGTCCCAACAGTGATATGAGAGACATTCGCCCAGCCACAGAGGAGCTGGAGGCCGGCGTTCAATGGAACGCAAGTGATGTTGTAACAAACGCATTGGCCAGACGCCTGGGTGATATGGCACCTCCTGTCCGTACAGGTGGGAAACAGACATGTTATATTTGTGTCCACCTCTACCAGCAAACAGCCATATCCTTCACTGCTGAAGCAATTCTCGTACGACCGGGAATCCCTATTGGGAGTGAAGTGGCTAGGTATGTACGCCCTCCACCGTCGCAGCCTATCGTACTGTGAATGGGAATTATCCCGAGGAAGGGGAAGGCAAATAGCCGGTGGTGCTGAATCCGGATCGTAAGGAAGAGTGACTTGCTCGGGCAATGGCTCGGAACGCTGACAATGAACCACCGTTTGGGGAGTGCCCCAAAGCGGTGAAACAGAAAATAACCTAGACACCGCTGCGGGGTTTGGGTAGCAGACAACCCGTCACTGGCCATACAGACGGTGGTAAATCTGGTAGAAGAGATTCATACTACCCGGGTTTTCCTCAGTTTGGCCTTTAATTAACTTAAGTGTATCTCCCGGTAACCTACGTTCTAGCTGTACTTCCCTTCTCACACGCCCCGTCCTCTCTCTAGTCCCTTTCTCTTTCTCATGGTCTCTTCCTACACTCTTCTGACAGCCTGATTTTACCTTTATTGTACCACTTTTAACACATCCAAAATCAAATTTACATGTATTCCAAAAACAAGGCAATGTCCATATAATGTTCCCTTCCCATCGCCGGGACCGGTGCAGCTGCTTCATGACTCCCGCATTTTCCTTAACTTTGATGACCTTCCATGAGTCGACACCATGTCCTCGTATATGGGGGCAGTGAAGAACATCACCTGTGCATAGGTGATGTATCCTTGTAGATTGGTTGGGGCTACACAGATACATAATATTCCCCTTTTCCATGTCCATCGCCAATAACACGCCAAGCGAAGTGAGGCCAAATATCAGACAGACGATGCGTAGCCACTCCATCATGCTCCACACCTGGAAAATAGCACTGGAGAAGGGAGGCAGGTTAGTATCCGACCTTTTACAGTAGTGGAGATGGACTCAATTTACAGTAATGTAGGTGGACCCAAGCACCTCGCCCCTCCACTTTAACTGCTGTGGGGGTGGTAAGGAGAACTTGGAAGGGCCCGTCCCATCGCGGCTCCGACCCCTTCCTAGTCCAATTTTTGACCATGACATAACTACCGGGCTGGACTGAAAGTGAGCTAGGTACTGGGGGCAATGGCTCGTGAGCCGCGCGGACTTGGCCATGGAGTTCCTTGAGCACTTGCGTAAGGGCTAGAACATAGGTGGTCATTTCTTCAGTCATCTGATGAAACTGAACCCGTCTGGGAACCTGCAGGCTCCAAGGAGTTCTAAGAGGCCTGCCATAAAGAATCTCGGCGGGAGAGAGCCGGGCTGGTCCCGCAGGTGTAACCCGCAGCTGGAAGAGGGCAACGGGGAGCAACTTAAGCCATGTCAGTCCCGTGTCTGCTCTTAATTTAGCCAATTTAGTTTTGAGGGTCTGATTGTGTCTCTCAACCAACCCGGCTGCCTGCGGTCTGTAAGCACAGTGTAACTGCTGGCGTATGCCCAACTGGGAGCAAAACTCCTTGTTAATTTGTCCAATAAAATGAGGCCCATTATCAGAACTTAACTGAGCTGGTATACCGTACCGGGGAATGATTTCCCTCATCAAGACTTTAACCACAGTAGCAGCTTTATTATCGATAGTCGGATACGCCTCGACCCATCTGCTGAACACATCCACAATGACCAAAACATATTTGTAACATTGACACCTTTCCAACTCAATGTAATCCATTTGGAGCGTCTCAAAGGGACCACTGGGCAACGGGGTTTGCCCCTTCCCACAAGGGATACCTTTTCCGGTGTTATATTGCTGACAAATCAAACACCGATTACTGATACTTTGGGCCAACCCCTGCATTTTAGGGTGCCACCAAGTGTCCAGCAATAAATCACTAGTCCCTCGAGCCCCACAATGAGTTGCAAAGTGTACACATTCGATGACCCATAAAGCCAGTACATCAGACATACAAGTCTGATGTGCTGGCGTGGTCCATAAAGAGGAAACAGAATCATATGTACAACCTAACCAGTTACATTTGTTTATCACTCTCAGGAGCGTCCTCCTGTAACCTTATGACGTCTTGGATGGTTGGCATTGGCTTGTCAGAAGCAGACATATTCATAGTAGATCGTTTAGTCTGACTTAACATTTTAGACACCATCACTTGCTGAATTTGTGCGGCTGTGCGCGCTGCACGATCTGCTCGTTCATTACCAACGTCAACTGGGGTTGTACCATTCGTGTGGGCAGCGCATTTAATAACGGAAATCTGCGCGGGCAGAAGGAGGGCCTGCAGTAAGTCATTAACTAAACCCCGGTTGGATATTTCTGTGCCTGCCGAGGTAAGGAATCCCCTATTCTTCCAGAGTTGTCCGAAGTCATGAACTACCCCGAAAGCATATCGGGAGTCCGTGTAGATATTTACCCGGCGATCTCCCCCAACTATACATGCACGGGTGAGGGCAAAAAGTTCGGCTTGTTGTGCTGAGTAAGGGGTCTGGAAAGCTGCCGCTTCTAAAATCAGACCATCCTGATCTATGATTGCATAACCGGACAATCTCCGGCCAGTGGGGCTTACTAATGCACTGCCATCAACACACACAATCATGTCAGGTTGTTCTAACGGAATATCACTCAGATCGTCCCTTATTGTGGTAGTTTCCTGAATCAAGGCTAAACAGTCGTGACCAGGCGCATCCTCATGGACAGGGGGACCGCTAAGAAAACAGGCTGGATTGATAGTGGTACAATATTTAAATGTCAGACGTGGATTGTTCAAAAGGTATATCTCATACCTATTCTGACGAGCTGCAGTAAGATGTTGAGTTTGAAGTTGCCCCAATAGTGCGATTACCGAGTGGGAGCTATATACCGTAGTATCCTGTTGGAGAGTGATATTGGCAGCAGCCTGCAAACTATTGTATATCGCTGCCAAGATCTGGGTGCAAACAGGGTGGCCCAACGCCACTGGGTCGAGTTTGGAAGAGTAATATGCTACGGGCCGGTGCTTGTCCCCATGTTGCTGGGTGAGTACCGCTGTTGAACATCCTTCCAGAACAGTACAGTATATCTGGAATGGTCGGTCGTACAAGGGCCTCCCGAGGGCCGGTGCTTGTAACAAGGCCTGCTTCAGGCAACGGAAGGCCTCGAGTGCCTCGGTGGTGAGAGTAAAGTTCCCCTCTTCACTAGTGTAAGGCGTCAGCAGCTTTGTATAGACAGCGATGTTTGGTATCCACTGCCGACAATAATTCACCATACCCAGCCAATGACGGACCTCCTTGGCTATTGTAGGGGCGGGGAATTGGCATATTGGTTCAATCCTACTGGGTTCGAGACTTCTTTCTGTGGCTGCAAGTAAAACTCCTAAGAACTTAACCTTTCTCTGAGCCACCAAGACCTTTGCTTGTGAGACAACATAACCCAACGAGGATAGGTGGTTTAATAATTGGATCACATCATCCCTATTACTGGGCTCGTCAGAACTTGCTACCAATATGTCATCTACATACTGCACTAGAGTGGAACCATGCTCCAATGTCAAGGCCTGGAGTTGGGTCTGCAGACATCTGGAGAAGAGTGTAGGTGAGTTGACGAACCCCTGTGGCAGTCGGGTCCAGGTATACTGCTGTCCATTGTAAGTGAAGGCAAACAAATATTGGCTTTCAGTTGCAAGTGGGAGGGCAAAGAAGGCGTGCTGAAGGTCAATTACGGCGAAGACCCGGGCTCGAGCTGGAATTTGAGCCAGTATGTGGGCAGGGTTAGGGATGAGAGCATGTAACGGCTGTGCGATGGCATTGATTGAACGTAAATCCTGTACATAGAACATAGAAAACATAGAAAATACAGCACAGAACAGGCCCTTCGGCCCACGATGTTGTGCCGAACCTTTGTCCTAGATTAATCATAGATTATCATTGAATTTACAGTGCAGAAGGAGGCCATTCGGCCCTTTGAGTCTGCACCGGCTCTTGGAAAGAGCACCCTACCCAAACTCAACACCTTCACCCAACACCAAGGGCAATTTATCATTGGCCAATTCACCTAACCTGCACATCTTTGGATTGTGGGAGGAAACCGGAGCACCCGGAGGAAACCCACGCAGACACGGGGAGGACGTGCAGACTCCGCACAGTCAGTGACCCAAGCCGGAATCGAACCTGGGACCCTGGAGCTGTGAAGCAATTGTGCTATCCACAATGCTACCGTGCTGCCCTTGTACTAACCGGTACTGGTCTGGTTTGGCTGGTTTAGGCACAGCAAGTATGGGGGTGTTACATTCTGATTGGCAAGGGACCAAAATACCCTGTTGCAACAGCTCTTGAATTAATTTGTCTATAGACGGAGCAGCTTGGGATTTCAGGGGGTATTGCCGAATGGAAGGTAGCTTTACATGATCCTTAATCGTTACCTTAATAGGTGTAACATTTGTCTTTCCCACTTGTGATGGGTATTCCGCCCAGACCTGTGGATTGACATATTCCAAAACATCATGTCCCCAGTGATGCTGCAGTCGAGTGTTAATTGTTTCAGGGACCTCAAAATATTTTATGGCAGTGCCGTCCGGCATGACTTGAAGTGCGTACTCTGTTGGATCCGAATGATCCACTGCCCTCCTTACCATTTGCCCCAGATCCCTGGCATGGTACTGGTCGTGGACCTGACGTGTAATATGAGGGCTTACCGAAGCTGACTGTGGCCATAAATGTGGTGGTATTGTAACAAAATCGGCTGTACCTTCTTTTCTCGTGACTGTGGCTGTAACCTGGACTGGCCATTCGGTCCAAATTAATGGCCGGTATTTGTCCTCCAACTCCCTGTTTTGTCCGGTTCTGTCATAGGCCAGGGTAACGTGATGCAGTGAATATTCAATGTCTAACGTCCACCACTGGGGGGTGATAGAAATATAGCACTGTTATCTCATCCTCCATGATTTAACCGTTACCCCCTCGTCTCCGCACTCTAGCTGTAGCTGGAAGATACACAGTAAATCTCGAGCCAACAAGTTACAGTCCAATCCAGTAGTCACTACAAACTGATGATCTGCAGACTTATTCTCGTAAGTGACTGTCACAGGTTCAGAAATAGGATACTCACACACCTGTCCTTGGAACCCCGACAATTGCTGCGTGTGGTCGGATAGTGGTAGTCAAAGTTCTGATTGCACAGAAGACATGGCTGCTCCAGTGTCGATTACAAATGAGTGATGTTGATCTCCTATCTGCAGAGAGATAATAGGTTCCCTGCCCGATTGGAGAGTCCTTATGACTAAATTAGCTAATCAATCCTGTGTTGGGAAAGGGTTTGCCTGGGAGAAGTCAATGTATCTCGTCTGTCCTCCCCTTGGTGGGTACCCCCTCCTTTGGGTCGGATAATCTCCTTCTGCTGCCTGTCTTTTAAAGGGGCATTCCTGTTGCCAGTGATCTGCACGGCTGCAATTATAACATGCATTGCTCCCTCTATATCTGCCCCGTCCTCGTCTCCCAGTAGACCAATGGCCCCTCAGAGGGGGCGGCGGTTGTAAAGCTGTTGGTGCATACGGTGGGCCATAAAAAGGATTTACCAGAATGTTGCCTGGTATGGAGGGCATAAGCTATGAGGAGCGATTGAATAAACTCGGTTTGTTCTCACTGGAACGAAGGAGGTTGAGGGGAGACCTGATAGAGGTATACAAAATTATGAGGGGCATAGACAGAGTGGATAGTCAGAGGCATTTCCCCAGGGTAGAGGGGTCAATTACTAGGGGGCATAGGTTTAAGGTGAGAGGGGCAAGGTTTAGAGTAGATGTACGAGGCAAGTTTTTTACGCAGAGGGTAGTGGGTGCCTGGAACTCACTACCGGAGGAGGTAGTGGAAGCAGGGACGATAGGGACATTTAAGGGGCATCTTGACAAATATATGAATAGGATGGGAATAGAAGGATACGGACCCAGGAAGTGTAGAAGATTGTAGTTTAGTCGGGCAGTATGGTCGGCACGGGCTTGGAGGGCCGAAGGGCCTGTTCCTGTGCTGTACATTTCTTTGTTATGTGTTCTTTTGTTGAGCTGAGGGTCCCTTTGGGTGGGTTTGATATCATCCCCCTCGCTGATCCACCCACCCAAAGTCACAATATTGGGGCTCCAGCTGGTAAGCTACCATTTCTGCCGCTTGTTGGGGTCGCAGATCATCCTTTTTCATTACATACTCAGTCTTAACCTTTGTAACGGAGCCTCCTTCCTGGCCTACACCCTCCTTCCAATAAAATCTGACTGCCCTTGCCATCTGGGAAAGGTCGTTCCTTGTCCAATTCATGTTATTACATTTCACAGCAGTAGCCACGGAAGGTGGTAGGCAATGCATTAACATAGCACAATATTGAGGGGAATTCTGACCATTTTGATATGGCAAGTCGCCTGACTGCCCACGGTAGATTTCATTAAAACGTTCCAGAAATTCCTCTGGCTCTTCAATCTTCTTAGGTTTTAGGTCGAAGATAGCAGAAATATTTATGGGCTTTTGAAATGTGCTATTCAACGCATTCAGGATTTGTGTCCCTCTATCGTAGTCTAACGCATGGGCTTGCTGAAGTGCGGCGTGGCTAGCATAATTCAGGTGATTGGTATCTTCCTAATCGGCAACTGTCTCCGAGTCTCACCAGGGGACACTCTAGCTATTTCCTCTGGTTCTTCCAAGACTTCAACGTCCCTCCCTGTCACTAGAGGGAGTTCTTTCTCTTTCAATCCTGGCATCTCCCTTTGTTCTCGATATTTGCGGTTTCCCCTTGGTCTGAAGGGATTTAGGTGGTATGCTTAATTGTTTCTGGTTAGGATCAAGCCCTTCTCTCGCTGTCTGAGATCGGGTCCTAGAGCTAACTGGGCTTGCGGAACAGAGCTCCTCCTCCCCTACTGATCGTGAAGATGGTAAATCGGGACCCACGCTATCAACCAAAAGGGCTGGTTACTGGCATGATTGGAATCTGGGGAGCAGTGACTGGATATAAATTATTATACTCTGGTGGTTCTGGAATTAGTGCAGACAATGCTACAGGTGCAGTCGGAACTTTTACTGACATTTTTAAATCATCGAATTGATCATTTTCTGTCAATTCAAGGCCAGCCATTGAACTACTTAGCCCATCTTTTGTTTGACCCGAGTCTTTACTTGCGCGTTTTTTGGGGTTTTTTTTTTTGAATGCACATTCCTTTTTCAAGACCTGTAATGTTTTTTTTTCTCCCTGTTCACTAATTGGAATTCCCATTTTAAGGGCATTGTCCTGCCAACTTGATCCTATCTCTTTCCTCTTGACAATATTGTCTCCATAATCTAATTAACTCTTTAGCTTTCATACTTTGGCTCTTTGTTTTTTTTTAATATATATATATATATATATATTTTTTTTTTTTTTTAAATTTGCTTATTTATAACCAATGGCAATTTTTTAAAATTTTATTTATTTATTTTTTTTGCTCCTTGGCAAAACGATTGAAAAAGTTCTAACAGTGTTCTTTTTAAAACTTAAAATGTTTGAAAATTCAAATTGAATTACTGCAACTTGCAAGCTTAGCTCTGATCTCAACTCAAAACTAAATTTACGATTTGCTTAACACAAACTTGTATAACATTTACAACTTAATTAATTCTTTATCTTAACAATTTTTCTTTTAACAAGTTTTTCTTACATTCTCAAAAATGTTGGCTGCTATCAATGAGGGAGCAGTTAGCTGCGGTGATGTATACCGGAGCAACGTCAACTGTCATCTCCAGATTTACACTTTTTAAAATGGTATCTGTGAGTTTCTTTAAGTTTCTATTAATTTACAAATAAAATGAGATAAACATTATTTCAGGTAAGTAAAACTTAAGATTCTGGCAATTTCAATCAATTGCTTTCGAAAATAATAACTTTTATCAAAGAGGTGGAGAAACCCACTGGTTTCCTTTAATTAATTCAAAACTTAACTTTGCTGGAGTTCACTGACTCAAAGGAAAGGTATCCGATTACACTACAGGCTGCTGCTGTTATCTCAAGGCCTGAGTGAGAAGCACTGTCTGTCGTCTTTAACTTTGGCTGCTGCTGTTACCCCTTTGAGAGACTTCTGCTTCAACCAACATGCAGCATCCAGCTCTATGGATGTTCTTTGTCTTGAAATTTATCCAAGCAATTCCCCACAATCTCAACTAGTCCTCAGGACTGCGTTTTTCGCCACTACAGTCCAAGGGTACAATTTTAGCGTAATCAACTATAGATTTAAAACACTCACACATGGAATTGAATCATCTGTTTTAGATGTCGCATCAACCCATAACCTAACCCAAGCCGAATCAGAACTCACACATGGAGTTGAACCATCTTCAGATTTAGATGTCACATCAACCCATAACCTAACCCAAGCCGAATCAGAACTCACATGGAGTTGAACCATCTTCAGATTTAGATGTCACATCAACCCATAACCTAACCCAAGCCGAATCAGAACTCACACATGGAGTTGAACCATCTTCAGATTTAGATGTCACATCAACCCATAACCTAACCCAAGCCGAATCAGAACTCACATGGAGTTGAACCATCTTTAGATTTAGATGTCACATCAACCCATAACCTAACCCAAGCTGAATCAGAACTCACACATGGAATTGAACCATCTTCAGATTTAAAAACACTTATTTAACTGAACCCTCATCTGCTGAAGTCACATCAGTCGTCAACAACACAATTAACCCAAAACTGAACTATCAATTATGATATCCCATCAGTTTAATTTGCTAATCCCCAGACTGACCTTTGATTTCGTCGAGACGATCTTTCCGTACCAACCGCGAGTGACCAGACTAATCAGACGATAAGAAGAGGGGAAAAAGCAATGCGCGGTCATTTTCCAGCTATACATTATGGGCCCCTTCTTCCCACTCTCCCTGTTCATAATCAATCTAATTCTGATTTCGCGGTTGGTCAGAACCGTCTTGAGAAATCCCGGGTTTTCGGCACCAAATGACAAATCCCAAATTTCTTTACCCGTCAGTCTGGCCTCAATAAAAGTCGAGGTGGATTTGCAGGTACAGCATTAGTTAGTTTATGTGACTTGCAAGCCTGACTCAGTTCACAGCAAGTACAAAACACATCTTGCTTCGTACACCTCTGGAATGAAGTGAGTCTGTAGAACAAAGGGATCTCTACTACTCACACAGCTGGCATCAAGTTTCACATACACGATTCCCATAGGTCATCCTATACACCTCCTGACCTATCCATACACTCTAATTGGCTCACTTCCAATCCCTTCCTCTGGCCCCTATTACCCAGCATCCTTTTCCCCTCCGTAGCTGGACACACCTCTTCCTTTGCTTTGCCATGCGGTCTGAAATCCTTTGTCTGTGAACTCACCAGGATTAGACTGGCCTATCTCTACATTACATTAACTAGTATCTCTAAAGTAACTATTTTATATCACATTCGTCATATATAGAACCTTAGTTAGGCCACACTTGGAGTATAGTGTTCAATTCTGTTCGCCACACTACCAGAAGGATGGGGAGGCTTTAGAGAGGGTGCAGAAGAGATTTACCAGGATGTTGCCTGGTATGGAGGGCATTAGCTATGAGGAGCGGTTGAATAAACTCGGTTTGTTCTCACTGGAACGACGGAGGTTGAGGGGCGACCTGATAGAGGTCTACAAAATTATGAGGGGCATAGACAGGGTGGATAGTCAGAGACGTTTCCCCAGGGTAGAGGGGTCAATTACTAGGGCATAGGTTTAAGGTGCAAGGGGCAAGGTTTAGAGTAGATGTACGAGGCAAGATTTTTACACAGAGGGTATTGGGTGCCTGGAACTCACTACCGGAGGAGGTGGTGGAAGCAGGGATGATAGTGACATTTAAGGGGCATCTTGACAAATACATGAATAGGATGGGAATAGAGGGATACGGACCCAGGAAGTGTAGAAGATTGTAGTTTAGACGGGCAACATGGTCGGCACGGGTTGGAGGGCCGAAGGGCCTGTTCCTGTGCTGTACTTTTCTTTGTTCTTTGTCCCTTTCATTCCACGAGCTATAACTTTGCTCACAGGCCTGTTGTGTGGCTCAATATCAAATGCAAAAGAAATCCATCATGGCTCTCCTTAATTAACCTGCATTTATCCTTGTGACTATTAATCCTGTCCCGCATTATAGTTTCTAGAAGTTTCCCACCACCAAAGTTTAACTGACTGGTCTGCAGTTGCTCAGTTACAGGAAAGTTGTTTAAATTCTGCTTCACCAGCACTGCATCACACGTGGATACAGTTATTTCATTGTGATATGCAGTCCTGATATTTTCCATTGATCATGAATGGAGTATTATAGCTTGAATACAAGTTGAGGCAGTGTAATAAAGCAGAGTGAAGAATATAGCGCGCAAATGAACAAATCTGTGCAATTAATAGCAAGATGCAGTTCATGACTTTTTGCTGCAGGTACGATTCCACTGCCATATCTTGTGAAAGAGTTAGTTCAATTTCCATAAATACGACTGGATGGAACTTGCAGGGGAAAGTGCTTTGATAAATCCATGCTTTGGGTCCCAGATCACAAAATCAATGTCTTTCGGAGTCCTGAAACAGCAAGAGGAAAAATTTCCATCAGCTCTTACAATTCTAATCTGGGTAAAATTATATCAACATTTTCTGTGTCTTGTATTTGTCAGCTCCTGGACATGTACAGTGCACTGTAGGTAAAAGGGAACTGTCTGCCTCACAGTCAGCTCCCTGTACACAACAACAGGTAGAAGACAATCATTGGCATCATTCGGTGCTATATACAGGACTGAAAAAGACCACTTCAGCCTCAAAGTTGACAAAATAATATTGACGACTGCTATCTCTGCTGTATATCTATCCAGTTGCCTCCTGAGTCTGTCAACACCATCTGCTTCTACTGTCACCCCTCAGACTCGATGGGCTGAATGGCCTCCTTCTGCACTGTAAATTCTATGAAATAAGCGTCAATCTTTAAAGTCAAACCTTAATTCAGTTTACCTGTTGTCACCTCGAGCCTTTAACTGTTATTCAAAACTGTGATTGGTTTTAATGGCTTTCGTTTTATCTGCACTTTTGATAATCTTGCATAATAAAATTTCACTTGCATGTTCTCCAATGTGAACGTTACTAGTTGCAATTACCAAAGATCCTCATACAAGGCATCAGTTTACATCCAATTCACACACAGTGAGGATTTTACCAAGTGCGGTGTGACCATGGAAATATGAAATTGGAATCCAGTCCTGTTATTTTAGAGAAAATATAACCACAAAAAAACAGGAATAAATGTCTGGAGCCTGCCCCAGACAGAAGACTTGCTAAAATGAATGTAATTTCAGTAAACATTACATACAGAAAGATCAAGTGCCTTTGGAGAACACTCAGGGAAGAATAATCCCCCACCCTATCCCCGTAATCCCACACGGAGGCAATTTAACATGCCCAATCCATCTAACCGGCACATCTTTGGATTGTGGGAGGAAGCCGGAGGAAACCCACGGAGACACGGGGAGGAAGGTGACAACGCCACGGGTACCAAACCCGGGTCTCTGGCGCTGAGGCAGCAGTGCCAACCACTGCGCCGCCGTGTCGTCCCCTGTCATAAGGTTCAGCTTGGTAATCGAGAAGAGCAAGGAATGATCTAAAGTAGAACTTCTAAATTGGAACAGGGCTCATTTCAATGGGATGCAGAGATCAAAGTCTGACGGCAAAAACTGTTCCATAAGAGTTGTAGAGTTTTTACAGCAGGAAAAGAGGCCTTTTGCCCATCACGTCATCACACACCTATCCAGTCTAATCCCACTGTCCAGCACCTGGTCCGGAGCCTTGTCTGCTGAAGCATTTCAAACGCTCATCTAAATACTTATTAAACACGGTGAGGATTCCCGCCTCCACCACCCTTTCAGGCAGCGAGTTCCAGATTCCCACCACCCTCTGGTCACAATAACCACCCTGGTTATTGAAGCCTCCACTGAGGGGAAATGTTCCTCCCTCTCCACCCTATCTATGACCCTCAGAATTTTTTATTTATTTAAAAAAATAAATTTAGAGTACCCAGTTAGTTTTTTCCAATTAAGGGGCGATTTAGCGTGGCCAATCCACCTAGCCTACACATCTTTGGGTTGTGCGGTGCGAAAAGCACGCAAACACGGGGAGAATGTGCAAACTCCACACGGACAGTGACCCAGAGCCGGGATCGAACTTGGGACCTCGGCGCCGTGAGGCAGCAGGGTTAACCCACTGTGCTGCCCTGACCCTCATAATTTTATACACCTCAATCCGGTCCCCCTCAGCCTTCTCTGCTCCAAGGAAAACAACCCCAACCTATCCAGCCTCTCTTGATAGCTGGAACGCTCCAGCCCAGGCAACATCCTGGTGTATCTCCTCTGCACCCTCTCCAGTGTAATCACATCCTTCCTATAGTGTGGCGACCAGAACGGGACACATTACTCCAGCTGGGACCTAACCAGTGTTTTATACAGCTCCCGCATAACCTCCCAGCTCTTGTGTGCCTGAGTTAATAAAGGCAAGTGTCCAACATTTGTTCTTAGCCACTATCTACCGGACCTGCTGCCTTCAGGGATCTATGGTCATGCACACAAAGGTTCCTCTGTGCCTCCTATTCCCTTAGCTTACTAGTCCTCCCAAAATGCATTACCTCACACTTTTCAGGGTTAAATTCCATTTGCCACTGTTCTGCCCATCTAACCAGTCTGCAACATTGGCCCATAATCTGAGGCTTTCCTCCTCGCTATTCACCACACCACCAATTTCTGTGTCAAGGAACAATGGTGGTTTTTAAGTAGTGATACTTCAGTTTCAGGATAGGTGCATTTTAACAAAGAGGAAAGATAGGGCATTCAAAGACAGGGCTCCTGGATGCAGAGAGAGATAGACAACATGATGAGATAAGGAACGTTGTGTATGATGCATGTCAGGTGAATTCCAGGCCAAATACAATAAGTTGAGGGGGAGAGGTTGCAATGTTCTTGTCGGATGGCCTGATTTATTACAAGAACACTTGTAGCTAAAGCTATAAACAATTTATTACCACTAACTGTGGGTCAACTATGTACAAAACAACAGATGAATAACAGTATGATCATGCACAAGCAACCTCTCTCTCCCAGCTCTCCAGTCAGTCTGAGGTCCCCTGACTCGAACATTCACTTATATACAAATGAGACACCTATTGGTTAGTCGGTGAATTACAAGACAACCATGATATCACCACAGAGGTGAGGACGGAAGTGCAACTGGCAAAAAGAGAATATGGGAATTAAATGAGAACCAACGTAAATGGGAATCCAAAATTCTTCTACAGGCATGTAAATAGTAAATTGGTTATAAGAGGTGGGATGGGTCTAATTACGGATAAAGCGATGATATTTGCTAGGAGACTAAGGGAAAGCCTAGAATACTGATGAGTACTTACCTTCGGTACTTACTAAAGGAAAATGACATCAGCGCAAGTAGAGTTTATAGAGGTAATTAACGGAGGGGTGAAAACTGAACAGGAGGAGATATTGGAAAGGTTGGATAAGTGATAAGTCACCTGGTCCGGGAGTGTGGTGGACAGGCCAATCTTACAAGCTTGCCTAGATCACAGAATTTACAGTGCAGAAGCCATTCGGCCCATCGAGTCTGCACCGGCCCATAGAAAGATCACCCTATTTAAGCCCACATCGCCACCCTATCCACGTAACCCAGTCAACTCATCTAATCTTTTTGGACACTAAGGGCAATTTAGCATGGCCAAGCCACCTAACCTTTGGACTGTGGGAGGAAACCGGAGCTCCCGGAGGAAACCCACGTCGACACGGGGAGAACGTGCAGACTCCGCACAGACAGTGACCCAAGCGGGGAATCGAACCTGGGACCCTTCGCTGTGAAGCAACTGTGCTAACCACTGTGCTACCATGCTGCCCTCTGGCACCTCCCTTAGATATAAGGAAGGTGCCAGAGGATTGGAGAGTGGCAAATGTGATACCCTTATTCGAGAAATAATAGGCTGGTGTCATGTGAATGGGCCTTTAAGAAAAGTGTGCATTATCAAATGGCTGCAGTGATGTCAGTGTGTGGGTGGAGCTGGGCTCTGCTCTGCTTTTTACTTTCGTTTTGAGCTGGGAGCTGTTTTTGGCACTGTGTTTAGTTTTGCTTTCAGTTGGAGAGCTGCATTCAAACCAAGCAGATGTGTGTATTGATCTCTCTCTCTGCAATCTAAAGAATGTCTCCAGATCACTTGACGATTTCAAAGTGATACCTGTTTCTGTAAGGAATGCAAACCTGCTGTCTTGGTTAAAAAGGGTGTTTTGACTTATGGATGTTGTTTGGAAAGTTATTCAGGGTTATCTATAGAGTACTGTGTCTTTTGAGGGGGGAGGGGTTATCAGGGCTGGGCGTTGATAAGATGTTTACTGTGTGTTTATAAAATGTTAACTGGATTCATAGAATAAACATTGTTTTGTTTTAAACATACTTTAGCTCGCTGTTGCATCACACCTGTAAAGTAGGCCCTTGCGCTCCACATAGCCACAATCTATTTAAAGTTGTGGGTCAGGTGAACTCCATGGTATACTTTGGGGTTCTCAAAACCCTGGCCCATAATAAATGTTTCTAAAATTGAGGTTCATGGAATAGTACTGCCCGTGTCAGTTTGGCTCTTAAAACTTGTCTTAAGGACAGAACACTGAGTAGTGGTAAATGGTTATTTTTCAGACTGGAGGATGGTAGTCGGTGGTGTTTTCCCAAAGCTCAAGGCTAGGGCTACCTCTTTTTTGACAGATATAAATATCTTGGACATTGAAACACAGGAGCAACATTTCAAAAGATTGCTAATGATGCCAAAGTTGTGGCAAACAGGGAGGATGATACCAGCCCACTGTAACTAAGTGGGCAGACAAGTGACAGATGGAATTTAATACCGAGAAGAGCTAGACGATGTATTTTGGCAGAATGGATGGGAAGCAAAAGGATAAGAGTTAATAGCACAGTTCTAAAGAGGAACCTCGGATTCACGTGCATAGATCATGGAAGGTGGCAGGTCGTATTGATAAGAGTGATTTGCAAAGCACAAGTGATCTCATGAATAGAGATATTGAGTAAAAATCAGGGACGTTATACTGAACTTTTATAAAGTTATGGCGAGGCCACGACTAAAGTGATATTTTTTTTAAAAAGAAATTTAGAGTGCCCAATTATTTATCTTTCTAATTAAGGGGAGATTTAGTGTGACCAATCCACCTACATCTAAGTGTTATAACCAGTTTCAGTCGGATGTGAAGGTCTTTGGGAGGGTGCAGAGGTGTTTATCAGAATGGTCCCATTGTTTTTTCTTTAAAAAAAAAAATTTAGAGCATCCAATTCACTTTTTCCAATTAAGGGGCAATTTCGCGTGGCCAATCCACATACCCTGCACACCTTTGGGATGTGGGGGTGAAACCCATGCAAACACGGGGAGAATGTGCAAACTCCATGCGGACAGTGACCCAGGGCCGGGATCGAACCTGGAACCTTGGCGCCGTGAGGCAGCAGTGCTAACCACTGTGCTGCCCAGAATGATTCCATCGTTGAGAGATTTTAGCTGCAAGATTAGGTTAGAGAAGTTGAGTTCTTGGAACGAGAGAGATTTGATAGAGGTATATAAGATTATGTCCTGTTCAGATAAGGTAGATAAGGAAAAGCTATTCCCATGAGCTTATGTACAAGTAATAGGAGACTCAGATTTAAAGTTTTGGGAAAGAAATGCAAGGGGGATGTGAGAAACTTTTCTGATGCAGCAAGTGGTAATGACTTGGAACTTACTGCCAATCAGGACGGTGGAATCAGAGAATGGCAGTAATTCTCCAGGCGTTCGCTGGCGGTGTGACTCACTGGTCCCGTGCCAGCGTAATCCCGCCCGCAGGTTTCCTGGTGGTGTGGGGATGGCTTCAATGGGAATTCCTACTGATTGTGGCAAGAACTGAGAATCCTGCCGGCAGTTAACGTGCGCTGTCTCCTGTCACCGGGAAACAAGCGGCTCGGAGGACGGAGAATCAGCCCAGTGAATGATTTGAAAAGGAAACTGGACGGATGTTTGTGTGAAATAGACTTGCAGAGTTATGGGGGATAGAGCCTCGATTGGTCCACAGACTTAGCATGGGCGAGAAAGGCTTCTGAAAAATCCCAACTCTTTCTCATCGCGTCATCGTAACAGCCGCTCTCACCAGTTCAGCACATTGACGACCGCACTCCCATCAGGACGGAGGAAAGCCACCGTTTCCAACTCGGTAGCCACACTGGGATCAAGTCCAACACGTAGCGAGCCTTCAGGAACAAACTTACTGCGGAGAAAATAAACAGAGTAAACCCCACCAGGGACCCACTTTGCCCCAAATGGGAGAGAATAAGATAAAGTGATACCAGCCATTCCTCGTTCATTTTTTTCCCCCCAATATCTGCTTGAACAGCAGGCGGCAAGTATTTCCCCACAAGCTTCACTTGTGTGATCAGTCCGAGGGTTTGACTCAGTCAGACTGACAGGAGTTTTCAATACTTGGTGTACATTCCAGTCACCCGAATAGTAAGAAATATAGCATGAAGCCAGAAGTGACAATAAAACAAGACAGGGTTCTTACTCTTAAATATCAGACAGATTATGTTTTCCTGCCTCGCAGCAACAAGTCATTGCTGTGACCTTCCTTGGGAATGATGTTGGATATGGAACATATTCTCAGTATAACAGGAAGTCCCGTCACACTAATCGGTCGATGGACATCAGTTTAGTAAGGACACGGGTCTCCAAACCGAGTAAAAGTAAGAATGACGTTTTATTCACAAACAGTATATTTACACTCCCCGGTACCTCTCCCTGATCAGTGCCTTACTGCCCAACCTTATATACACTGGGTAATAGTGATACCTGCTGAATATCCGGGGGAGCTTGTACTCCGCAAGGAACACGGGGAAGATGAGATTCCCAACCCCTTAGGATGTTGTGTGGGATATTACATCCCCTCCCCCGCAAAGACCCCCTCGACGAGCGACGAGACGGAGAGGAGCAGCAGACGAGTCTCTCCGGATCCGGTAAGTCCTCATGGACCTGATGCACTAGAGCAGTCAGTATACATCGAGCAGGCGAACGGTGTCAACAGGCGGAAAGATGTGGCCGACGATCGTCAGGAGGTGTCTGAACTACGTCTCGGCACCCGAGATCTGCATCGCCATCTCGGAGTCTGATGAGACAACGTCGAGCAGGTTGGCGTCGTGGTTCAGCAATGAGGCCGGAGGATCCAGGGCAGGCTTCTTTCGAGGTACTTCACGAGGGAGCAACTGCCATGGGCGAATGTGATCCCGGTGTCGATTCAAGAGTCGCCCCTGGACTCTAACTTGGTACGAGACTGGCCCCGTTTGACGGACGACAATCACAGAGAACCAATGAGCACCGTCGTTGATGTCACCAACAAACAACATCAGATGCAAAGCGGTGAAGAGGTGAAACTGGGCAATGCCCTGGTGAATCTCGGTTACAACGCACCTTTGCATCAATGTCCGGCATAATCAAATTCAGTCGTGTATGAAGTCTACGACCCATTAACATCTCAGCAGAGACTAACCCAGTTACCTCGTGTGGCGTGGTCCTGTATGGAAATGAAAATCTTGCTAGTCTTGTGTCCATTGAGCCGGACGTCTGATTCTTGAGCCCCCGTTTATCCGTCTGTACAACCCTCTCCTGCCAAGCCATTGGATGGTACGGGGCAGTGCGGATGTGGCGAATCCCATTGCTCTTCACAAAAGCGACACTCTTTGCTTGTGAAGGAGGCCCCGCTGTGGGTCACTGGTAACTTTCAGGATTCAGTGGGTGGAAAGGGAAATGCGCAATCGCCCAATGGTCGCCCGGGAGGTGATCGTCGCCATCTTGTGGACCTCTAGCCACTTTGAGTGTCGTCCACCAGGACGAGAAACGCCAAACCCAAAAAGGGACCGGCCAAACCAGCGTGCACACGGGCCCAAGGGCGTCCCTGCCATTCTCAAGAATGTAGGGGAGCCGCCGTAGGGATCTTTGGTGCGCCTGGCAAATAGAGTACTGGTGGGCCAACGACTCGATATTCGTGTCCAATCCCAGTCACCAGACTTAGCTTCTCACCAGCATCTTCATTCTGGACACCTCGGGATGTTGTGAAGGTCTTTTAGCACGGCAGCCTGTCCCTTCGCCAGAACAACAACCCTGGTGACCCACAGGAGGATACTGTCCTCCACGGTCAACTCTGGCAATTTTGAGGAGAAAGCCTTCAACTCCCACTAGTAGCTGCAGATGCTGCCCCCCCTCTCCCTCCCCCCCTGTATAGCGCCGGGTGACGCACCTTGGAAAGTACAATGTTGGCCTGCGTCCAGTCACAAACACACGAGGCAGTCATGGAGAATATGGCTTTGGTGCGCATGCCGAAGAGAGTGCGAACGGAAGCTGGGTATATTCAGAGTCCTTTGTGCATATTAATTATGACGTACTATCGTGATGATTTAACGAGCTCCAGCGCTAGATAAGCTTTGCTCCTGTCCAATTTCGGGAATGTACAACCACCGGCTAATGGTGCATATAAATCCTCGACGCGAGGTAAAGGGTAACCTTCTGAGCTTGAAGCCATGCTCAGTCAATTTATAGTCTCCACAGGAGCGGACAGTCTTATCCGGCTTCATTACAGGACCCACCGGCGTCACCCAATCAGCGAAGCACACTGGCCGGATAATGCCCAAACTTTCCGAACGCATCGGGAACCAGGCGGGCACGAAAATATTGGATTTGGGATTCCGGGTCCACCTGGATTTTGGTCACAGCACATTTAATGGTACCCAAACCAGGCTGGAAAACCTCTGGGAATTTGCTCAGTACCCTACACAGATCGCCAGACCCCACTTGGAGGATTTTCAATCCAACTACAGCTGGTGTTGCCAATCGTGACCCAACAGGCCGGGGTCGCTAACTTGCACAATAATGAGGGGAAGGTGCAGTGACTGGTGCCCACAAACTACCAGGGGGAAGGTGGACCCCGCTATAATCAGCTGTTGTCTGTAAACGTGGCCAAACGAGCTGCCGTGCACTCCTTACTTGATGAGTTCAAACGTGCTCTGTGCCACCACAGAAACAGCCACTCCAGTATCCAGCTCGTTTTGAAGCACATGACCATTCACCTGTATTGGAACACGAATAGGGGCCACGCGGGGCTTTGCCAAACAGTTCAGCTACATCTCAGCCTCATCCTCTTACGGGTCATCCAGATGCTGGGCCATGCCCAGAGGTTCAGGCCTTGGAGCATTGGCCTTCCTGCTGCTGGTGGTCACGCATAGACATGTATTCACATGTAGCACAGGCCAGAATCACCTTCAGGCCAGAATCACCTTCAGCCCAGTGCTGGGTCTTGGCGGTCAGCCCTTTACCCTTTACCCAGAAGCCAGAGTCACAGTGGTATTCGGTCCAGGCCACGGGGCTACCACGTGAGGGATGACGCCCCAAAGTGTTCACCTCCATCCCTTGTATCTCTTGGACACCGTGTTCCGCGCTATCCTGGGTCAGGGAGATCTGTAGCGCCTGCTGAAACGTTACGGAAACTTCACCCAAAGGCCTCTTCTGGGTTTCCATATTGTTGATACCACAGACCAAGCGGTCGCAGAGCACATCAGACAAAACCGTCCCAGACTCACAAAACACGGCGATCTTCCATAGCCAAGGCACAAACCCGGTGATGGACTCACCCTAGAATCTCTGCGGCATTAAGCTGATATCTTTGAATGTTTATCGGCGGGGTTGGGTTAAAGTGTTGCCATGAGCTGGTCGAATGTTTGCGTATCTGGCGTTACCAGGTGCGGACTCCCGATCACTCCGAACGTATGCGGTCCACAGGCAGTCAACAATATGACTGTCTGGAGCTTGCTTTCGGTAATATTGTTAGGCCGGAAGAAGTAACACATTCGTTCACCAGCATCAAATGCATCTAACCGCCCAAACAGAGGCCTGACAAAGCAAATTAATCCAAACCTGGGTCCAGGGAATCGGGGAGGTGGCTCAGCTGAGTAGGCCGCAGCATCGACAGCGAACCACTTTACTCCTCGTCGCCAGTTTAGAACAGACGCTGGAGACCAAACCGAGTAAAAGTAAGAACTAAGCTTTATTCACAAACAGTATATTTACACTCCCCGGTGGACCCATACTGGGTACGTCGCCCTGGTCGGTGACTTACTGCCCGACCTTATATACACTGTGTAATAGAGACACCTGCCCCTAGCAGGAGAGCTTGTACTCCACAAGGAGCATAGGGAAGATGAGCATTCCCACCCCATAGGACCGATGCGGGATATTACAATCAGGAACAGCAAGAAATGTTTGTCCAGTTTTATTTGGTACCCAATATGCCTAATCTTTGATATCTGCAGTTGTACAAACACCACCCACTGGGAAATTATACCATGCATAAGACATGTGGTCGTTACCTGAAGTGCGCCATGTGGTAGAACATAGGCTGTTTGTAGAAGGTGTCCTGACTACTGTTCACAATGACTGGACTGTCTGCAAAGTTTCTCACCCAGTTAGGACCACCTTGCAAGTTCAAGGCAATATTCCAATCTGTCCAACCGGTTACAAAATTATTCATATTCTGGAATGTCAGAAACAACAAAGATTAGCATTTCACAGCTTGATCTACAGCCCCCCCCCCCCGCCCCCATTGGTATTCCCCAGAACCAACTTTACCGTGCGTTAGGTTCACCCACATATCTCCGTACTCTTATTCTGTTTAAAGATCATGAAGAAGCCAGTGAGATTTTATTCTCCATTGGCCGGTGATGCTGAGATTAAGGCTTTGTTGAAGCCATTGGGGTTTTTTTTTTTAAATTTAGAGTACCAATTCATTTTTTCCAATTAAGGGGCAATTTAGCGCGGCCAATCCACCTACCCTGCACGTCTTTGGGTTGTGTGGTGGCGAAACCCACGCAGACACGGGGAGAATGTACAAACTCCACACGGGACAGTGACCCAGAGCCAGGATCGAACCTGGGACCTCGGCGCCGTGAGGCAGCAGTGCTAACCACTGCGCCGCCGTGCTGCCCGTTGATGCCATTGTTAACCAGACATTTGGAGACATCAAGAGGAGAGTAAGTGGCAATATTTAGATTTATCCCCATTAAGATAGCACACAGATATCACGACACAAAGACCAAATTAACCACGGGACATATACCAGAATCCCACTCTCACTATTTAGGGGATCCACACAGTGGGACTCAGGAGCTCAGATTCCCTGAATTAATTTCCATTCAGGCGCGCTCTCCCTCTTGCCCACTCACCTGAATGATGTCGTGGCTGTACATGGCACCACGTTCCCAACTTCCCAGTTGTACCTTGTGTTCCCACGGCATGAATCCGGTGCAGGCCTCTGTGGAAAACAGGTAATATTCTGGGAAAAGGTAGTGTGTGGTACCCAGAGTTTTATCAGCTGGTGTCAACATATTGAGGTACCAGTGCACTGCAATGCCGTGTACATACTGAGCAGTGTGCACGTCATTCAGGACCTGACAGAATAGAGCAAAATGTTAATTAGTGCCAGTGTTGTTGATCCTTGGCTGCACCCAGCATAGTAGGAGGATTTTAAGCCTCCCCATACTCTCTGGGGGTCTCAGAGTAATTGTACTTCCCTCCGGGGAGGCAGTGGCGTAGTGGTATTGTCGCTGGACTAGTAATCCAGACACCCAGGGTAAGGCTCTGGGGACCCGGGTTGGAATCCCATCGTGGCAGATGGTGAAGTTTGAATTCACTGGAATTACAAGTCTAAAGGTGACCATGAAACCATTGTGGATTGGCCACGTTAAATTGCCCCTTAATTGGAAAGAAAATGAACTGGGTACTCTAAATTTATTTATTTTTTTAAAGAAAAAGAAAGAGATAGGCAATAAATGCAGGTCCAGCCAGTGATGCCCACACCCCGGGAGCGAATAAAACCCATCAGGGGGAAACATGCACCAGCTGTTTGTTTGACATCCCTCCCATCCAGCCTTCTCCCACCTGCTCAGTCCTTCTCCTGGGCCTCCTGTACTCTCGCCCGCTCCTGCACACCCATTCACCCACTCCTTTGCCCAACAGTTACCCCTGCCCACCCTCCCCTTACCATACAGGCCCCTCCCCCTCCTGCCATTTCTCCCTCAGACCATGTGCGTCGGTGCTGGAATATTAGTGAATTGGCATTCTGCAGGTGTCAATTCAAAGGTGGTTTTCCCTTCACTGGAATCTGGATTACAAAACAGAGATTCTGGTAAATTTCAGCACTTGCAGATGTTTGGAAGAACGTGATGCAAACTCATTGCAGCCTACAAAATTCTGAAGCGGCTCGATAGGGTGGACACAGAGGTTGTTTCCATTGGTTGGTGAATCTTAAAACACGAGGGCAACAGTGCTAAGGCTGGGATAGACAGGTCTCTCAGAGAATTAAAGAATAGGGGGAACAGACGAGAAAATTAGCTTGAAGCCCAGGACCAGCCATGATCGCATTGAATGGCAGAGCGCGCTCACTGGGCTGTGTGATCTACTCCTGCTCCTATTTCCTACACCCGTACATTCGAAGAAACATACTTTAAACCAAATGCTGTATTATTCTTCCTCCGGTTACCAATAAAGAGCTGATTTTTATTCCTAATTAAATGAAGCTGTCATTTATGAGACTGATCGCGGGATTATCCGGTCCCTCAGCTGCGTGTTACTCAGACCGTGCGCTATTTGCTGGATTCTATCTTCCCGTCGCTTTTCAATGGGATTCCCGATTGAAACCATAGCATACCGCCACGAAGCCCACTGACGTGATGCGCTGGGAAAAAGACTTAATCTCAAATCACACTCACCACTTTTGCCCAGTATGGCAATAAGATTCTCTGGTCGTCGAGGATCATGAGCTGCACGCCCTTGTGAGCACTGTTCTGTAATGCTGGTCCGAGATCCAGCACAATGAAGTCTCGCTGCATCTCGGCTGTGAACCCCAAGCACTGGAAGCTGTAGTTGGCCATCAAACCTGTCGTGGGCTCATTCTGTGTTGTCACGGCCCAAAACGTGAGGTTGTGTTTTGCATATTCATCCAGAAACCTGGAGAAGAGGGAATCCGACTGTGAGACAAGATTGATGGGAAATGGGACAAGAAAATGAACTAGTGATTGGCTTAATTCCTTTACGAGAATACGTTTAAAACTGCTCAGCAAATATATTAGATGTTACGAAGTTACTATTTCTGTTGTTTCTTATTTTGTTGTTGGCAGTTGCCGTTAGTTAGCATATTATTTATTTATTTTTAAACGATCAATGTATATATTATTACAAAGTTGTAAAATGGGAAAATTTTGTTTGATCAAAAAACTTTAATAAAATATATATATTTTTTTTCCAAAAACTGCTCAGCAAAGTTGTTCTCTTTTAGCCCTTGGAATGATAATTCTAATCTGGGAGCTGAGTTTAAACTCCTGAATTGGAGAATGAACTATGCATGGTGCGTGGAGTTTGTGATCATCGGCATGGGGTCATTAATGGAATAGGGAGGATTTATGGAGGAAACTGGTTAGAAATGTTCCAGCTCCTACAGGTGACTTAGACTTTGTGGGAATTTCCAAAGGAAGGCCATGGTGGTACACCTGCACCAAATCCTGGATAAAGAGTGGATTTTGAGGTGGGCCAGGCAGACAAGGCGCTGTACCCGGAGGAAACCCACGCAGACACGGGGAGAACGTGCAGACTCCGCATAGACAGTGACCCAAGCCAGGAATCGAACCCGGGACCCTGGAGCTTCAGGAGCCACTGTGCTAACCACTGTGCTGCCGTGCCGCCCAAGTGTATGTGTCAGAAGTGGGATTCACATCCTTCCTCTAGTGTGGCACCCAGAACTGTACACAGAATTCCGGCTAAGATCTTAGTAGTGTCTTGTACAAGTTCAGTATAACCGCCTTGCTCTTGTACTTTATGCTCCCATTAATAAAGCCCAGAATACTATCTGTTTTATTAACTGCTCTCTCCCCCGTCCTGCCACCTTCAATGATCTGTGCACAGACACACCCAGGTCCCCCTCCTCCTGCACCCCTTTAAGAATTTTACCCGTTTTATATTATCTCTACATGTTCTTCCAACCAAATTGCATCACCTCACACCTCTCCACATTGAACTTCATCTGCCACCTATTTGCCCACTCCACCAACTGGTCTCTGTCCGTTAAGTTCTACACTGGCCTCTTCCCACTTTACAATCCTTCCAAGTTTTGTACCATCTACAAACTGTGAAACTGGTCCCTGCCCATCAAGATCTAGGTCATTAACATATATCAGGAATGATATGAAGATGCCAATGTTGGACTGGGGTGGGCACAGTAAGAAGTCTTACAACACCAGGTTAAAGTCCAACAGGTTTATTTGGAATCACAGATCACAGAATTTACAATGCAGAAAGAGGCCATTCGGCCCATCGAGTCTGCACCGGCCCTTGGAAAGGGCACCCTACCTAAGCCCACACCTACACCCTATCCCCGTCTTACCTTTTTTGGACACTAAGGGCAATTTATCACGGCCAATCCACCTACTCCTGCACATCTTTAGACTGTGGGAGGAAACCGGAGCACTCGGAGGAAACCCACGCAGACACAGGCAGAACGCGCAGACTCCGCACAGACAGTGACCCAGGCCGGGAATCGAACCCGGGACCCTGGCGCTGTGAAGCCATTATGCCAACCTCTATGCTACCGTGCTGCCCCTCATGAGAATGACGAGCACTTTGAGTGCAGCTCCCGGGTGACTGAAGTCAATAATATATCAGGAAAAGTAGGGCCCCAGTGCCGACTCTATGCAACGCCAATGCAAACCTTCCACCAGCCTGAAAAATGTCCATTGACCGTTACTCTCTGCTTTCTGATTGATCAGACAATTTTTTATTCACATTGGTGCTGTCCCTTTTATTCCGTCATCTATAACAAGTCTGTCGTGGGGCGCTGTATCAAATATCTTCTGAAAGTCCATATACAGCACATCAACAGCATCACCCTCATCGACTCTTTCCGTTACCCTCTCCGGCAAGTTGGTTAAACTTTAATCTTGAATCACACAAGACCGGGTGATGGATGTTAACGGGATTGTGGTTCTCACGCTGCATGTAAAGGGGCAGTGTGTCTCCATCAGGGACTGAGAGTCAAGCGCCTGTTTGTCCCTGTGCATCTTCTTGGAGAGAGGGTGCTCACCCAATCACATTGTGCATCTCTCATTCTCTCTCTCACCTGATGAAGTATCTTGCCCATAACTTGTAGTATTGTCCCCCAGGCTTTCCCTTCAGAGTCCCCTTCCCAATCATGGAATCGCTGGTTTTCATCCAGGACGGAGCCGTCCATGGACTGGCAAAGAAGGACAAGGGGCGTTTGGACATTGCTTTGGCTGTCTGCATTATTGGAATCTAGATAGGGGGACAAAAAAATCGAATTAAAATGAGAGTGGATTGGATCTACCACGCGTGAGGCCATCAGATCGGCACTTTTGGGGATGTTTGAAACATAGAAGGGGGGGGGGGGATAGTGAGGGGACAGGGGAGTAGAGAGGAGAGGGTAGGAGGAAAGGGGAGCTGGAGGGGAAGCAGGGGGATAGGAGAAGAGAAGGATAGGGCCTGGAAAAGGGAAAGGAGAGAGTGGGCAAGATAAAGAAGTGGGGAAGGAGGAACTGAGGAAGGGGGATCAGGAGGGGGAAATAAGAGAGAAGGAATGGGGCACAAAGGGAAGACAAGCATGAGAGAGTGGAGGAGCGGCAGGTAATGAGGACACAAACAGGTGAGCAACGCACTGACTGCTGCTCCCCACCGCCAAAATGTCAAACTTGGTCACATTGCATTTCCCCATTTCAATCTCGAAGGGAGGTGAAGTGTTTTGCCTTCATATTGGTGTCTTCCTTGGTCAAACTGAAGCGTTTCAGATCCAGGTCTCCAGGATGGTCATCATACGTGTACGCACGTGTCGAAAAGTCACAGCTCGCCATGGGCACACGGATAATATTATACTCAATTCCTGCATTTTGGGGAAATTGGAAACATTAAAAAGGTCAGTGTTTCCAGACCAGAGCTTTCCTGCAGAGAATCTAGACAACACCATTTAATGTGGAGATGAGGGGGGGTTTCTTCTCTCCGAGGGGAGTGATTCTGTGGAAATCTTTACCGCAGAGAGCAGCAGAGGCTGGGTCATCACCCATGTTCAAGGCTACAGGTTTTTAATCAGTAAGGGAATCAAGGGTTATGGGGATAAGGCGGGAAAGTGAAGTGAGTTGAGGATTATCACATCAGATCAGTCATGATCTCATTGAATGGGACAGTCTCAATGGGCTGAATGGCCTACTTCTGCTCCTATGTCTTACGGTCTTATCGCCACGGGAAAACATGAGGTTTGAACACAGAGTATATAATCATACAGCTGCACAGTTATAATTCTGGTTGCTTTGTAGCACGGTAAAAATTTAATTCTGTTTCACACAAACCTTCTTCAGAGAAGTAGGACCGGAGAAGATTTGCCTGGGATCCAGCAGAAAGTGACAGAATGTTAATAGCTGCTGCATCGGTTACGGCACCGCCAAATCCCTTTATCCGCTGGTATTTCTTTTTCACATCAAAAATCAGTTGCAAACCTAGGAAAACAGGCCATCATTAAAAGGGACAGAAAATATGGAGGTGGATTTAAAGTAAACCTCAGCAATATTTAACTCTTTGCCCTTGGATTCATAGAAACATCGAAAATAGCAGCAGCCCTTCGAGCCTGCTCCACCATTCAATATAATCGTGGCTGATCCATTAACTCAACATCAGACTCCAGTGCTCTCCCCAAGCCCCTCAACACCTTCAGAGTGTCGAAATCGGATTCCTTCTTAAATATATTCAGATTTGTCCTGCACAGCTGAATTGCACAGGTTCACTGAGTGAAGAAGTTTCTCCTCACCTCTGTTCTAAACAGCTTACCCCTTGTTCTACAACCCCCTTGTCAAAGTGTGCAGGGTGCAGTACAGGACAATGATGGGATACACGAGGATACCATCATCTGCCAGATTGGTCAAGTGCAGCACTACGATCCCCTCCACCACCAGTTTTGGATGCATGGCTCCTGTTTTAACTCTCCTCTGCCTCTGTTCTTGGGTGACGGAACAAGGTCATCAGCCTTCTCTTCCACGGATAGCCCTGGTCTCCCAGAAGCCACCTATCCAATCTCAAGAGCCACAAATAGTCGTGGTGCCAGAGTGTTGCAAGATGTGTGAATCATGTGAGCTCCCTGGATAATGGGCAGCTACTTAGACCATAAGACATAGGAGCAGAATTAGGCCACTCGGCCCATCGAGTCTGCTCCGCCATTCAATCATGGCTGATATTATCTCATCCCCATTCTCCTGCCTTCTCCCCATAACCCCTGATCCCCTTATTAATCAAGAACCTATCGATCTCTGTCTTAAAGACACTCAGTGATTTGGCCTCCACAGCCTTCTGCGGCAAAGAGTTCCACAGATTCACCACCCTCTGGCTGGAGAAATTCCTCCTCATCTCTGTTTTAAAGGATCGTCCCTTTAATCTGAGATTGTGTCCTCTGCTTCTAGTTTTTCCTACAAGTGGAAACATTAGCTGCTATCCAGGCCTCGCTGTATCCTGTAAGTTTCAACTTGCAGAATGTGCCCTGTGGTCACAGACAATCTGCACATTTGCCTAATGATAGTCCTTCCTGCTGATGGCCACTGATGTGATGTCTACAGCACCCTGACTGTGAGGAAGCCCAGTTACTACTGCAAACTCTCCTGCTCTCCCCACCTTGCTGCCCTGGTCTGTGTGGTTGTGGATGACCCTGTCGGCATTGCTAGAGATGACATCAAGTAACTAGTTTGACATAACTCACAGCAGATAAGAGATTCGGCAAAGAACCCTGAAATTTCTTGCAGGTCTCTGCCTGGGTCACTGCCAACACCCATCCTGCTTTGCTCCCTCTTCAGAAGAGGTCCCACCACCAGAGTACACTATCCCCATTGAATTAGATGCAGAGGGCCAGTGCCATGCAAATGAATGAACACTGTCCCCAACTTCAGGAAAACCTTCCAGGGAAGTCCTGAAATTGGCACTTCAAAATGTTAAACAATAACTAAAACTCAACATTGATGCCTCACGGCGCCGAGGTCCCAGGTTCGATCCCGGCTCTGGGTCACTGTCCGTGTGGAGCTTGCACATTCTCCCCGTGTTGTTTCTTTTATAAATGTAGAGTACCCAATTCATTTTTTTTCCAATTAAGGGGCAATTTAGCGTGGCCAATCTACCCTGCACATGTTTGGGTTGTGGGGGTGAAACCCACGCAGACACGGGGAGAACATGCAAACTCCACACGGACAATGACCCAGAGCCGGGATCGAACCTGGGACCTCGGCGCCGTGAGGCAGCAGTGCTAACCACTGTGCTACCGTGCTGCCCCATTCTCCCCGTCTTTGCGCGGGTTTCGCCCCCACAAGCCAAAGATGTGCAGGGTAGGAGGACTGGCCTCGATAAATCGCCCCTTAATTGGAATAAAAGATGAATTGGGTACTCTAAATTTCAAAGAAAATAAAAAATAACAAAAACGCAAGCCAAAATCTATGTTCTCACAGCCACAAACTCTATCTCTGAGAAACTCCTACTGCTTCCGGGAGCTTTACCCCACCAATGCAAAATCCGTTTTGGGCACCCACCAGTTCTCCCCCCCCCCCCCCGCCCGCTCCACGAGCTAAAAATTGCACAGGCTATGTGAAATTGCTGCCAATTGGAATTTTAACAGCCTTATGGGCACGCATCTATCACCTTGCGTCTGTCCACCTCAAAACATGCACAGTGATGTTGGGAAACACTGCCGATGTCTTCAGATTTTAGAAGCCCCCAGGTTGGCACGCACAAACCTTTGGAGTTTTTTGAGAGTGTAACTAGCAGGATAGATTAGCAACAACCAGTGGATGTGGTATATTTAGATTTTTTGAATTTTTTTGATAGGGCCCCACAGGAGATTAGTAAACACAAGTAGAGCTCATGGGACAAGGGCTATTACACTGACATGGGCAGAAAACAATCGCAACAAATTGACAATTTTCAAGTTGGCAGTGGGGTGCCACAACAATCTGAACTTTGGGCCCAGGCTATTCACAACCTGTATCTATCATTTGGATGTGATGATTTAAATGTAATATTTCTAAGTTTGCAGATGTATACTAAACTAAACGGAAGTATGAGTTGAGGAGGATGCAAAGATTCATTTGGAGGCGCGAAATAAGCAAACGTTTGGCAGAGGGAATACAATTCCCGTACCAGCCTCCCCGAACAGGTGCCGGAATGTGGCGACTAGGGGCTTTTCACAGCAACTTCATTTGAAGCCTACCTGTGACAATAAGCGATTTTCATTTCATTTCATATTCATGTGGAGAAATGGGAGGTTTTCAGGATAAAACAGTTTCTTAAATGGTTAGACGCTGGGAAGTGTTGAACTTAAGGGACTTGGGGTGTCCTTGTTCATGAATTGTTGAAAACTAACGTGCATGTACAGCAAGTAAGTATGGCAAATGATACTTGAGCCTTTATTCCAAGAGAATTTGAGGATAGGAGAGCCTTGGTGAGACCACACCTGCTGTTATGTGCAGTTTTGGTCACCTTACCAAAGTAAAGATATTCTTGTCATAGAGGAGTGCAACAAAGGTTCACCAGATTAGTTCCTGGATGTATGCTATAATAGATTAATTAGGCTGGGCCTTTGTTCTGCAGTGTTTAGAATGAGGTGATCTCATTCTTACGCGAGCTCAACAGGGTAGATGCAGGAATGATATTTCCCTTGGGTGGGGGGAGGGGGGGGGTCTAGAAACAGGGGACACAGTCTCAGAATAAGGGGCAGCTCATTTCGGAGTGAGATAAGGAGGCATTTCTTCAGAGAGGGTGGTGAATCTTTGGAATTCTCTGTCCCAGAGGGCTCAGTTGTTGATGATGTTTAACCCAGAGATTGATACATTTCTGCATACCAAAAGCATCGAGCGGTGTTTTCGTGCATTGGTGCAGATTCGATGGGTCGAATGGCCTTTTCTGAGCGGTATGCTTCTGTTAGAATTTGACACTGAACCACTCAAGTAGACCAACAGCCAAAAGCTTGGCGAGGAGTAGACCGTTTGGGCCCCGTCCTGACATTCATTAATCATAGCTCCGCTCCACTTCCCTGCCTACTTCTCACATCCTCTGGTAAGGTTTGAGAAGTGTTTTAAAGGAGGGTAGAGAGGGGGAGAGATTTGGGGAGAGGATTCCAGAGCTTAGGGCCTGGACAGCTGAAGGCATGGTCACCAATAGCGGAGCAATGAAAATCAGGGATGTGCAAATAGCCAGAACTGGAGGAGCGCACAGATTTAGAGGAGGTTAGAGATGGGGCGAGGCGAGGCCGTACAGCTATTTGCAAACCGGAAAAAGAATGTTAAAATCAACATGTTGCTAGTCTAGGAGCCAATGTAGGTCAGTGAGCAAAGTTATACGGAGCGTGGGTGAATGGGTCTTGGTGAGAGTTAGGACGTGGGCAGCAGAGTTTTTGCTGTGATCAAGTTGTGGAGGATGAATGGTAGAAGTCCAGTCTGGAGGTAACAAAGACATGAGTGAGTGTTTCCGCAGCAATGTTACAGAGACGGACGTCTCACTCAGCTGGACAACATATTAGTGACAGTGGAAGAGAATGATGTGACTGACCTTGTTAAAGGCTGCAAGAGCTTTTGTGAGGAGGTACATGAGAGTGATTGTTGACAAATATAGCAATGTCTGAATGTGTTTTATTTCAGCCAATTACTGCTTTAAATTGTGACCTTTAACCGAAGCATAGTGAGTATTACTGCAGTGGTTCAAGGAGGCAGCTCACCGCCACATTCTCAAAGGCAATCTGGGTTGGGCAACAAATGTCTGAAGCATGCCCCATGAAAGAACTTTTTAAAAAAAGCATCAACTGCAACATTACCTTGTTGTTTTGTATTGGTCAGGATTTTTCCAGTTTTCCTCTCCAGTCTTTTACCAGCCTTGTTGGTTTCGTACAGAAGGTAATGGCCTTTCTCTGGTAATTCCAGCGGGTCCATTGTATCGCAGTACGTCGCATTGCAGACACAAACCACTGAGGTCCCTCCAAAACTCTGTGCATCACACGGTTTACCAGCTAAGAACGCAAGAGAAACACAAACTGCTACAACGGCGTTTACTCCATTTTCACCCTCTCCTTACACCCCCTCAAGATGCGAACTCTCAGTGGGGTCCTAGACACTGGTTGCCCTCTGCTTCATGACTCATTTTTCATACCCGATTTAACAGGTTTTACAATTGTGAATGACAATCGGCACATTTACTCTATTTGGGAACCTCATTCAGAGGAGTCCTGGGGCGACCGTTGTGGCAAAATATCAAAGTGATGCAACAAGGGGGTGTTTCTTGAGATTGGGGCAGAGTAGTGAAGCTGTACTTCCAAACATAGTAGATACCTTGCGAGTGTTTGATGGGGTATTATATAATAAAGTACATAATAGTGCAGCATAGTTCTTCAGCCTGTACAATTGCCATTGAGACCTTTCCTATTGTTAGGAAAACTTTATATCCAGTCGCACAGTTAAACCCCATTCAGTGACTTATTAGAACATGGAACATACAGTGCAGAAGGAGACCATTCAGCCCATCGAGTCTGCACCGACCCACTTAAGCCCTCACTTCCACCCTATCCCTGTAACCCAATAACCCCTCCTAACCTTTTTGATCACTGAGGGCAATTTATCATGGCCAATCCGCCTAACCTGCGGGTCTTTGGACTGCGGGAGGAAACCGGAGCACCCGGAGGAAACCCACGCAGACACGGGGAGAACGTGCAGACTCCGCACAGACAGTGACCCAGCGGGGAATCGAACCCGGGACCCTGGCGGTGTGAAGCCACAGTGCTATTCACTTGTGCTACCATGCTGCCCATAACATTTAGTTTCCGGAGGCAGGTGAGTTGTGGGCACAAATTAAAACATGGGGGTATGATGCCACTGCTGTCACTGAGACATGGTTGAGAGGGAGGGGGGCAGGATTGGCAGCTCAACATTCCAGGATACAGGATCTCCAATCAAGACAGGGAAGGAGGTAAAAAAGGTGGTGTCACAACGTTGATCAAGGAATCAATTACAGCAGTAAGGAGAGATGACACCTTCGAAGGCTCTTCAAATGAAGCCAGTTGGGCAGATCTTCAAAACCAAAAAAGAGCGATCACATTGCTGGGTACGTTCTATAGACGCCCCCAAAGTCCGAGAGAAATAGAAGGGGAGATATATAGGAAAATTTCAGATTAGTGTAAAAGTAATTGGGTAGTGATAGTGGGGGCGTTTCAACTTTCCCAACGGGAATTGGGATCGTCATAGGTTGGCCCTTTACTCTCCCTATTTCCTTACTGAATAAGGGCGGCAAGGTGGCGCAGTGGTTAGCACTACTGCCTCACGGCACTGAGGACCGAGGTTCGATCCCAGCCCCGGTCACTGCCGTGTGGATTTTAGGTAAATCTGTATCCATAGAATCCCTACAGTCTGGAGGCCATTTGGCCCACAAGTATTCACGGACTCTCCAAAAGAGTACTCGACACAGATCCACTCCCCGCCCCAAGTCGGCACGGTAGCACAGTGGTTAGCACAGTTTCTTCACAGCTCCAGGGTCCATGTTCGATTCTCGGCTTGGGTCACTGTCTGTGTGGAGTCTGCACGTTCTCCCCGTGTCTGAGAGAGTTTGGCTCAAGGTGGATGGGAACTTTATGGGAAAAACAAAATGTTAGATAAAGCTTTGTGTGAAGAAATGTCAAGACAGGCTTTTACAGGCTTTTGGCAGCAGGTTGTATCACTTGTTTCTGTATCAGACAAATTGCAGTAACGGCCTTGGGAAGGGTTGCGCTGTGCTTGAAAATAATCATAATTAAGCTAAAAGGCACAGATGGAATGCGAGGGGGGCTGCCCTCAGAAATGAACCAAAAACTATATACGAACTGCTGTTAGATGTATTGATTTGGGCTTGCTGTTGTAACTCTCAAGAGATACAGTGGTCTTAGCCCCGGCCGAGAAATAAACATATGTTAAAGTAACGAGGTGTTCGACTGATCATTTTATCCGGACTGGCTGCAAAGAATCCTCATTTGGTGTCAGAAGTGGGATTTCAAGGAGCCTCCCTGGAACCTGACGGCGTAGCAGACTGATCGCATTCGGACGCTGAGGAGGGAATTGGCCACCAAACGCGAGTACCCTTGTTACCACTTTGGTTTCCCCCTCTGTGCTGTCCCGAGTGTGGCCACGCCCTGCTGTTCGGTTTCGGTGGAGACTCTGACGAAATCAAAGCAGTCCGGCGAACCCGTTACGAAGAAGGGTTGAAAGGGTTGGAGTCCCAGGAAGGTTGGACCTTCCTAAAGTCCCGGGTTGGAAACCTTGGGAGGTTAGAGTCCTCCCTAAACAGTCCGGGTTGGAGTCCCTGGGACGTTAAAATCCTTCCTAAAATCCCAGGTTGGAAACCTTGGGAGGTTAGAGTCCTCCTTAAATCTCTGGGGAGATGAGTGATGATGATCCTTAGGGTTGCCTAATACCTTCGCGATAAAAGGTGGTTTTCGATAAATATATCAACCGGTGTCTAGACTTGTTCGACACTTTGGGTTGGTCAGATTGAATATTACGGAGAACGGATAACTCTGTCCAAATTATATAATTCAGGGTGCGGATAACACCTAAAGGAAACATAATAAACAGGGCTTGACCGTTGTGTGCCCTGTCGGAACACTCAAACAATTTGATTTAGCCTTTTGATTGGGCAATGGGGCAGGATAACCCCGTTTAAATTCTAGATTGAATAAGCGATTTAGGATCGCTATCAAAAATAAGCAGGTAACCACAAGGATCATCCGAGGATAGGAGACAATGGGTAATACTTTAGATAGTACCTCTGATAGTGGAAGCGCGCTTCAGACTCTTTGTGAACAGTATCCGGAACATTCTCAGCAGCTGCGGCAGTTATCGGGAGAATTGCATAAAAATTTGGGAAAGGGGAATGGCCCCTGGGAGGATCAAAAGATTTGCCTCCGGTTATAGAGGCACAGCAGATTATTTGGCAACATAACCGTAGCTCCACGGCTAAGAAATTGATTGAGTTATGGCGGGAGTACTGCCAAAAATTAAAAGATACATCTTTATTGGCTAATTGGCAGGCTAACGCTTTAAAATTGGGTACTGAATTAACAGAAGGGGGAATTGTTAAGACTGCGGAGGTTTTGAAAATGTGCCCACCATAGAAAAAGACCTAAGTCTGTAAAAACCCCCATTTCTAAATCAGGACCGTACGGTCAAATGGCCGGCCTTGCCTTGACCGAGGGAGACAATGAGGATGACCCTGAAAATTGGCAATATAGGGGACGACCGACCGTTACACCGCCACTACGACTGCCTCCACCGTACATTCCCAGGGTTCTGATTGTAGTTTAAACTGTTCTAAAACAAATGATGTTTCAGACAAAAAAACTCTTTATTCCTCTGGTGTGACCATGTTAGAAATTACATTAAAGATGTGTACATTCAAGCCCTTTATCCACCGCTCCCAACGCCACTATCACGGGGCAGCACGGTAGCATTGTGGATAGCACAATTGCTTCACAGCTCCAGGGTCCCAGGTTCGATTCCGGCTTGGGTCACTGTCTGTGCGGAGTCTGCACATCCTCCCCGTATGTGCGTGGGTTTCCTCCGGGTGCTCCGGTTTCCTCCCACAGTCCAAAGATGTGCAGGTTAGGTGGATTGGCCATGATAAATTGCCCTTAGTGTCCAAAATTGCCCTTAGTGTTGGGTGGGGTTACTGGGTTATGGGGATAGGGTGGAGGTGTTGACCTTGGGTAGGGTGCTCTTTCCAAGAGCCGGTGCAGACTCGATGGGCCGAATGGCCTCCTTCTGCACTGTAAATTCTATGATAATCTATGATAATTTATGAAACCTCCTCCGTCGCAAGGAGGTCCGGCGACTCGCACTCGTTCTAAAACCCATGCTAATCAATTCCCACAGATGAATCAAGAGTTAGTCCCGGGAAAAGAGGGGGCACTAGAGGTGGATTTCCCTGATTACCCAGACGATTATCAACCGCAGTGTCAGTTCCCCGTCCGGCAAGTTCCCAATATAGCATACAACCCTGCCAACCCCCGGGGCCCAACAACCTGGCATTTCAAAATAATTATTATAATTAATTAATCAAATTTGATACTACTGATTCAGTATTAACAAATTATACAATATAATACAGTCAAACAGTTGATCAGTAACATTTCAATAATAGTATTTCAGCTCAAATTCATCAATTGGGGGTACAGTTGGAAGATAAATTGGGGTGGATCAAGTTTTTTGATTTCTTTTTGGATATGTAATGCCAAATCTTTAACTTCTTTAGAGTTATTGGGAATGAAAGTGCAACACTCTGCAATTTGACATCTTCTGGATTATACACAAAAGCTTGTTGAAAGGGTTAATTTTCTTGCAGAGACAAAAAGAGGCGTAGAGCTTGGAATGATGCCATTCGCATCTCTAAACTTTTTTTTAAATTTGTCACTCAAATGGGCTGGGAGTAAAAGTTGGATTGCTGCCAAATTCCCATTATCAAATGTCCTTGAACGATCTGTTCTTTTTAATCTGAGTTGTTTTGGTTTTTTTAAAACCAGCTTCCACATTGTTTGAAGTTTTAATTTCCAGGCTAATTCTAAACATTTATTTTAAAATAGCAAACACAATAACTTATTAAACATATAGGTTTTCTGTAGATGAATTTGTCGATTCTATTAAGGAGGGCACTACTAGCAAGATGTGTTAAATTTCTTAAAATTAATAAAGCAATATTCAGAATAATGACAGTTCTCTTAAGTTGACAGTTCTTGACTATCCCTGTAGAATTCACTAGAGGCACTTATACAGAATCTTATTCGGCAACAAGTTTTGGTTCCGTGTCGCTCTCCTTGTAATACTCCAATACTAGCAGTCCCGAAACCCGGCAAGCCAGATCAATATCGCCTCGGCCAAGATCTGCGCTCAATTAATGCCATTGTGCAACCCCTTCACGCATTGGTCCCAAATCCAGCCCACATTTTAGCCCCAGTCCCAGCGGACACTACAACATTTTCCCTGGTGGATCTCCAGCATGCCTTTTTCGCCCTCCCCTTGCACCCGGATTCACAGTATCTCTTTGCCGTTACATATCAAAATCAACAATACACATGGACTAGGTTGCCTCAAGGATTTATACATTCGTCTACTCTTTTCTCCCGCTGTCTCCAACAACAATTCCAGCCCCTGGAATTAAAAGGGGGATCCACCCTCGTACAGTATGTTGATGATTTACTGATCGCAAGCCCGTCAGAACAAAGTTGTAAAGAAGATACGGCTCAATTATTAAATTACCTTTCAATTTTAGGATACGCTGTGTCACCCGCCAAAGTAGTAGTTGCCCAACCAACAGTCCGGTTTCTGGGTATCCTTTTATCCGCCGATGCACGGGCGCTATCACCAAGTTGAGTTCAGCCCATTTGTCAGTACCCTGCACCCACAACGGCCAAGGATGTCCGTAAATGGCTCGGGATGGTTAATTATTGTCGGCAATGGATTCCGAATATCGCCCTAGATACCCGGCTATTGACCCCAGACACCAATAACGCTGGAGAGTTCCAGTTAAGTACAGAAGCCCAAGAGGCCTTCCATCGGCTAAAAGACGCCTTAATGAGGGCGCCAGCACTAGGGCGCCCCCTTTATGATCGACCTTTCCAACTTTATTGTACTGTTTTAGCCGGTTGTGCCACCGCGGTACTTACCCAGAAACATGGGGATCGCCACCGTCCTATAGCTCATTACTCGTCTAAACTTGATCCAGTTGCACTCGGCTATCCTGGATGTACTCCGATTTTAGCCTCTATTTACAACAGTCTCCAGTCAGCGGCTAATCTCACTCTTCAGCAGGATATTGTTATTTACAGTTCACATTCAGTCACGGCCCTGCTCGGTCAACTTCAGACTCAGCACCTAACTATGGCGCGTCAAAATAAATCTGAGATTTATCTCCTCAATAACCCGAAACTTCAGTTCCGGCACTGCACTACTATTAACCCCGCTAGTTTCCTTTCCGACCCGCCTAACGCCACTGGGTCCCCGACTCATGACTGTCTTTCTCTCCGACAAGACGATGCGTCATTACGCGATGATCTCGCTGATTCTCCAATACCAAATGCTGATCTGAACCTATTCACCGATGGTAGTTCATCCACCAGTGAAAGGGGGGATAGATTATCAGGGTATGCAATTGTTAACCAAAAAGGAGAAACACTTGAAGTAGCAGCATTCGAAACTCCCTTTTCCGCCCAACAGGCTGAACTTTTTGCACTTATTCGAGCCTGTGTATGAGGGAAAGATAAAATTGTAAATATCTACACTGATTCCCGATATGCCTTTGGGGTCACACACGGTTTTGGTCAATTATGGAAGAACAGGGGATTTCTTACATCTGCAGGCACTCAGATATCCCACAAACAGTTAGTTACACAATTACTACAGGCTTCAATGCTCCCTAAACAAATAGCCGTAATAAAGTGCGCTGCCCATACGACAGGCAAAACCCTGGTGGACGCGGGTAATCGGCAGGCGGACCATCAGGCCAAAGAGGCTTCTCGCTTAAAAGACACGGTGGTACCAAAAATGATGAGCCAGACTAAAAGCTCTAAGGGTCAGTCTCCCTCTGAAAAGCCAATGCCGACCATCACTGACTTCATTCAGTTACAGGAGGACGCTCCTGCCTGTGTAAAAAGACGATGGGAAGAATTGGGATGTTGTTATGATCCTGTAAACAAATTGTGGGTCACCCCGGCGGGGCAGACTTGTACGCCCGACGCATTGGCAGCCTGGGTCACCGAATGTGTTCACTTTGCAACTCATTGTGGTGCGCGAGCTACGGGTGATGTATTGCTCAAAACCTGGTGGCATCCGAGGCTGCAAGATATAGCACAAAACATTAGCAGCCATTGCCTAGTATGTCAGCAGTATAATCCTGGTAAAGCAATACCCTGTGAAATGGGTAAAACCCCGCTACCGGAAGGTCCCTTTGAGACACTCCAGATGGATTACATTGAGTTGGAAAGATGCCAATGTTATAAACATGTATTGGTTATTGTTGATGTATTTAGTAAATGGATAGAAGCTTACCCCACTGTAGATAACAAAGCTTCCACGGTAGTAAAAGTTTTGATGCGAGAAATTGTTCCTAGATTTGGGATCCCGTATCGATTAAGCTCTGATAATGGACCTCATTTTGTGGGACAGATCAACGAGGAATTTTGTACTCAGCTGGGAATAAAACAACAATTACATTGCGCATACCGACCCCAAGCAGCGGGAATGGTAGAAAGGGCTAATCAGACATTAAAAACAAAACTGGCAAAACTACAGGCAGAGACTGGAGCCACTTGGCTCAAATTATTGCCTATTGCCCTCTTCCAAATACGTGCAACCCCGGCCGGAAAGACGCGACTGAGTCCCGCCGAAATTTTATACGGAAGACCCTTGCGTACTCCTTGGGATCAAGGGAAACATAAGGAAGTACAGTTTCACCATATGACTGAAATGGCCAACTATGTGATAGCCTTGACTAAGGTGCTAAAAGGCCTCCATTCACGGGTACGAGCCGCTTATGAGGAGATACCTCCCTTGTCCAGTTCTGTCACTATTAATCCGGGGGAGTATGTTCTGATTCGTAATTGGGTTAGGAAAGGATTGGAACCCCGATGGGAAGGACCACACCAGGTCCTCATTGTAAGGTTGTGAAAATGCAATAGAGAATAACCCTCTGTTTCGAGCCCGAGGTAATAACCCCGACATCACGTCAAGGATGAAGACAGCCTTATTATCGTAACCCTGCTGGGACTTTTGGAAACGGGAGAGGCCAAGCGAAGAACCTGTGGCCCCAAGGGAAGACGGACTCATCACCTCTGTGGAGGAGACACCTTACAATGCACCAGTCAAGGCCCAAGAGAAGGATCTTGGAACGCGACCCCTGCGGACGGATGTTCGGCCTACGTACAACAATGCAATCGGACCATACTCATCAGTGGAGTGACGAAGGGCAACCTACCCTGTCATCAGGTCAACTGTAAATGGGACTACAGCTGCAGAAACAAAAACAAAAAAAGACTTTACCCTTGGGATGCGTTGACCAAGGGAGGGTAAGGCTGCGAAAAAAAAAGGGAATTACATGTAAACACGTATTTGTATATGTCATATGTGTACGCAAAGGATATGAATGTTTCTGGTTGCTGGGTATGTACACATATCCCGACCCATGCTAAGGGAGGGATCCCCCTCAGACCTGTTACTCTTAACCTGTCAGAAACAGTAGAATGGTATATTTACCAGAATGTTTACCGAAGCCTGTGTGGCATATAAGGAAAGTAGGAAGGAACTTAAGCAAGGAGTCAGGAGGGCTAGAAGGGGTCATGAAAAGGCATTGGCAAATAGGGTTAAGGAAAATCCCAAGGCTTTTTACACTTACATAAAAAGTAAGAGGGTAGCCAGGGAAAGGGTTGGCCCACTGAAGGATAGGCAAGGGAATCTATGTGTGGAGCCAGAGGAAATGGGCGAGGTACTAAATGAATACTTTGCATCAGTATTCACCAAAGAGAAGGAATTGGTAGATGTTGAGTCTGGAGAAGGGGGTGTAGAAAGCCTGGGTCACATTGTGATCCAAAAAGACGAGGTGTTGGGTGTCTTAAAAAATATTAAGGTAGATAAGTCCCCAGGGCCGGATGGGATCTACCCCAGAATACTGAAGGAGGCTGGAGAGGAAATTGCTGAGGCCTTGACAGAAATCTTTGGATCCTCGCTGTCTTCAGGGGATGTCCCGGAGGACTGGAGAATAGCCAATGTTGTTCCTCTGTTTAAGAAGGGTGGCAGGGATAATCCCGGGAACTACAGGCCGGTGAGCCTTACTTCAGTGGTAGGGAAATTACTGGAGAGAATTCTTCGAGACAGGATCTACTCCCATTTGGAAGCAAATGGACGTATTAGTGAGAGGCAGCACGGTTTTGTGAAGGGGAGGTCGTGTCTCACTAACTTGATAGAGTTTTTCGAGGAGGTCACTAAGATGATTGATGCAGGTAGGGCAGTAGATGTTGTCTATATGGACTTCAGTAAGGCCTTTGACAAGGTCCCTCATGGTAGACTGGTACAAAAGGTGAAGTCACACGGGATCAGGGGTGAACTGGCAAGGTGGATACAGAACTGGCTAGGCCATAGAAGGCAGAGGGTAGCAATGGAGGGATGCTTTTCTAATTGGAGGGCTGTGACCAGTGGTGTTCCACAGGGATCAGTGCTGGGACCTTTGCTCTTTGTAGTATATATAAATGATTTGGAGGAAAATGTAACTGGTCTGATTAGTAAGTTTGCAGACGACACAAAGGTTGGTGGAATTGCGGATAGCGATGAGGACTGTCTGAGGATACAGCAGGATTTAGATTGTCTGGAGACTTGGGCGGAGAGATGGCAGATGGAGTTTAACCTGGACAAATGTGAGGTAATGCATTTTGGAAGGGCTAATGCAGGTAGGGAATATACAGTGAATGGTAGAACCCTCAAGAGTATTGAAAGTCAAAGAGATCTAGGAGTACAGGTCCACAGATCACTGAAAGGGGCTACACAGGTGGAGAAGGTAGTCAAGAAGGCATACGGCATGCTTGCCTTCATTGGCCGGGGCATTGAGTATAAGAATTGGCAAGTCATGTTGCAGCTGTATAGAACCTTAGTTAGGCCACACTTGGAGTATAGTGTTCAATTCTGGTCGCCACACTACCAGAAGGATGTGGAGGCTTTAGAGAGGGTGCAGAAGAGATTTACCAGAATGTTGCCTGGTATGGAGGGCATAAGCTATGAGGAGCGATTGAATAAACTCGGTTTGTTCTCACTGGAACGAAGGAGGTTGAGGGGCGACCTGATAGAGGTATACAAAATTATGAGGGGCATAGACAGAGTGGATAGTCAGAGGCTTTTCCCCAGGGTAGAGGGGTCAATTACTAGGGGGCATAGGTTTAAGGTGAGAGGGGCAAAGTTTAGAGTAGATGTACGAGGCAAGTTTTTTACGCAGAGGGTAGTGGGTGCCTGGAACTCACTACCGGAGGAGGTAGTGGAGGCAGGGACGATAGGGACATTTAAGGGGCATCTTGACAAATATATGAATAGGATGGGAATAGAAGGATACGGACCCAGGAAGTGTAGAAGATTGTAGTTTAGTCGGGCAGTATGGTCGGCACGGGCTTGGAGGGCCGAAGGGCCTGTTCCTGTGCTGTACATTTCTTTGTTCTTTGTTCTTTGGTACTCATCAATCCCCCAGGATTGTAAGAATTGCATCTATGGTAAGACACCCAGACGGCAGGGCGGCTTCTAGTTTATCGTTTCTCCCCATATCCCCAGGACCTTGGAAAGAGGGAGGCTATCCAATGAACACCTCTGAGAACTGGTACCAACCAAGTTATAACAAATCCCACCAGCCTCCGTTTCTTACCCTCACTAATACCACCAACATGGGAAGACCACTGGGAATAATATGTTTAGTAAGGAATGTGCTTAAAGGGATATTTGTAGGTGCTAGTCAATGCGAGCACAGATTTGTGGTGGCCAACATATCCGAGGTCTATCCCGTATATACGTCTCCTCAGTTTTATGGGTGGACACTGGACGTCCCATACGCTAACGGGACAGGTACCTTCAAGTACTCCCTGATGGCCCAAGGGTTTGGTGTGGACAAACTCACTTCATACAATGGGACATACTTTATTTGTGGCCACAAGGCATATCCCTGGCTGCCAGAGAATTGGACGGGATCCTGTTATCTGGGGTATGTAGTCCCCTTTATACACCACCTCGCCAATTTAGGCGACCATTACCAAATGATGAAGCGACAAAAGAGAGCAATAACCGAAACGCAGTGATTCTTTGGGATCCTGCGTCCCCCTATCGGGGTAGCTCTTGCAATGAAGGAAATAAGGAAGATAGCAAAAATCCTGGAAGAGGTAGCAAACGACACCACTGAAGCATTGATGAGATAAATAATGAAATGGTGGCAATAAGAACCGTAGCCCTACAAAACCGAATGGCCCTCGATTACCTCCTTGCAAACAAAGGTGGGACTCGTGCCGTGATCGGTTCGGAATGTTGCACCTACATCCCCGATAGTTCAGAGAACATCACCCACCTCGTGGATCATATCCACAAAGAGGTTAAGAAACTGCATGAAACATCAAGAGATGGGTGGTTAGAATGGTTGTTTGCCGGATCGTGGGGGATTGATAATCCTGGTAGTTGTAATACTTGTAATAATGATGCTTAGCTTCCTGGTGAAATGCTTGTGTAAAAGTGTCGGTGCAGCAGTAATTTCTCAACAGTTAATGCAGCAACATGAAGTGCGCCTTGAAGAGTTAATGGATGTGAAAGAAAGTGCAGAGGAATATGAGGAAATAATAGAAATGCAAATAGAATGGGAAAGACTGAGACGATTGACTATGGATTAGAAGTTATCATGAAATGATAAAAGGGGGGAGTTTGGTTCAAGGTGGATGGGAACTTTATGGGAAAAACAAAATGTTAGATAAAGCTTTGTGTGAAGAAATGTCAAGACAGGCTTTTACAGGCTTTTGGTAGCAGACTGTATCACTTGTTTTTGTATCAGACAAATTGCAGTAACGGCCTTGGGAATGGTTGCGCTGTGCTTGAAAATAATCATAATTAAGCTAAAAGGCACAGATGGAATGCGAGGGGGGCTGCCCTCAGAAATGAACCAAAAACTGAAAAGAACTGCTGTTAGATGTATTGATTTGGGCTTGCTGTTGTAACTCTCAAGAGATACAGTGGTCTTAGCCCCGGCCGAGAAATAAACATATGTTAAAGTAACGAGGTGTTCGACTGATCATTTCATCCAGACTGGCAGCAAAGAATCTTCATTTGCGTGGGTTTCCTCCGGGTGCTCCGGTTTCCTCCCATAGTCCAAGGATGTGCGGGTTCGGTGGATTGGCCGTGATAAATTGCCTTTAGTGTCCAGAAAGGTTGGGTGGGGTTACGGGGAAATGGTGGAGGTGTGGACTTGGTTAGGGTGCTCTTTCCAAGGGCCGGCACAGACTCGATGGGCCAAATGGCCTCCTTCTGCACTGTAAACTCTATAAGAGTCACCTGAAAGGTGAAAGGATGAAAGGTGAAACTGCCTGAAAGGATGGTGGTGACCCTCATAACATTTAGGAAGTATTTAGATGTGCACTTGCGATGCCAGGGCAGAGATGGGTCAGGTACTGGAAAATGGGATCAGAATAATAAGGTGCTTGTTTTTGACCAGTGCAAGTGAACTGGGCAAAAGGGCTTTTCTGTGCTGTAGTAGACCTCTATGACTCTATGACTCTTTACCTGTGACTGGAAGGACTCTCCAGAGATGGAAATGAAGAAAACAAACGAACAACCAGAAACGTGACATCCTAGAGAAGGAAACTGCGTGCAGCGTCTCCAGCCCAGACACGGTGTCCTGAAAAACACCAACAAAGATAAAATATCAATCCTAAAACTGCCAGGTGCAACAAATTGCCGAGAGTAACATTGGGCAATGTACAGATTTATTTCCATTAATTTCTCTGTAAGCCTTCATTCAATGAAGATGTCGGTGATCAAGGGAGAAGGTCACAGGTCCAAACGTACCGGAGAAACATTGGACTGTTGGAGCGCCAACATGGAGGGAGCATCTCGCTGTCACACAGTCAGAACCGAGGGGGTGCCGCACTGTTGGACAGCACACTAGTCAGACGTTCAGTTCTCGGGATAGCAGAGAATCAGTGCTAACCCCCCAACTCTTCTTATAAATAGTTTCATGAGGTATTTTATCCACATTTGAGAGTGAACAGAGCGTGTTGCAACATCCCATTTGAAAGGCAATTTCTCTGACCAGTGCGGCATTCCCTCAGTACTGACGCTCCGACAGTGCAGCACTCCCTCAGTACTGACGCTCCGACAGTGCAGCACTCCCTCAGTACTGACCCTCCCACAGTGCGGCATTCCCTCAGTACTGACGCTCCGACAGTGCGGCACTCCCTCAGGACTGACCCTCCCACAGTGCGGCACTCCCTCAGTACTGACCCTCTGACAGTGCGGCACTCCCTCAGTACTGACCCTCTGACAGTGCAGCACTCCCTCAGCACTGACCCTCTGACAGTGCAGCACTCCCTCAGTACTGACCCTCTGACAGTGCAGCACTCCCTCAGCACTGACCCTCCGACAGTGCGGCACTCCCTCAGTACTGACCCTCTGACAGTGCGGCACTCCCTCCGTACTGACCCTCTGACAGTGCGGCTCTCCCTCAGTACTGACCCTCTGACAGTGCGGCGCTCCCTCAGTACTGACCCTCTGACAGTGCGGCACTCCCTCAGTACTGACCCTCTGACAGTGCGGCACTCCCTCAGTACTGACCCTCCCACAGTGCGGCACTCCCTCAGTACTGACCCTCTGACAGTGCAGCACTCCCTCAGTACTGACCCTCTGACAGTGCAGCACTCCCTCAGCACTGACCCTCCGACAGTGCGGCACTCCCTCAGTACTGACCCTCTGACAGTGCGGCACTCCCTCAGTACTGACCCTCTGACAGTGCGGCGCTCCCTCAGTACTGACCCTCTGACAGTGCAGCACTCCCTCAGTACTGACCCTCTGACAGTGCGGCACTCCCTCAGTACTGACCCTCTGACAGTGCAGCACTCCCTCAGTACTGACCCTCTGACAGTGCGGCACTCCCTCAGTACTGATCCTCTGACAGTGCGGCACTCCCTCAGTACTGACCCTCTGACAGTGCGGCACTCCCTCAGTACTGACCCTCTGACAGTGCGGCACTCCCTCAGTACTGACCCTCTGACAGTGCAGCACTCCCTCAGTACTGACCCTCTGACAGTGCGGCACTCCCTCAGTACTGACTCTCTGACAGTGCAGCACTCCCTCAGTACTGACCCTCTGACAGTGCGGCACTCCCTCAGTACTGACTCTCTGACAGTACGGAGCTCCCTCAGTACTGACCCTCTGACAGTGCGGCACTCCCTCAGTACTGACCCTCTGACAGTGCGGAGCTCCCTCAGTACTGACCCTCTGACAGTGCGGCACTCCCTCAGTACTGACCCTCTGACAGTGCGGAGCTCCCTCAGTACTGACCCTCTGACAGTGCAGAGCTCCCTCAGTACTGACCCTCTGACAGTGCAGCGCTCCCTCAGTACTGACCCTCTGACAGTGCGTCACTCCCTCAGTACTGACCCTCTGACAGTGCGGCACTCCCTCAATACTGACCCTCTGACAGTGCGGCACCCCCTCAGTGCTGACCCTCTGACAGTGCGGCACTCCCTCAGTACTGACCCTCTGACAGTGCAGCACTCCCTCAGTACTGACCCTCTGACAGTGCGGCACTCCCTCAGTACTGACCCTCTGACAGTGCAGCACTCCCTCAGTACTGACCCTCTGACAGTGCGGCACTCCCTCAGTACTGACCCTCTGACAGTGCAGCACTCCCTCAGCACTGACCCTCTGACAGTGCGACGCTCCCTCAGTACTGACCCTCTGACAGTGCGGCGCTCCCTCAGCACTGGCCCTCCCCACACGTGACCGGGCCGCGGGTCTGATTGGCCGAAGCCTCCCACGTGACGTGACTCCGTGTCTGATTGGTCGGAATCTTCCACGTGACGCGGCTCCGGGTCTGATTGGCCGGCGCCTCCCACGTGACGCGGCGCCTGGCTGTGACGTAGCGGCTCGTGCTCCGCTCTCCGGTCTGAATGGATTCCGCGCTCCCGCTCCGCCAGCGGCCCTACGGCGCCGCTCTGCCCGCCGCAGGTGAGACACCCGCCGGCCCCGTCAAACCCAGAGACCCGGCCTCCACAATCACTAGGCCCAGGCCCGGTGTGTGGGCCGCGGCAGAGGAGGCCGCGGACTCAGCCGGGGGGGGGGAGTGGAGGAGGAGGAGGGGGGGATGGAGTGGAGGAGGAGGAGGAGGGGGCGGGGGGGGGGGGAGTGGAGGAGGGGGCGGGGGGGGGGGAGTGGAGGAGGGGGCGGGGGGGGGGGAGTGGAGGAGGGGGCGGGGGGGGGGGAGTGGAGGAGGGGGCGGGGGGGGGGGAGTGGAGGAGGGGGCGGGGGGGGGAGTGGAGGAGGGGGCGGGGGGGGGGAGTGGAGGAGGGGGCGGGGGGGGGGGGGGGAGTGGAGGAGGGGGGGGGGGAGTGGAGGAGGGGGCGGGGGGGGAGGAGGGGGGGATGGAGTGGAGGAGGAGGAGGAGGGGGCGGGGGGGGGGGAGTGGAGGAGGGGGCGGGGGGGGAGTGGAGGAGGGGGCGGGGGGGGGAGTGGAGGAGGGGGCGGGGGAGTGGTGGAGGGGGGGTGGATGGAGTGGTGGAGGGGGGGTGGATGGAGTGGAGGAGGAGGGGTGGATGGAGTGGAGGAGGAGGGGGGGATGGAGTGGAGGAGGAGGGGGGGATGGAGTGGAGGAGGAGGGGGGGATGGAGTGGAGGAGGAGGGGGGGATGGAGTGGAGGAGGAGGGGGGGATGGAGTGGAGGAGGAGGGGGGGATGGAGTGGAGGAGGAGGGGGGGATGGAGTGGAGGAGGAGGGGGGGATGGAGTGGAGGAGGAGGGGGGGATGGAGTGGAGGAGGAGGGGGGGAATGGAGTGGAGGGGGGGTGGATGGAGTGGAGGCGAAGGAGGGGGGGATGGAGGAGGAGGGGGGGATGGAGTGGAGGAGGAGGGGGGATGGAGTGGAGGGGGGGTGGATGGAGTGGAGGCGAAGGAGGGGGGGATGGAGGGGAGGAGGAGGAGGGGGGATGGAGTGGAGGAGGGGGGGGATGGAGTGGAGGAGGAGGGGGGGATGGAGTGGAGGAGGGGGGGGATGGAGTGGAGGAGGAGGGGGGGGAATGGAGTGGAGGGGGGGTGGATGGAGTGGAGGCGAAGGAGGGGGGGATGGAGTGGAGGAGGGGGAGGGTGGATGGAGTGGAGGAGGGGGAGGGTGGAGGCGGAGGGGGATGGAGGAGAGGGGGGGGGAGGGCGTGGTGGTGGAAGAGGGGGAGGGGGGTTTGACTGACGGGCTATCGCTGAGGCCTGGACCATGGGGCTGAGTGGATGGGAGTCAGGAGCTGAGTTACTGCCTGATTCCCAGCCTCTGACCTGGGCTTTAGCCTCAGCTAGTCCAGTGTTTGCTGGAAAAGGTGGAGTAGCCGCCTTGAATCGCTGCAGTCCCTGAGGTGTAGGTACACCTGCTAGCGAGGGAGATCCGGGATGTTGCCCCAACGGTCAATATATTTCCAAGTCAGGGTGGTGGGTGGCTTGGAGGGGAACCTCCAGGTGCTGGAGTTCCTAGGTATCTGCTGCTCCTGTCCTAGATCGGAGTGGTCTTGGATTTGGAAGGTGCTGCCTAAGGAACCTTGCTGATGGTACACACGGCTGACACTGTGCATCGGTGGGGGAGGGAATGTTTGTGGAAGGGGGAGCAATCAAGCGGGCTGCTTTGTCCTGGATGGTGTTGAGCTTCTTGAGTGTTGGAGCTGCGCTCATCCAGGCAAGTGGAAATTATTCCATTACACTTGTGCCTTGTAGATGGTGGACAGGCTTCAGAGGGGTCAGGACGTGAGTTATTCACTGCAGGATTCCTAGCCTTTGACCTGCCCTGGTAGTGACAGTATTAATGTGGCTGGGTCCAGTTCAGTTTCTCATCAATGGTAACCCCCAGGATGTTAATTGTGGGGGATTCCAAACGGTGCTGAAATTGTGCAATCAACGGGGAACATTGCCACTTCTAACCTGATGAAGGAAGATGGTTGTGCCCAGTACAATACTCTGAGAAACTGCTGTAGTGATGTCCTGGAACTGAGATGATTGCCACTGTGAAGACGCAAACAAAATACCTGTTCTGTGTCCGCCATTTCATTTTGCCCATTATAATTCCCTGACACTCTCTACAAAAGGCCAATGCTCACTTTAATTACTCTTTTCCTATTTCATATTTGGAGATGCTCTGACTTTTGTATTTCCAGCTAGCCTTCTCTCCTCTCAAATTTCTTCCATTTTTAAGTCATTCATTGTTTGTTTTTAATTTTGTTTTAAATATATTTTTATTCACCTTTTTCACATTTTCATCCAAATTTACACCCACCAACGAACAATCAACAATAACAAATACAAAGAAAAGTACAGCACAGGAACAGGCCCTTCAGCCCTCCAAGCCCATGTCGACCATGCTGCCCGACTAAACTACAATCTTCTACACTTCCTGGATCCGAATCCCTCTATTCCCATCCTATTCATGTACAATGCCAACCCCCAGCCAACAATTCCTCCCGCCAACCCCCAAACAACCCTCAATATTTTAAATACAAACATCAAAGAAAAGGATTCCGGAATCCACCCCATACATAGTCACCACCAACATACACAGTCAACCCCCCCCCCCCCAATGTTATTGAAAATGCATAATAAACAAAACCCATGAATTGTAGAACCCTTCCATCCTTTCCCCTCAACTCAAACTTTACCTTCTCGAGTGTTTAAAACTCCAACAGATCCCCACACCAGGGCACAGGATGGAGAAACTGACCTCCACCCCATCCGCCTTTGGGCGATCAGCGAGGCGAAGGCTCAAGCATCTGCCTGCGTACCGCTTCCAACCTCGGCCGATCCGCTACCCCGAATATGGCTTCCAGAGGACCCGGCTCCAGCCTCGCGTGCCACCTTCGAAATTACCCTGAACACCTCCCTCCAATATCCCTCCAGCTTTGGACAGGACCAAAACATATGAATGTGGTTTGCGGGGTCCCCCTCGCAACGATTTGTTTTTGATTTTGTCCAATTTTCTAACCTATCACTCTTCATAGAATGATATTTCTTTTTAATTTAAAGTACCCAATTTTTTTCCCAATTAAGGGACAATTTAGCGTGGCAAATCTACCTCTTTGGGCGGGGTGAGACCCGCGCAGACACTGGGAGAATGTGCAAACTCCACAAGGGCAATGACCCGGGGCCAGGAATCGAACTGTGCTGCCCCATTTCGTTCAATTTGATATTATAGTTAACTCTGTTCGTCATGGTTGGTGCCTCCTTCTCCGAGAGTCTTTCTCACTGCAATGTAATTTTGCTGACTGTTATGAAATATATACCGAAAGTCTATCACTGCATCTCTACTGATTGACCCCTAAACCTATCTTCCCTGTTCACTTCAGGCAGAACGGTCTTCATATCCTTGTAATTGTTTGTTTTTTAAATGCTTATTCAGTTGGTGTTTACTGAGACTGTTAAAGGGTGTTGGGTGTTTAATGCTGAGGCTATCTGTGGCTGAGTTGGGAATTTATTAAGGGGGTTCCCTGCGATGGATGAATTGAATTTGAGGGCAATCTGAGCCGCTTTCTTTCTGTGATGTTGTTTACTGAGATAATTTGTATTTAAAGTGGTGAGGTTATTGAGTACAGTACGTTTATTGAGGGTCTTTACGGCTGAATTTGGGGCAGTTTTCTGAGGCTGTTAATTTAGGGCGGTGATAGCTGAGTTTGGGAGATTTATGGAGTTTGAGAAGAGATTAATGGGGTGATATTGACCAAGTGCTTAATGCCGATTTTGTTTGGGGGTAATTATTATTTTTATAGAGATTAGAATTTGCTGCTAATGTTACTGCTAATGGTTGGGTTTTAGGGGAGATGTTGCTGCTGATGGTTGGGTATTTGGGGAGATGTTGCTGCTGATGGTTGGGTATTTGGGGAGATGTTACTGCTGATGGTTGGGTATTTGGGGAGATGTTGCTGCTGATGGTTGGGTATTTGGGGAGATGTTGCTGCTGATGGTTGGGTATTTGGGGAGATGTTACTGCTGATGGTTGGGTATTTGGGGAGATGTTACTGCTGATGGTTGGGTATTTGGGGAGATGTTACTGCTAATGGTTGGGTTTTGGGGGGAAATGTTGATGCTGAAGGTTGGGTTTTTGGGGAGATGTTACTGCTAATGGTTGGGTTTTTGGGCCGATGTTACTGCTGAAGGTTGGGATTTTGGGGTGGTTAGTGCTGATGGTTGGGTTTTTGGGGTGGTTACTAATGGTTGGGTTTTTGGGGGAGATGTTACTGCTGATGGTTGGGTATTTGGGGAGATGTTACCGCTGATGGTTGGGTTTTAGGGGAGATGTTGCTGCTGATGGTTGGGTATTTGGGGAGATGTTACCGCTGATGGTTGGGTATTTGGGGAGATGTTGCTGCTGATGGTTGGGTACTTGGGGAGATGTTACTGTAGATGGTTGGGTTTTTAGGGAGATCATGTCTACAGATTCATCTAACTGCAGTGAGAAACATTCACGGCTTTTGTGTATTTGCTGAGAATTTGCTTCAGACAACAATTCCACCCTTCTGGTTACTGTTAAAACGCCAAGCTTCGTGCAGCTGCTGGGTGAACAAAAGTGTCGGCAGCAACTGTCATAGCCTCCTTGATAACTTTGCCATTGGTGAATGGTTTCTTACCTTTTGCCAGCAGGTGGCTTTTTTTTTTTTAGCGTACCCAATTTATCTTTTTTCCTCAATTAAGGGGTAATTTAGCGTGCCAATCCGCTTACCCTGCACATCTTTAGATTGCGGGGGTGAGACACGGAGAATGTGCAAACTCCACATGAACAGTGACCCGGGTCCTCGGCACCGTCAGATACCTCTTTGCTAGCCTTGTCAAGAGTGACGGTTGAGCGTTCAAAATTCCCTTCAACTCCCCAACTTCCTTTGTCTGAATTGCGCTGTTTAAAGGGAAATTTTCTTGACATTTTGAAGGCATCGTCTTTTGGTGCCAGTTTGCTCGAGGCTACATTCTGCTGACAAATGATACAAGTGGCCTTGCTTTTGACATTCGTAACAAGAAATTTGTTTCCCATTCTTGGTGGGAATGTTCGGTTTTTGCACTCTTGGAGATCCCTGGCCCCTTGCTCTTCAGTTTGTCTTCAAGCAGACTGTTCTAAGTTTTGGTACCTGCGGGAAACTCGTTACCCGAGTTTGACAGATTTTTGACGTTCAGCAGACAATGAGCTGATTCACTCGTCATTCCAAGAATCCCGTCTCGTGTAATTTGGTGCTGTTCGGCAGGCAAAGAAAATGGGTTGTTCAAGACCCAGGTTTGACCTGTCGATCGCGATCAGCTACTTGGAGACCCCACTGTTTTTGGTGAAATGGGCAGAAATCTGGCAGATGGAGTGTGATGTGGGAAAATGTGAAGTTGTTCTCTTCGGCAGGAAGATGAATAAAAGCAGAGTATTAATTAAATGGGGAATGGCTGCCGGTTTGGGGGTTGGTCGCTGCCGGTTTGGGGGTTGGTCGCTGCCGGTTTGGGGCTTGGTCGCTGCCGGTTTGGGGCTTGGTCGCTGCCGGTTTGGGGCTTGGTCGCTGCCGGTTTGGGGCTTGGTCGCTGCCGGTTTGGGGCTTGGTCGCTGCCGGTTTGGGGGTTGGTCGCTGCCGGTTTGGGGGTTGGTCGCTGCCGGTTTGGGGGTTGGTCGCTGCCGGTTTGGGGGTTGGTCGCTGCCGGTTTGGGGGTTGGTCGCTGCCGGTTTGGGGGTTGGTCGCTGCCGGTTTGGGGGTTGGTCGCTGCCGGTTTGGGGGTTGGTCGCTGCCGGTTTGGGGGTTGGTCGCTGCCGGTTTGGGGGTTGGTCGCTGCCGGTTTGGGGGTTGGTCGCTGCCGGTTTGGGGGTTGGTCGCTGCCGGTTTGGGGGTTGGTCGCTGCCGGTTTGGGGGTTGGTCGCTGCCGGTTTGGGGGTTGGTCGCTGCCGGTTTGGGGGTTGGTCGCTGCCGGTTTGGGGGTTGGTCGCTGCCGGTTTGGGGGTTGGTCGCTGCCGGTTTGGGGGTTGGTCGCTGCCGGTTTGGGGGTTGGTCGCTGCCGGTTTGGGGGTTGGTCGCTGCCGGTTTGGGGGTTGGTCGCTGCCGGTTTGGGGGTTGGTCGCTGCCGGTTTGGGGGTTGGTCGCTGCCGGTTTGGGGGTTGGTCGCTGCCGGTTTGGGGGTTGGTCGCTGCCGGTTTGGGGGTTGGTCGCTGCCGGTTTGGGGGTTGGTCGCTGCCGGTTTGGGGGTTGGTCGCTGCCGGTTTGCAGGTTGGTCGCTGCCGGTATTGTGGGTATTGGGAGGGGGGTTGAGTGGGAGGGAGGGGGGCAGTGTGGAAGGGGCAGTATTGTGGGTATTGGGAGGGGGTTGAGTAGGAGGGGCAGTATTGTGGGTATTGGGAGGGGGTTGAGTGGGAGGGGCAGTATTGGGAGGGGGGTTGAGTGGGAGGGAGGGGAGCAGTATTGGGGGGTTGAGTGGGGGAGGGTGGGTATTGGGAGGGGGCAGTGGGGGAGGGTCAGTATTGGGGGGGCAGTGGGGGAGAGGCAGTATTGGGGGTGTTGGGAGGGGGGCAGTGGGGGAGGGGCGGTATTGGGAGGGGCAGTGGGGGAGGGGTGGTATTGGGGGTGTTGGGAGGGGGCAGTGGGGAGGGGCGGTATTGGGGGTGTTGGGAGGGGGGCAGTGGGGGAGGGGCGGTATTGGGGGTGTTGGGAGGGGACAGTGGGGGAGGGGCGGTATTGGGGGTGTTGGGAGGGGGCGGTATTGGGGGTGCTGGGAGGGGACAGTGGGGGGGCGGTATTGGGGGTGTTGGGAGGGGGCAGTGGGGGAGGGGCGGTGTTGGGAGGGGACAGTGGGGGAGGGGCGGTATTGGGGGTGTTGGGAGGGGGGTGTTGGGAGGGGGGTGTTGGGAGGGGGGAGGGGCAGTATTGTGGGTGTTGGGAGGGGGGCAGTGGGGGAGGGGCGGTGTTGGGAGGGGACAGTGGGGGAGGGGCGGTGTTGGGAGAGGGGCAGTGGGGGAGGTGCAGTATTGGGGGTGTTGGGAGGGGGGCAGTGGGGGAGGGGCGGTGTTGGGAGGGGGACAGTGGGGGAGGGGCGGTGTTGGGAGGGGGGCAGTGGGGGAGGGCGGTGTTGGGAGGGGGGCAGTGGGGGAGGGGCGGTATTGGGGGTGTTGGGAGGGGACAGTGGGGGAGGGGCGGTATTGGGGGTGTTGGGAGGGGGGCAGTGGGGAGGGGCGGTGTTGGGAGAGGGGCAGTGGGGGAGGGGCGGTGTTGGGAGGGGGGCAGTGGGGGAGGGCGGTGTTGGGAGGGGGGCAGTGGGGGAGGGGCGGTATTGGGGGTGTTGGGAGGGGACAGTGGGGGAGGGGCGGTATTGGGGGTGTTGGGAGTGGGGGAGGGGGGTGTTGGGAGGGGGGAGGGGCAGTATTGTGGGTGTTGGGAGGGGGGCAGTGGGGAGGGGCGGTGTTGGGAGAGGGGCAGTGGGGGAGGGGCAGTATTGGGGGTGTTGGGAGGGGGGCAGTGGGGAGGGGCGGTGTTGGGAGAGGGGCAGTGGGGGAGGGGCGGTGTTGGGAGAGGGGCAGTGGGGGAGGGGCAGTATTGGGGGTGTTGGGATGGGGGCAGTGGGGGAGGGGCGGTGTTGGGAGGGGGACAGTGGGGGAGGGGCGGTGATGGGGGAGTTGGGAGGGGGGCAGTGGGGGAGGGGCGGTGATGGGGGAGTTGGGAGGGGGGCAGTGGGGGAGGGGCGGTATTGGGGGGGGCAGTGGGGGAGGGGCGGTGTTGGGGGAGTTGGGAGGGGGGCAGTGGGGGGGGGGGGTGAGTCGCGTTGACGTCACCATCCGGCGCCGCCATTTCCCCCCCCGGCCCGGAGCGGCCGCCATTTTACACCCGAGAAACTCCCGGACCCCGGCCCGGCCGACACGGAGACCCCGGCCCGGCCGACACGGAGACCCCCGGCCCGGCCGAGCCCCAGGCCCCGGGCCTGTGATACGGGCTCGGCGGCGCTGGCAGACCCGGCTGGGAGGTTCCGGTTTCAGAGGGAGCGGGGCAGCGGCCTCCCCATTCATTCAGTGTGAGCTCCGCCCCGGCACTGGGAGGCGGGGGGGGGGGGGGGGAAGGGGGTGGGGTGGGGCAGAGAGGAGATGGGGGGGGAGTGGGGAGGGGGGGCAGAGAGGAGATGGGGGGGGGGGAGTGGGGAGGGGGGCAGAGAGGAGAGAGGGGGAGTGGGGAGGGGGGGCAGAGAGGAGAGGGGGGGGGAGTGGGGAGGGGGGGCAGAGAGGAGAGGGGGGGAGGGGAGTGGGGAGGACGGGCGGCTCAGTCCCTCGGGAATGAATGGAGTGAAGTCTGACTATTGACTCCACTCCTAAAGTCGGCTTCTGCTGCCTGAGGTTCTGGTCAATTAATGAGGGAAATGTTGCTGCCGAATAGAAATACCCAACACATCTCGCAGCCGGCAATTTATTGTTCTGTAAAAAGAGAGCAGTTTGATTCTAATATTTATTTATTTTGCCACACAATTGATGGCGGGGCCCAGATTTGTGAATGAAATAGGCAACTGAGTGAGGGGCCTGCGCCTTTGAAAGGTTAATTGATCAGTGTGTGAGAGCTAATGTTCTGGTTCGCAATTTCTTTGCATCGAGTACGAATGAAGAGCTATTACCCAAAATGAAATTAAAATCCACCTCTAGGGTTGACTCTCTCTTTGGGCTGGTGTTCTCACAATCTGATGAACAAGATTTTTCATTGGGTCATAGCACAGGAGAGGCCATTCAGCCCATCAAGCCTGCTCTGCCATTCAATGCCCCTATAATCCTTTAAGTATTGTTCGTCAGAAATCTAGCAATCTCTGTTTTAAACATATCTGCCTGGACTGTATGCAGAACGATACTTTTCACTGTGCCTCTGTGCACGTGGCAATAATTCTAAATTTAACTGCCACCACAACCTTCCTCAAGTAAGGTGACACATATCCATATTAAACTCCATCTGGCAAATTTTGGCCCATTCTCCTAGCTTGTCTATATCCGTCTGTAAACTCTTTATCTTCTCTTCAGTGTCTACTTTCTCACCTATTTTTGTATCATCCTCAAATTCTGCTACGTTAGACTCTGCCCCTGCTTGCAGATCATTTATACAGATTGTAAACAGTTGAGGTCCGAGGTCTGACCCCTGCGGCACTCCGCTAGTTACAGTTCACCAGCCACAGAAAGACCCATTTATCCCGACTTCTTGCTTTTTGTCAATCAGCCAATCCTCAATCCAATTTGGTCTATCCCCAATCCCCTGCAATCTCTCCTTCTGGATCACTCCTTTATGCGGCACCTTGTCAAACGCCTTCTGGAAGTCTAGATATATCACATCCACAGGTTCCCCATTGTCCACCAAGCTGGTTACGTCCTCGAACTCGAGCAAGTTTGTCAAGAATGGCTTATCCTTCAGGAAAATTATGCTGGCAGTGGTGGATTGAACTTAGACTTTCTAAATGTTCAGTCATCTCCTTAATGATTGATTCCAGCAACTTCCCCACCAAAGAGGTCAGGCTAACCGGTCTAAGTTTTCCTACTTTTTGCCCCTCTCCCTTTTTGAATTGGGATGTTACATTAGCGTGTTTCCAATCCACCGGGACCGTTGCAGAATCCAGGGAATTCTGAAATATCATAACCAATGCATCCATTATCTCTGCTGCCACCTCCTTTAATACCCTAGAGTGCAGGCCATCAGGTCCCGGAGACTTATCTGCCTTTAATCACATCAGTTTATGCAATACCTTCTCCCTAGTGGCGGTTATTGCACTAAGTTCCTCTGCATTAACTGTAGCTTTGGAAAAATGTTATTAACCTCTTCCGTGAAGACAGAGGCAAAATATTGGTTCAGTGCCTCTGTCACCTGTGTTCCCCATTATTACCTCTCCAGTATCACCCTTTAAAGGGCTAACATTTAATTTAGCTATTCTCTTCCTCTTTTATACTTAGAGAAGCTTTTGGTGTCAGTGTTTATGTTTTCTGCCAGTTTCCTTTCATAGTTCATCTTGGCTCTTTTGATTTTATTTTTGGTAGCCTTTTGCTGAACCTTAAAGTTCTTCACCCCTCCAGTTACCAATAGCTTTTGCAGTACGGTATGTCCTAGTTTTTGCCTTTATGTCCTCTTTGGCTTCCTTATTTAGCCATGGAATGTTTTTCTCCCCTTTACAATTCCTCTCTGGAATATGCTTTATTATAGCGGCACTTAATATCTCCCGGAACATCCACCATTGTTCCCCAACTGTCCTATCCTCAACTATTTGTGCCCAGTCTACTTGGGCCGACCCTTTCCTCAGCCTAACGCTAAAACTCTAGTTTTCCTGTTATGGTTTCTGATCAGGTGTTGATTGCTTTCTCATGGACAGCCTTGTGGCTGTTGGTGTAAATTCCAAGCGCTATATTTTTTGGTTTCTGGAGATTGTTTCGGCAACAATACAGAAATGTGTTGATGTTGTTTATGTCCATGTCTTGTTGCAGCCTAGTGATCTGCTTCTAGGCTCTGTGCAGTGAAATGGGCTATAAGAGGTGGAGGGTTGGTGCATGTGTTCTGTAGTGTTGCTGGCCTCTGCACTGGTCTCCACATGTTGAAGGTGAATAATCGCATTGATATTGTGATTGTTCTTAGGCTTGCCAAATTGATCCTTTAACATTTCCGTTAAGCAAAAATATTATGGGATATAGGCCAAATGAGATGGGTCAGCAGTGATCTCATTGAATGGCGGGGCAGGCTTGAGAGACTGAATGACCTACTCGTGTTCCTTCGGCTCCATTTCCCTAACATTATATAGCTCCAGGTGCAGCTAAAGTTCAGAAGAATAAATAGTTTTCTATGATGTACAGATGCAGCATGGCAAGAACGCCCCAGTGCCACAGTATTTTCTGATTATTTTGCAGCTGGGTTTAGGGACTTTTTTGATGCAGTCAGTCTTTCGAATTTGAATGTGGATTACAGGGTCAACGGCAGGGTTCTGAGGAATGTGGAGGAACAGAGAGATCTTGGGGTTCATGTCCACAGATCTCTGAAGGTTGCCACTCAAGTGGATAGAGCTGTGAAGAAGGCCTATAGTCTGTTAGCCCGTTTATTAACGGGCGGCTTGAGTTTAAGAGCCGTGGGGTTATGCTGCAACTGTACATGACCCTGGTGAGACCACATTTGGAGTATTGTGTGCAGTTCTGGTCACCTCACTATAGGAAAGATGTGGAAGCATTGGAAAGGGTGCAAAGGAGATTTACAAGGATGCTGCCTGGTTTGCAGGATAGGTCTTATGAGGAAAGGTTGAGGGAGCTAGGGCTTTTTGCTCCGGAGAAGCGAAGGACGATAAGAGGCGACTTAATAGAGGTTTATAAGATGATGAAGGGGATAGATAGAGTGGACGTTCAGAGACTATTTCCTCGGGTGGATGTAGCTGTTACAAGGGGGCATAACTATAAGGTTCAGGGTGGGAGATATAGGAGGGATGTGCGAGGTAGGTTCTTTACTCAGAGAGTGGTTAGGCTGTGGAATGGACTGCCTGCTGTGATAATGGAGTCGGACACTTTAGGAACTTTCAAGCGGTTTTGGATAGGCACATGGAGCACACCAGAATGACACGGAGTGGGATAGCTTGATCTTGGTTTTGGACAATGCTCGGCACAACATCGAGGGCCGAAGGGCCTGTTCTGTGCTGTACTGTTCTATGTTCTACCTGAGAGCTGACACATGCAGATTGACACCAAATGTATTGCTTCATCACTAGTTGAGGGGGGTGGATGCCGGTTTTGGGGGGGTTGTGCCCTTTGTGTAACCATCATCATCCATGAGGAAGACATTTACTATCATGTCATGTAAAATTTTGCTCTGTAAAGAACAGTTATCTTAGAACTGATAGGTCCCAATGTTTTGGGCAGCATACTCTGCTCATCATCGGGAGAATGGGAAACTGGGGAAAAGGGTAGTTAGCTATAGTGAAGGGTGGGATCTTACTGCCGTTTGGCCCCGATATTGTGTTCAGTTCGCCTCTGGTTGATCAGCTGAGTCGAATGGATTGTTTGTTTCTCAAGGAAGGGTAGCCTGATGTCACCGCTCCTGGAGATGGTGCGGTTTTGGTAGGTTTCTATAGCCTCTCTCATATCTTGTACGGCACTGTCTGATGGATGAGAAGTTTACAATTGGAGGTTAATCAGTTGAGCATGTTTGACAGTAGCTGACCGTCCCAATCACTGCATTTGAAGCAGGTCTGCTGGTCCTCGAGTACAATATGTAATCAGCTAATTCTTATGTGGTGTGACTGTAAATCTGTCTTGGTCATTGTTACTGCTCTCCATGTAGGTACATAGAATTTACAGTGCAGAAGGGGACCATCCTTGGAAAGAGCACCCCACTTAAGCCCCTCACCTCCACTCCATCACGGTAACCCCACCTAGCCTTTTGGACACCAAGGGACAATTTAGCACCACCAATCCATCTTTGGACTGTGGGAGGAAACCGGAGCACCCGGAGGAAACCCACGCAGACACGGGGAGAAAGTGCAAACTCCACACAGTCACCCGAGGCCGGAATTTAACCCGGGGCCCTGGCGCTGTGAGGCAGCAGTGCTAGCCACTGTGCCACCGTGCTGCCCATGAAAACCGTCAAACAATTTGTAATCACCTATCGGATTGGTGGGCAAGACCACTGCTTAAGTTATACAAAACACCAGGAAAGTTATGTTTCTTAGTACTGAATTAGTGATCTTAGCTTTTCACAGTAACTTCATTGAAGCCTACTTGTGACAATAAGCGATTATTATTATTATTATTATTATTATTATTATTATTATTATTATTATTAGCTGGCAGTGTTGGGATTATGATTGTAGATCCTATTTCAGAGGGTTTCTACACTGTATTAAACCCTTCTGGAGAATCTAATTCGAACAGCCCCAGCTGGGATTCCCTTCTATTTTTACACATACACACAGTACCAAGCTGATGCTCAGTCGAGACGGATGGATGAGAAACCCCAGGACTGTACAAGTTCACCCCATAGGAATTCAGTACTGATGGGCGAGAATGAGACTTCGGAATTGGGGGGGGGGGGGGCACAGCATTGCTGCCCTTTTTCCTGCTTGTTTTGGTTGATGCAGCTCTGGTTGTAGGAGCAGTAACTCTAACGCTAACAATTCTGTACACAACCAAGACTGACACGTTTAGTAATGCCAGTGACAGCATGCTAGTGTGTGTTCATTGATTGCATGTACATGAAGCTCAAGGTGCAGGACTGTTCCAAGGAGTGCGAGGTGAACAACCTGACATTAAATACCAATCACGTGGCTAATTAGCAGTTGATACAAAGATGTTCTTTTCTCCAAATTGGGGAGAGAGAGAGACAGCCAAAGAATTCTGTTTAGATAAGGTGGAGGAAGCCTTTACCAAATGCTGCTCGGGAGAATGCTTTTTAATGGTTGAAAATGCAGAAAAGAAATAGCTGCTAATTATAAAGATTCAGCATGATATGCAGAATGTAAACGGGAATATCGGAAGGAGTGGGACGAATTCCGCCAGCCGCTCTTTCTCCGAAAAGACAGCAGGAAGCTCCTAACAGCATGTTGCCTACTGCATTCTTGTCACTTTACCAACTTTGCGTCTAATTTGCATTTTGGTATCAATACACTATATGCTCGCCCGATGCCTGTGCCTATTAATTAGATTGTGTATTTATCTATGTCTGTTTTTTCAGTCAGAAGTCTTTACAACACCAGGTTAAAGTCCAACAGGTTTGTTTCGAATCGCTAGCTTTCGGAGCGCAGCTCCTTCATCACTACGCTCCGAAAGCTAGTGATTCGAAACAAACCTGTTGGACTTTAACCTGGTGTTGTAAGACTTCTTAGTGTGCCCACCCCAGTCCAACGCCGGCATCTCCACATTATGTTTCTTCACCTACGGTCGGACCTGTCTGGACTGTGTGCAGAACAATACTTTTCACTGTAACTCTGTACACGTGACAAATCAATAAATAAATAAAATGTAGTTAAGTAAAACCAAGTGCCGATCCTGGGAATTTTCAGCAATATATTTTGGTAGAGATCAGTTACAGATGAAGATCTTGTTACTGCCATGTGCTGATTGCATGAATTTTCTTTCTGTTACAGAGCATCCAAGTCTCATAATGTCTGCCCCATCAACGCCAAAGGTTGTGCTGAAAAGCACAACCAAGATGTCACTGAACGAGCGGTGAGGCAGCCAGCAACATTTCAAGTGCCAATCGTGTAGCTGATTAGCAATTACAGGATATATAAGTGCACAGGGATTCACCATAGGAGAATGTTGCTCGTCCCTTGTATAATACTGCTCCAGTAGTTGATGGCACTTAAATAAAGCAGTTATCAGATGCAAAAAAAAAAAACACGTTTTGTGAAGGACGGTGACCTAGGTGTGGTAGAATGATGCGGAGCAGTTGCTCTGAACGTAAGAACAAGCTGATTGTAAGAATGTGGTTTTGTGGAAATAACCCTAGTGGTAAGATTGCTGGCACAGTCTTGATCCCCAGCCTGCTGCATTTTGTGGTTTCTGATGCATTTGAACAGAAACTACAGCAGTGGTGACTAGTTAATCTGGGCTGCAACCGCCCTCCCTGTCCTGTCCATGACAGACACATCAGCTGTGCTGTGTGGTCTGATCTGTAAGAGGCAGCTGGTGGGCACCATAAATCAAGTCCAAAGGCCTCTTGTGTACACCTGGGGTCTTGTAAGTGGCACAAAATCTGCTTCATTATCTGCTTTCTCTCTACTTCCAGCTGTTTCTCTTCAGTTGTAAAAATGAGCTAGTCTTTCTTGAAAGGCACAGCCATGTTGCATAATAGACGGCTCTTCCCACTTTATTCCAGCCTTTTGCTCACTGACTTCACAATATAGCTCCTAAATGTGGCAGTAAAGTATTCGCCCCTTTTTTCTCTTTTTGCAAAGACATTGACTTTCTGTTGGATGAATTATTAGGCACCCAGGCCACCCCACACCTACAATCTCAGCTGGGCAGACGTTTTGATAATGGGAGAGTGAGGTACAGGGAATAGCTTTTGTAATTTGTGCAGGATGGCATTTTTACCCGGTGAATAAATGGTTCAGTCAGAGAGGGAGCACTGCATGGCAGCTGGTGGAATTTAAATTCAATTAATAAAATTCTGGAATTGAAAACGGAGTCATAATGGTGATCATTGTTGCAAAAACCCATATTGCTCACTAATATCCTTTAGAGAGGGAAATCTGCCAAACTTACCTGGTCTGGCCTACATGTCACACACCAGTGTGGTTGACTGACTGCTGTAATGGCCCTCAGCAAGCCACTCACTTGAAGGGCAATTAGGGATGGGTAACAAATGCTGGCCTTGCTGGTGACCCACAAGCCTTAAAAGGATGAAAAGGGTCTACGTTGGGAAATAAGCCATTACACACAAGAGATATTAGTTTAGGGGAACACGGTGATCACAGCATGACAAGGTTTAAAATAAAGATTGAAATTAACAGAAGGCAAAGACCAAGAACATAGAAAAATACAGCTCAGAACAGGCCCTTCGACCCACGATGTTGTGCCGAACCTTTGTCCTAGATTAATCATAGATTATCATTGAATTTACAGTACAGAAGGAGGCCATTCGGCCCATTGAGTCTGCACCGGCTCTTGGAAAGAGCACCCTACCCAAAGTCAACACCTCCACCCAACACTAAGGGCAATTTTGGACACCAAGGGCAATTTATCATTGGCCAATCCACCTAACCTGCAGATCCTTGGACTGTGGGAGGAAACCGGAGCACCCGGAGGAAACCCACGCAGACACGGGGAGGATGTGCAGACTCTGCACAGACAGTCACCCAAGCCGGAATCGAACCTGGGACCCTGGAGCTGTGAAGCAATTGTGCTATCCACAATGCTACCGTGCTGCCCTTAAGAACAAATAAATCTACACTATCATTTTACCGTAATCCATGTACCTATCCAATAGCTGCTTGAAGGTCCCTAATGTTTCCGACTCAACTACTTCCACAGGCAGTGCATTCCATGCGGCCACTACTCTCTGGGTAAAGAACCTACCTCTGACATCCCCCCCTATATCTTCCACCATTCACCTTAAATTTATGTCCCCTTGTAATGGTTTGTTCCACCCGGGGAAAAAGTCTCTGACTATCTATTCCCCTGATCATCTTATAAACCTCTATCAAGTCGCCCCTCATCCTTCTCCGTTCTAATGAGAAAAGGCCTAGCACCCTCAACCTTTCCTCGTAAGACCTACTCTCCATTCCAGGCAACATCCTGGTAAATCTCCTTTGCACCTTTTCCAAAGTTTCCACATCCTTCCTAAAATGAGGCGACCAGAACTGTACACAGTACTCCAAATGTGGCCTTACCAAAGTTTTGTACAGCTGCATCATCACCTCACGGCTCTTAAATTCAATCCCTCTGTTAATGAACGCAAGCACACCATAGGCCTTCTTCACAGCTCTATCCACTTGAGTGGCAACTTTCAAAGATGTATGAACATAGACCCCAAGATCTCTCTGCTCCTCCACATTGCCAAGAACTCTACCGTTAACCCTGTATTCCGCATTCATATTTGTCCTTCCAAAATGGACAACCTCACACTTTTCAGGGTTAAACCCCATCTGCCACTTCTCAGCCCAGCTCTGCATCCTATCTATGTCTCTTTGCAGCTGACAACAGCCCTTGCTATCCACAACTCCACCAATCTTCGTATCGTCTGCAAATTTGCTGACCCACCCTTCAACTCCCTCATCCAAGTCATTGATGAAAATCCCAAACAGCAGAGGACCCAGAACTGATCCCTGCGGAACGCCACTGGTAACTGAGATCCAGGCTGAATATTTGCCATCCACCACCACTCTCTGACTTCTATCAGTTAGCCAGTTCGTTATCCAACTGGCCAAATTTCCCACTATCCCATGCCTCCTTACTTTCTGCAGACGCCTACCATGGGGAACCTTATCAAATGCCTTACTAAAATCCATGTACACTACATCCACTGCTTTACCTTCATCCACATGCTTGGTCACCTCCTCAAAGAATTCAATAAGACTTGTGCGGCAAGACCTACCCCTCACATCCGTGCTGACTATCCCTAATCAAGCAGTGTCTTTCCAGATGCTCAGAAATCCTATGGTCTGTAATTCCCAGGGTTATCCCTAACCCCTTTTCTGAACAGGGGCACGACATTCGCCACTCTCCAATCCCCTGGTACCACCCCTGTTGACAGTGAGGACGAAAAGATAATTGCCAACGGCTCTGCAATTTCATCTCTTGCTTCCCATAGAATCCTTGGATATATCCCGTCAGGCCCGGGGGACTTGTCTATCCTCAAGTTTTTCAAAATGCCCAACACATCTTCCTTCCTAACAAGTATTTCCTCGAGCTTACCAATCTGTTTCACACTGTCCTCTCCAACAATATGGTCCCTCTCATTTGTAAATACAGAAGAAAAGTACTCGTTCAAGACCTCTCCTATCGCTTCAGACTCAATACACAATCTCCCGCTACTGTCCTTGATCGGACCTACCCTCGCTCTAGTCATTCTCATGTTTCTCACATTGACCAAGGTAATGAAATGGATAAAACACCAGCAGACGAATGGGCATAGGGAAAATTAACTGGAAATAATTACCGACCATAGAACAATTGAAAACATAAAAATGATCAATAGAAATCAATAGGAGAAAAATGTATCTGAAAACCAAGAACAAGTGACGAGTTTATTGAGTTAAAATAAGGGCAAAATGAAATCAAAGTAAAAGGCCAACAAAATAAAATAGGTATGGCAAAGAGAAACGTCAAAATCAAATTATCAAGGAATATAAAAGGTGTTGTGCAGACACATAAATAACAAGAGAAATCAGGAGTGAGGATAGGACCACTAAGCGCTAAACATAATTAACTCAAGTAGCAGCAGAAATATTAAATAATTACACGTCTCAATATTTTCCGGGGCTGGCAGAAGATATTGGAGGAAGAAATCAAAAAAGATAAGGTATTTAAGATAATATGGGGCACGATAATTGATGAACTAACCAAACTGGGGTTAAAACTCCGAGTCCATATCGAATGCATCTGCATATATTAAAATAAGTTAAACAAGGGACAGCAGAACCACTTTTAAATGTATTAAACTCTTGAAAAGGGTGCAACAGATCTAGAACAGTTAATGGAATTGCTATATTTAAAAAGAGAGATGGTTCAAGTTTAGGGAGCTAGATAATTAGCCTAACATTGTTGGTTGGAAAGGTAATAGAATTTTTACTCAAAAATGTAAAAGAAAAATATCAAGAAACTGAAAAATAACATGGATTTCAAAAGGAAATCCATTTCCTACTGAATTCTTTGTGAAGAACTAACAGTGGGTTGAAGAAATGCAGTAGTTCTAGGTATCCAAATAGCTTTCGTCAAGGTATTGCATATGACTCCAGTCAGAACAAGTAGAATGCTTACTCAAAGATGAAAAGTGGTGCTCCATAAGGATTGTTGCTGTAACCACTGCTCACCATTTGCAAAAGCAAAATTAGTCTCTGGAATTGGAAATTCAATAAAGATATTTGCAGGTGACACCAAACTTGAGGAATGAAGCCATACACGAGGTCAATTATGTCCATGTGGGAAGACATCAATAAACTTGTAAAATGGGTGTGTCATTGACAAATGAGCTTCAGTGTAGATAAGTGTGAGATGGTATATTTCGGTAGGAATAATAAGAAGGCCACATATAATTTGGGAAATAATTAGAGGATCAGAGGTTTGCAAATATTACAAGTCACGGTGCAGGTTAATAACACCGATTAGTAAATAGCAGAGATATGAAACTGTACAGCAGGGAAGTTAAACTTTTAGAGTATGGGTAACCTCACATTGGGAGTACTGTGCACAGTCTGATCTACATTATTTAAATGCTATTAAGGCACCAAAGAATACAATTTACAAAATAAATATAAATGAGGTTAGATGAAGGATGGGAGGAGATATCTATGGAACATAGACATTAGCATAGGCCAATTGATCTGTTAGTGCCATAGTGTATAACAATCAAATCCAGTTCTGTGATTTCCCCAATATTCATGCAGCTTCATTTCCAGTGATTCCAGTAAGGATGATCAAGGTGGGAAACCTGTCCAGTTTCAAAACCTAGAACCACAGCGTTTCTCCTCCGCTTAGTCTTAACCTAATCTTAAAACTTGAGCATTTGGGGCTACCCTTTCACTAGTCTAGTACTGAGAAGCATCATCTCTGTTTAGGCTGTGGGCGCAAGATATCTCCATGCCTGGTTAGTTTTGTCTATGGCATTGTTTAGTAATCCGGTTAAACAATTGGTTTCACATTTAAAGGTGGTTCTAGATTTTCCTTCAGTTGGAAGGTTGAAATGAGATGTTGTTTTATTTGTTAGTGGAGCTGTTTGGAGTTTGTGAGAATACCCCCTTTCCTGACATTTGGAAAAGATTCTTTTGATAAGATGTGGTAGCAAAATTTCAAATGTCCTCTCCTTTACCACCAATTTAGTCTTTAAGCGAAGCTTGTGAGAGATCAGTAGATTTCTTTCAGTATTGTTACTTTAATGTTCTCTGCTATTGCTATGACTCTTTTAGTCCTTTCTTCAAATCACCCTGCCTCTTGCTCTTTTCCCTTCATGCTCTCATCTTGCTGCTTTGATCTTTCTGCTATTAAATGTATGTACCTTTTTCCTCTGATAACTCAGCCTGCAATGGTTGCAATCCCAGACTCGGGGGAATGAACACATTTTAAACAACAAAAAGTTGTGCCACGTATCTCTATACTGGAAAGGTTTCACTGGGAGCTGGGGCACCGTAGCTGAGGGGCTCGAATTGCCTTTGAGTTCTGTGTATTAAAACCTGTTTAAACCACTTCTGTTCAACCTTGAAGCTTTACCAACATGCTGAAGAACAAACAGCCTCCAACGGTGAGCATTCGAGCAACGATGCAGCAGCAACAACTGGCTAGTGCCAGAAACCGCCGATTGGCGCAGCAGATGGAGAACAGGCCCTCTGTCCAAGCTGCCCTGAAGCTGAAGCAGGTGAGCAACAACTTCCTGGTGACATAGTTTCTCCTCCCTATCACCCCAGGATTTCCATGGCATGCACCATTCTCCAGCAATGCGTTCTCAAATGATCTGCTCCTCCGTTTCTGATCGTCGTGCTATCTAACCAGGCACCCGTCCATGTGTAAGAGTTACTGTGAGTAATTGCACTTTTTACTGCTTCTCTTCCTCCTTGGAGGGATGTGTTTGGTACTTTATACCGTCAGCTGTACCCAGGTGGCAGGGGTTCTTGAGAATTGCAGACAAGAGGTGGCATTTATGCTGAATCATGTGCTCTGCTGACTGCAGGGGCTGATAGCAACTTGACATCTGGAATTGCTCTGAAACTATAGAAACACCTGCCATTAAGGAAATGTTAGTTTACAAACCATTTCAAGGAGAATCCCATTGGCCGACCTGACGGGTCTACAAAATTATGAGGGCATAGACAAAGTGGATAGTCAGAGGCTTTTCCCCAGGGTAGAGGGGTCAATTACTAGGGGTAATAGGTTTAAGGTCTAACCTCTGTGATCATTCAGAGTAGGAATGACAGGATAGCTAGGATGAATACGTGGCTTGAGAGATGGTGCAAGAGGGAGGGTTTCAAATTCCTGGGACATTGGGACCGATTCTGGGGGAGGTGGGACCTGTACAAATCGGACGGTCTGCATCTGGGTGGGACCGGAACCAATGTTCTCGGGGGGATGTTTGCTAGTGCAGTTGGGGAGGGTTTAAACTAATGTGCCAGGGGGATGGGAACCGATGTAGGAAGTCAGTGGGGACAGAAACAAAAGGCAGGAAGGGAGAGTGTGTAAAGCATGACCAGAGAAAGCAGGGCAGAGAGCAAGGAAGGGCTACATTAAACTGCATTTATTTCAATGCAAGGGGCCTGACGGGCAAAGCGGATGAACTCAGGGCATGGACGGGCACATGGGACTGGGATATTATAGCTATGACTGAAACATGGCTAAGGGAGGGGCAGGACTGGCAGCTCAATGTTCCGGGCTACAGATGCTATAGAAAGGATAGAACAGGAGGTAAGAGAGGAGGGGGAGTGGCGTTTTTGATTAGGGAGAACATCACGGCAGTACTTAGAGGGGATATATCCGAGGGTTCGCCCACTGAGTCTATATGGGTGGAACTGAAAAATAAGAAGGGAGAGATCACCTTGGTAGGACTGTACTACAGGCCCCCAAATAGTCAGCGCGAAATTGAGGAGCAAATATGTAAGGAGATTACAGATAGCTGCAAGAATAATAGGGTGGTAGTAGTAGGGGACTTTAACTTTCCCAACATTGACTGGGACAGCCATAGCATTAGGGGCTTGGATGGAGGGAAATTTGTTGAGTGTATTCAGGAGGAATTTCTCATTCAGTATGTGGATGGACCGACTAGAGAGGGGGCAAAACTTGACCTCGTCTTGGGAAATAAGGAAGGGCAAGTGATAGAAGTGCTAGTGAGGGATCACTTTGGGACAAGTGACCATAATTCCATTAGTTTTAAGATAGCTATGGAGAATGATAGGTCTGGCCCAAGAGTTAAAATTCTTAATTGGGGCAAGGCCAATTTTGATGGTATCAGACAGGAACTTGCAGAGGTAGATTGGGGGAGACTATTGGCAGACAAAGGGACGGCTGGTAAATGGGAGGCTTTTAAAAATGTGTTAACCAGGGTGCAGGGTAAGCACATTCCCTTTAGAGTGAAGGGCAAGGCTGGTAGAAGTAGGGAACCCTGGATGACTCGAGATATTGAGACTCTGGTCAAAAAGAAGAAGGAGGCATATGACGTACATAAGCAACTGGGATCAAGTAGATCCCTTGAAGAGTATAGAGATTGTCGAAATAGAGTTAAGAGGGAAATCAGGAGGGCAAAAAGGGGACATGAAATTGCTTTGGCAAATAATGCAAGGGAGAATCCAAAGAGATTCTACAGATACATAAAGGGGAAAAGAGTAACTAGGGACAGAGTAGGGCCTCTTAAGGATCAACAAGGGCATCTATGTGCAGAGCCACAAGAGTTGGGTGAGATCCTGAATGAATATTTCTCATCGGTATTCACGGTGGAGAAAGGCATGGATGTTAGGAAACTAAGGGAAATAAATAGTGATGTCTTGAGAAGTGTGCATATTACAGAGGAGGAGGTGCTGGAAGTCTTAAAGTGCATCAAGGTAGATAAATCCCCGGGACCTGATGAAATGTATCCCAGGATGTTGTGGGAGGCTAGGGAGGAAATTGCGGGTCCCCTAACCGAGATATTTGAATCATCTGCAGCCACAGGTGAGGTGCCTGAAGATTGGAGAGTGGCGAATGTTGTGCCCTTGTTTAAGAAGGGCAGCAGGGAAAAGCCTGGGAACTACAGACCGGTGAGCCTAACGTCTGTAGTAGGTAAGTTGCTAGAAGGTATTCTGAGAGACAGGATCTACAAGCATTTAGAGAGGCAAGGACTGATTCGGGGCAGTCAGCATGGCTTTGTGCGTGGAAAATCATGTCTCACAAATTTGATTGAGTTTTTTGAGGGAGTGACCAAGAAGGTAGATGAGGGTAGTGCAGTAGACGTTGTCTACATGGACTTTAGCAAAGCCTTTGACAAGGTACCGCATGGTAGGTTGTTGCAGAAGGTTAAAGCTCACGGGATCCAGGGTGAGGTTGCCAATTGGATTCAAAATTGGCTGGACGACAGAAGGCAGAGGGTGGTGGTAGAGGGTTGTTTTTCAAACTGGAGGCCTGTGACCAGTGGTGTGCCTCAGGGATCGGTGCTGGGTCCACTGTTATTTGTGATTTATATTAATGATTTGGATGAGAATTTAGGAGGCATGGTTAGTAAGTTTGCAGATGACACCAAGATTGGTGGCATAGTGGATAGTGAAGAAGGTTATCTAGGATTGCAACGGGATCTTGATCAATTAGGCCAGTGGGCCGATGAATGGCAGATGGAGTTTAATTTAGATAAATGTGAGGTGATGCATTTTGGCAGATCGAATCAGGCCAGGAGCTACTCAGTTAATGGTATGGCGTTGGGGAGAGTTATAGAACAAAGAGATCTAGGAGTACAGGTTCATAGCTCCTTGAAGGTGGAGTCGCAGGTGGACAGGGTGGTGAAGAAGGCATTCGGCATGCTTGGTTTCATTGGTCAGAACATTGAATATAGGAGTTGGGACGTCTTGTTGAAGTTGTACAAGACATTGGTACGGCCACACTTGGAATACTGTGTGCAGTTCTGGTCACCCTATTATAGAAAGGATATTATTAAACTAGAAAGAGTGCAGAAAAGATTTACTAGGATGTTGCCGGGACTTGATGGTTTGAGTTATAAGGAAAGGCTGGATAGACTGGGACTTTTTTCCCTGGAGCGTAGGAGGCTTAGGGGTGATCTTATAGAGGTCTATAAAATAATGAGGGGCATAGATAAGGTAGATAGTCAACATCTTTTCCCAAAGGTAGGGGAGTCTAAAACTAGAGGGCATAGGTTTAAGGTGAGAGGGGAGAGATTCAGAAGGGCCCAGAGGGGCAATTTCTTCACTCAGAGGGTAGTGAGTGTCTGGAATGGGCTGCCAGAGGTAGTAGTAGAAGCGGGTACAATTGTGTCTTTTAAAAAGCATTTAGATGGTTACATGGGTAAGATGGGTATAGAGGGTTATGGGCCAAGTGCGGGCAATTGGGACTAGCTTAATGGTAAAAAACTGGGCGGCATGGACTGGTTGGGCCGAAGGGCCTGTTTCCATGCTGTAAACTTCTATGATTCTATGTACGAGGCAAATTTTTTACACAGGGTAGTGGGTGCCTGGAACTCGCTGCCGGAGGAGGTGGTGGAAGCAGGGACGATAGTGACATTTAAGGGGCATCTTGACAAATGCATGAATAGGATGGGAATAGAGGGATACGGACCCAGGAAGTGTAGAAGATTGTAGTTTAGACGGGCAGCATGGTCGGCACGGGCTTGGAGGGCCGAAGGGCCTGTTCCTGTGCTGTACATTTCTTTGTTCTTTTTTCTTTGACATTCATGCTCAGATCAGACTGTTTCTTAATTGAAATGCATTTTTAGGTTACTGACTCCATGGGACACCTAAAACACAAGCGTGGCGCTGTTGGTTAATTTTAAGTTTTTTTCCCCTCAGAGAACGCAGAGCAAAATTCCTTTTACTACTTCCAGATTGTATTGAAGGAAAAAATTGCTGAAATGAAAACTTGGGAGATAAATGCGAACCTTCGGAATTCAATGAGTGAAAGATCTTTTCCCTCGTTGGGAGTGTAATTCATCTCAACTTTGTATGGACGTCAGAGTGAAAAAGATCAATAGCAGGTGTTCGATAGGTTGGTTAACTCAAGTTAACTTATCCAGTCACAGCGTGCATCCTAGGCTGCTCAGTGATGATAGCAGAATCTCTGACCACAATCTTAATAGATTTTAATATTTGAGAGCTGTCGAGAGAGCTAGAGGATTGCAAATATTCACAACCCTGTTCAAAAAGGAAGGGATAAAACTCGACAACTGTCTAATTCAATGAAATTCTTTGAAGTAATGGGATTAGTGTGGGTTCATGTTCTCCTAATCCTTGAAGCAGGTGGGGTAAGTTGGTGCCATTGAATATATAGGTTACTTGACTGGCGAATAAGGGTATTGAAAAGTAATGGAAACTCTTTACAAATCACTGGTTAGGCCTCAGCTGGAGTATTTTGTGCAGTTCAAGCGCCACGGTTGTCAAGGCCTTGGAGAGGGTACGGACAAAGTTTACCAGAATGGTGAGGGATTTCTGTCATGTCGAGAATTTGTAAAGCTGTTTTACAAAATTATTCATTTGTTCATGGGATGTGACTTGGACAGCATTTATTGTTCATCCCTAATTGCCCTCTATAGGTGGTGAACTGCCGCCTTGAACTGCTGCAGTAGTCCATGTGGTGTATGTACTCCCACAGTGCTGTTAGGCAGGCGGTTTTGACCCAGTGACTGAAGGATTGGCAATATAGTTCCAAGTCAGGGTGCTGAGTGGTGTGGTTAGCAATTTGCAGATAGTTTTGTCCCCATCAATTTGTCACCCTTGCCCTTCTAGTTGTAGAGCTTGTGGATTTTGAAAGTTCTGTTGAAGGAGCCTTGATGAGTTCCTGTAGTGCGCCTTGTACATGGCACGTGCTGCTGCCATTGTGTGTCATTGGAGGGAGTAAAGAGGTGCCAGCCAAGTGGGCTGCTTTGTCCTGGATGGTGTTGGGCTTCTTGCGTTATTGGGAGTTGCATTCATCAGGCAAGTGGAGAGTGTTCCATCATATTACTGATTTGTGCCTTGTAGATGGTGGGCAGGCTTTGGGGAATCGGACAGTGAGTTACGTGCCACAGAATGCCCAGCCTTTGATCTGCTGTTGTAGTCACTGCATTTATCTGGATTATCCAGTTCAGCTAACTTTGCCCATCTATTCCAGTAGATTAAATTCCACCACCATAATTGACGCAGCTTTTTGACGCGTTCCCACTAATTCTTCTTTGTTACCTGTCCTACTGTGTGATTACTTTTAAAGGGCCTGTACACTACACCCACCGTGACTACTCCTTTAGCAATCACTCACTAACGAGTATGAATGTCCATCTAAGAAACTCCCATGTCACTGGTGATGGTTCTGTGGGTCCGTGCATGGCTGATGAGCCCGGTCCCAGAGCTGCATCATCTCCGACCACACTCTTGGAAGGTGTTTCCGGGAGGTGGGATTGGTCCTTGGGCTCGATCGCTGCTAATTCCTTTCTCGGGTACCTTCCTGGAATTCCTCTTACCCTCGGGTATTGTCGAAGAATTGTGCCCCTTCAATTAGGAGGTTCCTGCAAGTAGGTTGAAAGATTGAGTAAGGGTCTCCCAGGCATTGACACCTATGTTGCGTTTCTTGAGGTAAGCCTTCAGGGTGTGTCTATCCTCCTGTTGGGGAGCTTACCTTGAGCTGGGTGAAGATTTGCTTTGGTAGCTGGGGCTCTGATATCCTAAGCACGTGGCCGGCCCAGCGGATTTGGTTTCAGATGATCGTGGCCTCAACACTGGTGCTTTTGTCTCCCTCAAGGGCGCTGATGTTAATACACCTGTCCTCCCAGCTGATGTTGAAAAGCCGTCTCAGACAGCATTGCTGGTATTTCTTCAGGGCCTTGAGGTGACGTCTGTACGTAGTCCAGGTTCCATACTGAAGTTCCATTTGGATTTCAACTGGTTGACGTTGAAGAGTTTTCTGTCCAGCCGAGAGACTATGTCCATTCCACTGGGAAGCTTGTTCTTGACAAGGGTGGTGACGATGGAGAAAAGGGTGGGAGCGATGATAACACCCCTGCATGAGCACTGCCTTGACCTCAAAGGGTTTCTGTCTTATTTCCACCTGTGAGGACTGTTGCTGACATCTTGACATGGCGGAGTCAGAGGATGTTGTTGAGCATCTTTGGGCAGCCAGCCTTTGACAGAGTCTTGCGTAACACTTCCCGATTGACTGAATCAAAAGCCTTGGCCAGATTGATGAAGTCCATGTTGCTTCCGACGCTTCTTATGTAGTTGTCGAGAGGTGAAAATCATGTCCATTGTTCCACGGTTTGGTTGAAAGTCACACTGACTTTCCAGAAGGATGTGGGGGGGGGGGGGGGGGGAGTAACAGCTCTTATCCAGTTTGCAGTTACTCCATTAGTGAGGTACTGCTGCCTCACTGCATCGAAGTCTCAGGTTCAATCCCGGCCCTGGGTCACTGTCTGTGTGGAGTTTGCACATTTGCTCCGTGGCTGCGTGGGTTTCACCCCCACAAACACACATATGTGCAGGGTAGGTGGATTGGCCAGGCTAAATTGCCCCTTAATTAGAAAAAGACAATTGGATACTCTAAATTTATTTTGTAAAAACGGACTTTCCAGAAGGATTTCTCCATAGACTGGGAGAAAGCGGCTCCTGAGGATTCAAGCGATGATCTTCCCAGCGACGGAGCGCAGGGAGATTCCTCAGTAGTTCCCACCGTCCACTTTGTCTCCTTTCTTGCAGGTGGTGGCGATGACGGCATATCCGAGGTTGTCGGATTTCTTCTCCGTCCCATATTTTCAGGAACAACTGATGAAAATGACGTGTGATCTCTCCTCCTCCAAGTTTGAAAATCTCCGCTGGAATCTACTCCTGTGGCTTTTTTGTTCTGATGACGGTTTCGATTTCATCTGTGTTCGGCGGGAGTCAAAATCACTTTCATTGTGGAGTTGGGAGATTTCCTTGAACATGTCTTCATCTATGATTGTCACGGTTTAGGAGTTCTTTGAAGTGTTCTCTCCATCTGAGGCTGATGTTTACTCTCTCTCTCAAAAGGATTTTGTTCTTACTCCGCACCGGGCTGAGGCCTAGAGTGTTATGCCCATATGTTGTCTTGGTGGCACAGAAGAAGCTCCGGGTGTCGTACTTGTCGACAAGGTGTTGCAGCTCTTTAGCTGTCTCGGTTCACCATTGGTTATTAATTTCCTTAGTTTTTTGTTCTTCCGCAGTTGCTGTTTGATGAGCTCTCCTCTTTGCCTTGTTGGTGATGTGTCCAGGAAGCTTTTCTAACACAGTATGTAGATTGTCCGACCAGAGATGGGGCAATATTGGATTTAGTACTGGGTAATGAACCAGGGCAAGTGATGGATTTGTTAGTGGGGGAGCATTTTGGAGATAGTGACCACAATTCTGTGACTTTCACTTTAGTAATGGAGAGGGATAGGTACGTGCAACAGGGCAAGATTTACAATTGGGGGAAGGGTAAATACGATGTTGTCAGACAAGAATTGAAGTGCATAAGTTGGGAACATAGGCTGTCAGGGAAGGACACAAGTGAAATGTGGAACTTGTTCAAGGAACAGGTGCTACGTGTCCTTGATTATGTATGTCCCTGTCAGGCAGGGAAGAGATGGTCGAGTGAGGGAACCATGGTTGACGAGAGGTTGAATGTCTTGTTAAGAGGAAAAAGGAGACTTATGTAAGGCTGAGGAAACAAGGTTCAGACAGGGCGTTGGAGGGATACAAGATAGCCAGGAGGGAACTGAAGAAAGGGATTAGGAGAACTAAGCGAGGGCATGAACAATCTTTGGCGGGTAGGATCAAGGAAAACCCCAAGGCCTTTTACACACATGTGAGAAATATGAGAATGACTAGAGCGAGGGTAGGTCCGATCAAGGACAGTAGCGGGAGATTGTGTATTGAGTCTGAAGAGATAGGAGAGGTCTTGAACGAGTACTTTTCTTCTGTATTTACAAATGAGAGGGGCGATATTGTTGGAGAGGACAGTGTGAAACAGATTGGTAAGCTCGAGGAAATACTTGTTAGGAAGGAAGATGTGTTGGGCATTTTGAAAAACTTGAGGATAGACAAGTCCCCCGGGCCTGACGGGATATATCCAAGGATTCTATGGGAAGCAAGAGATGAAATTGCAGAGCCGTTGGCAATGATCTTTTCGTCCTCACTGTCAACAGGGGTGGTACCAGGGGATTGGAGAGGCGAATGTCGTGCCCCTGTTCAAAAAAGGGACTAGGGATAACCCTGGGAATTACAGGCCAGTTAGTCTTACTTCGGTGGTAGGCAAAGTAATGGAAAGGGTACTGAAGGATAGGATTTCTGAGCATCTGGAAAGACGCTGCTTGATTAGGGATAGTCAGCACGGATTTGTGAGGGGTAGGTCTTGCCTTACAAGTCTTATTGAATTCTTTGAGGAGGTGACCAAGCATGTGGATGAAGGTAAAGCAGTGGATGTAGTGTACATGGATTTTAGTAAGGCATTTGATAAGGTTCCCCATGGTAGGCTTATGCAGAAAGTAAGGAGGCATGGGATAGTGGGAAATTTGGCCAGTTGGATAACGAACTGGCTAACCGATAGAAGTCAGAGAGTGGTGGTGGATGGTAAATATTCAGCCTGGATCCCAGTTACCAGTGGCGTACCGCAGGGATCAGTTCTGGGTCCTCTGCTGTTTGTGATTTTCATTAATGACTTGGATGAGGGAGTTGAAGGGTGGGTCAGTAAATTTGCAGACGATATGAAGATTGGTGGAGTTGTGGATAGTGAGGAGGGCTGTTGTCGGCTGCAAAGAGACATAGATAGGATGCAGAGCTGGGCTGAGAAGTGGCAGATGGAGTTTAACCCTGAAAAGTGTGAGGTTGTCCATTTTGGAAGGACAAATATGAATGCGGAATACAGGGTTAACGGTAGAGTTCTTGGCATTGTGGAGGAGCAGAGAGACCTTGGGGTCTATGTTCATACATCTTTGAAAGTTGCCACTCAAGTGGATAGAGCTGTGAAGAAGGCCTATGGTGTGCTCGCGTTCATTAACAGAGGGATTGAATTTAAGAGCCGTGAGGTGATGATGCAGCTGTACAAAACCTTGGTAAGGCCACATTTGGAGTACTGTGTACAGTTCTGGTCGCCTAATTTTAGGAAGGATGTGGAAGCTTTGGAAAAGGTGCAAAGAATATTAATCTCTTTGCGTTGCCGGTTTTGAATGTTATGTGCATTCCGATACCGAGCTTTTGTTCTGTCCTTTTATTATTTCTGTAACTTCTCCAGCCTTATCTGCGGATTTGCGCTTCGATTGAGAATCCGAGTTTTAACAACACGGAAACAAGCCCAGCGTGTCCGGATCACCCATCAAACACCTATTTACTCTGATCCCACCTTTCAGCACCTGGCCTTGCATGCTATGACATTTCAAATGCTCATCTAAATACCTGTCCCTTTTATTCTTTATATAAGGAATTTTAATTCTCTGCTTTCAACTTCCAGGTCTTTCACTGGAGCATTTTCTGGCAGTTTTTCCCCTTACTGGAAATGAGGTGGGCCAAGTAGATCCAGTGTCATGGGGGGGACATTTGGGAAACAGTGACCATTGTATTTTAAGAACCAGAAAATAGGCAATCCATAGTAAAAATAATTAACTAGGGGAGAGCTGACTTCATTGGGCAAGAACGGAGCTGTGCCGGTGGGACTGGAACGAAAGGTTGGCGGGAAAAACTGCAGCTGAACAGTGGGCAACCCTCAAAACAGAAATGGTCTGGACACAATCAAAATATATTCCCTGAAGAGGAACTGGCAGGGCAGACAAACCCAGAGCTCGCTGGGTAGAAATTAGGATGAGGAAGAAAGTGTGTCGATGACCGATGTCAGGTAGAAAATACAGTCAAGAACCAAGAGGAATACACAAGGTATTGAGGGGACACCCGCCTCCGCGACCTCATCTGGCCCCGCCTTCACGACCTCGTCCGGCCCCGCCTCCGCGACCCCGTCCGGCCCCGCCTCCGCGACCCCGTCCGGCTCCGCGCCCCGTCCGGCCCCGCCTCCGCGGCCCCATCCGGCCCCGCCTCCGCGGTCCCATCCGGCCCTGGCGGCTGCACAGGAAGGAGTAAAAAGAGGGGAAGAGCAGTCGTGATAGGAGATTTGTTAGTTACAATGACAAAAGGGGGTTTCTGTGGCCAGAGACAGAAATACAGGATGCTATGTTGCCTCTCTGGTTGAAGGATGTCACTCAGCAGCTTCAGGTCATTCCTCTGGGGGAGGGTGAACAGCCAGGTTGTGATCCACGTCAGTACCAAAGATTGGAAGGGGATGAGGTCCTGAAGCAGCTTTTAGGGAGCAAGGAAGGAGATTACAAATGAGGATCTTGGATATTTCCACTCTCGCGCTGGTTTTAAAAAAATTCATTGACAGGATATGGGTGTCGCTGGTTAGGTCAACATTTCTTTCCCTTCCCTAGTTGCCATTCAGAAGGTGGTGGTGAGTTGCCTCTTGAACCGCTGCAGTCCCTGAGGTGTAGGTACACCCACTGTGCTGTTAGGGAGGGAGTTCCAGGATTTTGACCCAGCGACAGTGAAGGAACGGCCAATATATTTCCAAGTCAGGCTGGTGAGTGACTTGGAGGGGAACCTCCAGTTGGTGGGGTTCCCAGGTATCTGCAGCTCTTGTCCTTCTAAATGGTAGTGGTCGTGAGTTTGGAAGGTGTTGTCTAAGGAACCTTGGTGAGTTCCTGCAGTGCATCCTGTAGATGGTGCACACGGCTGACACTGTTCAGTGGTGGAGGGATTGACTGTTTGTGGAAGGGGGAGCAATCAAGCGGCTGCTTTGTCCTGGAAGGTGTTGAGTTAGAGCTGCACTCATGCAGGCAGATGCAGAGTATCCCGTTGAAGACCTCGAAGTCCCCCACCCAGAATGTGCCCTTGCCACCCTCAGTGCTTCCTCCAAGTGGTGTTTAACATGGAGGAGTACTGATTCTTCAGCTGATGGTGGCTGGTACGTGATAATCAGCAGGAATTTCCTTGCCCATGTTTAACCTTAGACTTCAGGGGTCCAGAGTTGATGTTGAGGACTCCTAGGTCAACTACCGCCCCACTATATACCACTGTACCGCTACCTCTGCTGGGTCTGTCTTGCCAGTGAGACAGGACAAACCCAGGAATGGTGATAGTGGTGCCTGCAAGATATGATTCCAGGAGTATGACTATGTCAGGCTTTCGCTTGACTAGTCTGTGAGACCACTCTCTCAACTTTGGCACAAGCTCCGAAATGTTCGTCAGAAGGACTTTGCAGGATCGACAGGACTGGGCTTGCCGTTGTCGTTTCCGGTACCTGGGTTCATGCCGGGTAGTCCGTCCGGCTTCATTCCTTTTTAGTGTTTTTGTAGCGGTTTATTACAACTGAGTGGCTGGCTAGGCCATTTCAGGGGCCAGTTAAGACTCAACCACGTTGCTGTGGGTCTGGAGTGCTGTGGGTCTGGAGTCACATGTAGGCCAGACTGGGTAAGGATGGCAAATTTCCTCCCCTAAAGGACATCAGTGAACCTGACCTTTTATGAGTTTAGACTCCACCACCTGCCATGGTGGGATTTGAACCTGGGTCTCTAGATTAGTCCAGCGACAGTAGCACTATGCCACCATCTCGCCTGAACTGAGCATAGCAATAGGAGACTTGAGCACATGGCTGGAGAACTTGTGTAGGAGGAGGGAGGGCATCATTTCCGAGGCATTGAGACTGGTTCTGGGGCAGATGATGGGCGAGCTGCATTTTAGCACGACTGGGATTAACGTCCTTGCAGGGACATGAGGTCGTGCTGTCGGGAGGGTTGAAGGAACCGGAGAGGGAGCTCTGATTCGAGGGAAGCAAAACTGTGTTTTTAAAAAATAAATCAAAGTAGAAAGCAAAAATTGAAGACTGACAATGCACCAAATTAGAGGGGCAAGTTGACTATGGTGGATTGGGAAAATACACTAATTTCAGTGATTAATGAAAGAAGTGAATGATTGCATTCCATTAAAGTAAATGGCTTGTAAGGATGCCACAATGAATGGTAAACCTGAGGATTAGGAGTAGTTTAGAACCCAGCAAAGGAGGACCAAGAAACTGATTATGAAACGGGAGATGGGATACGAGCGCAGACTAGCGAGGAACATGAGGGCGGGCTGGGGCTGTAAAACTTTCAGGTACATGAAAAGGAAAAAATTAGCTAGGATAAACATAGGCCCAGTACACATGGGCGCTGGAGAATTTATAACGGAGAACAGGGAAATGGTGCAGAATCTAAGCAGTTAGTTTAAGTCTGTCTTCATAGAGGAAGGTACAGAAAATCTAAGGTACGAGGCAACTAAGGGATTTGTGAAATTGAGGAAACAAAATAAATGAATAAAGAGGTAGTACTTGAAACGTTTTTTTCCCTTCCCCAATTAAGGGGCGATTTAGCGTGGTCCATCCACCTACCCTGCACATCCTTGGGTTGTGGGGGTGAGACCCACGCAGACACGGAGAGAATGTGCAGTACGTGAAAAGTTAACTGGATTGAAGGTTGATGAATCTCCTGGACAAGATGTGCTTCATCCCAGAGTGCTGAAGGAAATGTTTAGCCAAACGGTGGATATCTTCCAAAACGATGTTGGTTGTTGAAAGGTTACTGCAAACATGGCCCCAGTATTTAAGAAGGGGGGGGGGAGGAAAGTGAAGAACTTACAGACCTGTTAGTGTGACGCTCATAGAAGGGAAAATGTTAGAATGCATCGTTAATGCTAACTGGACATTTCAAAATAAATGATAAAATTCGGCAGGGTCAACATGGATTTATGAAAGGGTAATCAGGTTTGACAAACCTTTTGGAATGTTTTTGAGGACGTTAATTAATAATAATAATCGCTTATTGTCACAAGTAGGCTTCAATGAAGTTACTGTGAAAAGCCCCTAGTCGCCACATTCCGGCGCCTGTTTGGGGAGGCCGGTACGGGAATTGAATCCGCGTTGCTGGCATTGTTCTGCATTACAAGCCAGCTGTTAAGCCCACTGTGCTAAACCAGCCCCATGTAGCATAAATGAAGGTCAACCAGTGGATGATGTATATTTGGATTTTCAGAAGGCGGCTCAGTAAATCAAATTAATGCACAGATTGGGGGAGACATGCTAGTATGGATTGAGAGTTGGCTATCAGACAGAAAGCAGAGACTCGGGCTAAACAGACCGTACTCAGAATGACAAGCTATTATTAGTGGCGAACAGCAAGAGTCCATGCTCTGTGCACAGCTGCTCGAATCTATATAAATGATTTGGGTGTGGGGACCAATTGTAATATTTCCAAATTTGCTGATGACACCAAGCTGGATGGGAATATAAGTTGTGAGGAGGATACAATCAGGCTTCTGGAGGTCTTGGGTAAGCAAAGTGAATGGGCTAGAACATGGCAGATGGAATACAATATGAATAAGTCTAAAGTTATTCACTTGGTTGTTGGGGGCGGGAGGGGGGGGTGGGGGGGGCAGAGTAGTTCTTGAATGGTGAGTGGCTTGGAAACGCAGGCATATAAATGGACCTGGATGTCCTTGTTCATAAATCACACTCAACTACCATGCAAGTGCAATTAGTAAGGCAAATGGTATGTTGGTCTTCATTGCGAGGGGATTTGAGTACAAGATTAAGGATGTCATGCTGTAGTTATATAAAGCCTTAATCATCTGGATTATTGTGCACAGTTTTTGTTTCCTTATCAAAGGAAGGTTATACTTGCTTTCGCATGAGTGCAGCGGAGGTTCAAGCAGATTAACCCTTGGGATGGAGGGATTGTTTTATGAGGAATGATTAAGGAAACTGGACTTGTGTTCCCTAAAGTTTCGAAGGATGTGGGGTGACCTCACTAAAACTTCAAAATTCTTGCAGGATGTGACCGGGTGGATATAGGTAAGATGTTTTCCCCCTGGCTGGGGTCTATAATCAGGGGACATAAATCTCAGGATAAGAGGTAGGCCATTTAAGACTGAGATGAGGAGAAATTTCTTCACTCAGAGGGTGGTGAATCTTTGAAATTTTCCGCCCCAGAGGGCTGTGGAAGGTCAATGATAGAAATCATTAAATTTCTGGAGAACTATTACATCAAAGGATATGGAGAGGACTATGAGGTAGATGGTCACCCATGATCAAATCAGATTGAATGGCGGAGCAGGCTTGATGGGCTGAATGGCCTACTCCTGTTCCTACTTGATTAACATGTCCACAAATTGCACCGTTTCAACTGAGCAAATGTTTGGTGGCTGCCCATTCCCTGGTTCACTCCCCCTGGTGATGTCTTGATCAATCAGGGTTGACTTGGTTAGGTAGCATTTAAACAAAAGCTTGCCAGTTAACTGTTCCCTGATGCATTCTCCATGGCAACACCACTTGCCACCCAGTGTCCCAGCTTTTCCTTGTTATAAGCTGTGTTGGTGTATCTTGAACTATGTCCATATTCAAAAAGTTAATTTTGTAACTTTATTGCCCAGAAGAGTCTGAAACAACGTCTAGGTAAGAGCAACATCCAAGCACGATTGGGACGCCCTGTGGGAGCTTTGGCACGAGGACCACTTGTAGGTCGGGGATCGCCAAGAGGAGGTGTGCGCCTTGGTCGTGGCGGAAGAGGCGGCCTGAGAGGAGGGCTCTCTCTCCGAGGTATGTGGTATTGTACTGATAATTCAGAGGTGTCCAAAGTGCATGAGTTACAGCTGAGTGGCTGCTGATGTGATCCATGATGGATGGGATCACTGACCCATTGTCTTTGAAATCAGTAGCTGTGGACTTAATCCAGATTGATCAAGACGGGGGTTGCTTTGATTTCACTACAGCATACCTCTGACCACAACACACAAATAGGGCAGAAGATGAATTGGGACACCACCAGCTGGACGTTCCCCTCCGAGCCACACGTGACCCTGGTTTTGAAGTATATCGTCATTCCTTTATTATCATTGGGTTAAAATCCTGGCACACCCTCCTGGGCAGAACTATGGGTATACCTACACCATGTGGACTGCAGTGCTTCAAGAAATCAGCTCACCACCGCTTTGGGCAATTAGGGATGGGCAATAAATGCTGACCTAGCCAGCGATGCCCACATCCCATTAATTTTATTAAAATAGTTACCTGTGGAATGTTTGGGATATCGTGACGGTGTGGATTGCACCATAATGGTCCCAGTCCTTGTCCTTCATTGCTGCAGTTAAAGAACAAAGAATATTAGGGTTAGGGTTATTCCAAGCACTCTAAATTTGCACTTTCTCAAATGCCTTTTGGAATTACTTCTACATTACTTCAGCCACATTACTCTCATGTACCCTCTGTTTCCTCTTCAAAATGTTCGAGCAACTTATTTGACCACGATTTGCCTTTGAATCCGTGCTGGCTTTCGTTAATTAACTACATTTGCCAAAATTAATCATTTCTAAAATCTCCCCCACCACTGAGGTTAAACTGACAGGCCTGCAGTTATGCAGCTTATCTGTACATCCTTTTGGGGAGGTACTGGTATTGTCACTGGACCAGTAATCCATTTACCCAGTACAATGGTCTGGGGTGACCGGTTCAAATCCCACCAGGTGATATGGGCCAGGACTTAAAAACTCCAAAGTGTATTATGAAGTTCACCTAACTTTTAAGTTGAATTTGGTTTGCATAAACACACAAGCCTTCACTGCAGGTACGATTCATCAGACATCCTAAACGCTTTAATCAAGCGTTAAGGGGCAATTTAGCGTGTCCAATCCACCTATTCTGCACATCATTTTGGGTTGTGGGGGCGCAGCCTACTCAAACACGGGGAGAATGTGCAAACTCCACACGGACAGAGACCCAGAGCCGGGATCGAACCTGGGACCTCGGCGCTGTGAGGCAGCAATGCTAACCACTGCGCCATCGTGCTGCCCTTCAATTACAAACATAAATACACCACACAGTTGCAGTAATTTATGTATATAACACTTAATGAATTCCCCCTTAGCTGTTCCAATTCAATAACAAAATCCAATTTAAACCAAAACCCTTTTCAAGGGCGTGGCCCGGCACACTATTCTCACTCGAATGGCACTGGTCCTTTTCCTGAAATTCTGTTCCCATTCCAACCAGCAAATTCAAACTCCTTCCGGAAAGCAAACTATATCTTTAAAGTTACCAAGGCAGTTGGCCACAACCAATGTGCTTTTTGCTGGAACAGCTTTTAAAATGAAAACCGGGGAAAACAACACCTCTTCTGCAGTCCACAGTAGTCAAACTGAGACCCTCTCTTACCCCACAGCCCAGTGTGCTACAAGTCACATGATGAGAGACAAAACCTTTCTTAAAGGCACACTCACATGACATGGCTGACAGTGAAATTTGAATTCAGTAAAAATGTGGAATTAAAAGTCTTAATGATGAGCATGAAACCATTGCCGATTGTTGTAAAAATCCATCTGGTCCGCTAATGTCCTTCAGGGCAGTGAATCTGCCGTCCTTTACCCGGTCAGGCCATATGTGACTCCAGACCCACACAGCGATGCGGTTGACCACTCCGGTTCGGGGTCAATTGGGGATGGGCCACAAATGCTGACCCAGACAGCAACGCCCACATCCCAGGACTGAATTACAAAATATTTTGAACAAGGGTATCCCATGAGCAATTCTGTTCAGTTTTGGGATGAAGTCGCTGTGCCTTATGTGCACGGAGAAAAGTACTGGAACAGACTTGAGATGAAAGGCTAGCTTCTGCGCTGTAACACTGACTTATTTTATTAATTTAACCTTCTCTCTTGGAAGGCATGAATTCCTTGCTGTGTCACAGTTCCGCATTTGTTAGCCTGTCCCCCGTGACAGCTTTAATGCTCACCTGATATAACTGCAAAGTGCTGATGTGAAATGTCATCCACATTTGCGCGCAATACTTTGGAAGCCCTTTGAAGCACAGCCCAGCGATTATGTTCTTTTTATAGTTTCTCATCTCTGGTGCCATAGGGCCGGTTTAGCACAGTGGGCTAAACAGCTGGCTTGCAATGCAGAACCATGCCAGCAGCGTGGGTTCAATTCCAGTACCGGCCTCTCCAAACAGGCGCCGGATTGTGGCGACTGGGGGCTTTTCACAGTAACTTCATTTGAAACCTACTTGTGGCAATAAGCGATTAAGGGGCTAGAACAAAGAAAATTACAGCACAGGAACAGGCCCTTCGGCCCTCCCAGCCTGCGCCGATCCAGATCCTTTATCTAAACCTGTCGCCTATTTTCCAAAGATCTACTTCTCTCTGTTCCCCGCCCATTCATATATCTGTCTAGATGCATCTTGAATTATGCTATCGTGCCCGCCTCTACCACCTCCGCTGGCAAAGCGTTCCAGGCACCCACCACCCTCTGCGTAAAAAACTTTCCACGCACATCTCCCTTAAACTTTCCCCCTCTCACCTTGAAATCGTGACTCCTTGTAATTGACACTCCCACTCTTGGAAAAAGCTTGTTGCTATCCACCCTGCCCATACCTCTCATAATTTTGTAGACCTCAATCAGGTCCCCCCTCAACCTCCGTCTTGCCAACGAAAACAATCCTAATCTACTCAACCTTTCTTCATAGCTAGCACCCTCCATACCAGGCAACATCCTGGTGAACCTCCTCTGCACCCTCTCTAAAGCATCCACATCCTTCTGGTAATGTGACGACCAGAACTGCACGCAGTATTCCAAATGTGGCCTAACCAAAGTCCTATACAACTGTAAAAAGACTGCCGACACTTGTAGTCAATACCCCGTCCGATGAAGGCAAGAATGCTGTATGCCTTCTTGACCACTCTATCTACCTACGTTGCCACCTTCAAGGTACAATGGACCTGAACTCCAAGATCTCTCTGTACATCAATTTTCCCCAGGATTCTTCCATTGACCGTATAGTCCGCTCTTGAATTAGATCTTCCAAAATGTATCACCTCGCATTTCATAGAATTTACAGTGCAGAAGGAGGCCATTCGGCCCATCGAGTCTGCACCGGCTCTTGGAAAGGTCAACACCTCCACCCTATCCCAGTAACCCCACCCAACACTAAGGGCAATTTATCATGGCCAATCCACCTAACCTGCACATCTTTGGACTGTGGGAGGAAACCGGAGCACCCGGAGGAAACCCACGCACACACGAGGAGAACATGCAGACTCCGCACAGACAGTAACCCAAGCCGGAATCGAACCTGGGACCCTGGAGCTGTGAAGCAATTGTGCTACCCACAATGCTACCGTGCTGCCCTTAGATTTACCTGGATTGAACTCCATCTGCCATTTCTCTGCCCAACTCTCCAGTCTATCTATATTTTGCTGTATTCTCTGACAGTGCTCCTCGCTACCTGCAACTCCACCAATCTTAGTATCATCTGCAAACTTGCTAATCAAACCACCTGTACCATCGTCCAGATCATTTATGTAAAGCACAATGGGCTAAACAGCTGGCTTGTAATGCAGAACAATGCCAGCAGCGCGGGTTCAATTCCCGTACCGGCCTCCCCAAACAGGCGCCGGATTGTGGCGACTAGGGGCGTTTCACAGTAACTTCATTGAAGCCTACTTGTCACAAGCTATTATTATAATGGGCAGCGCGGTGGCACAGTGGGTGAGCACCGCTGCCTCACGGCGCCGAGGTCCCAGGTTCGATTCTGGGTCACTGTCCGTGTGGAGTTTGCACATTCTCCCCGTGTTTGCGTGGGTTTCACCCCCATGACCCAAAGATGTGCAGGTTGGGTGGATTGGCCGCGCTAAATTGCCACTTAATTGGAAAAATGAATTGGGTACTTTAAAAAAACAAACTCTTATTAATTTAAGTATGGGGCTGGTTTAGCACAGTGGGCTAAACAGCTGGCTCATAAAGCAGAACAAGGCCAGCAGCGCGGAATCAAGTCCCGTACCAGCCTCCCCGAACAGGCGCCGGAATGTGGCGACTAGGGGCTTTTCACAGTGACTTCATTTTAAGCCTCCTTGTGACAAGTGATTTTCATTTCATGATTTTACAGCTGCTATACTGTAATTGTTGATAAAAGCATTCATACCCTTGACTGCGCCCCCAGCCAGGTATTTTCAGGATCTTTTCTTTTGTCTTTTTAAATCCTATATCCCACTACATTGTGGGTGGCTCCTTTGGCACTCAAATTTCAGTTTCTCTCAAGCATGTAGCAATAAAGTGGGGCACAAAGTAGCCTCATCCACGCGTGTGTATTTGTTTTTCTTAGGTCAGAGTCCAAACAGAGGACGTGGTGGAGTTCCAAGATTAGGACTGAAACGAGGTGGAATGAGGGGTCGAGGAGGCCTGAGCCGAGGAGGGCCACCTGGACGAGGAGGGATCGGTGGTAGAGGTAGTACTAGCGCTGGCTGGATGGATGCGCCACGGTTAACCTTCGCCAACATTGTCTTGTATTTCAGCAATGACTGAACACCTTTGCACACCAGGGGTAGCATATACCGACTAGGAAATTGGAGGAGAATTAATAATAATCTTTATTATTGTCACAAGCTGCTTCTTATGCAAGTATAGCCCTCCTTAAATAAGGAGACCGAAGCTACACGTTACTCCAGGTGTGCTCCCGCCAATGTCCGGGACAATTGGAGCTCGAATTCCCCACTTAAGGCCAATATTCCATTTGCCTTCCTAATTACTTGCTGTACCAACGTGCTGTTTTTTATCTGATCCGTCGACCAGGACAGCCAATTCTCTCGCCAGCATCCTGCAGGCCCTCCATTCAAGTAATAATCTATTGTTCTATTCTTCTTTCAAAGTGGACAAACTCACACTTTCCCAGGCTGTACGCCCCATCTGCCGAATGTTTTGCCACTCGCATAACCTGTCTGTATCCCGCTGTCGACTTTTTGTGCCCTCTTCGTAACTTTCGTTCTTGTCTATCTTTTGTGTCAGGTCGCGGAGGAATAGTGGGCCGCGGTCGAGGTGGCTTCCCCAGTCGAGGCAGGGGCCGGGGACGAGGAAGAGGAGCGACCCGCCCCCCGCTGACCCGCGAGCAGCTGGACAATCAGTTGGATGCGTACATGTCGAAGACGAAGGGGCACCTTGACGCTGAGCTTGATGCGTACATGGCACAAGCAGACGGCGAAGCAAACGATTAGTGACATTCACTTGGGCAATGCTAGTTTTACTGATAGTATCTGAACTTTGAATTGAGAGGGATTCTAGCAAAACTATACAAGAAACGAAAAGAAGACTTTTCAGGAAACCATATAAGCTGTATTTGGACTGACAAATAGTCGGATGTCAAAGGTTTTGCTTTTTAATTCCTGTCCTTTGACGTTTTTACATTTTGAGAAGTTCATGGTCCTGTTTGGAAACCCCGCTGTTCTTTTCAATTGTGTAATCATCATGACATTGTATAAAGTTTATTCTCTTTCCTTAGAGACTGAGGATATTGTAGTTTCAGAGGTTGTTTTTACTGTGTTAAAACCTTCCCGTCCCTTTTTTTTTTAAAGAGTGCAGACTCCATTAACAATCTGCCACGTTGTGGCAGAATCGTTTATCATAAAATTTTAAGAGTTCGAAAGATCTGTTGTTTTTTCCTGCTGCAGACTTGTATGCATTTATTTGTTTTTCTTTCGTCTTTGAGTGGTAGGAGTTGCGGTTTAAGCAGACAGATAGCTGTCTCGATTATTCTGGTCTCCTCCGTCTAGTTTTCAGGAGGAAGGGGAGACTTGACGTGCCCGAGATGCGCTGTAATGCCAGTTTTCGCTAAATATTTTGCCACCAGATGTCACTGGTGTCCTACTGAAGTCGAATGTTCTGTTGATCACACCTCCTCCCACCTCTGGCGCGGCATTCCCAGGATGTCCAGCCTCGCCTACCGGCACAGCATTCTGGAAATGCTCACCCGTCCCCACGTCATACTGAGAAAATTCAGCGTCACATCCAGATTCTGCTTTCTGGGACCGCCCTGCCCCACTCGACAGTGTATTGGGAACCCCACCCCTCTGGCACAGCATTCTGGAAGTGGCTCAGCCCCACCCCTCCAACACAGCCGCCATGGCATGTTCCAGATCCCATCTCAGGGGTCTCTATATCCCAGTTGGGTGCTGCTTATTCCCCTTTATCCACTGGCATCCTTCAACTACAGGTAATTCTTCAGAGGAAAGGTGGACAATAGCTGCACTTTGTTCACTGCTGTACAGTTCTATCGTCAGTTGTGGAGGAGGAAGGTAAGCTCGGTACAGTTGTTGGCAGGATAGATGAGAGTGGTTTGAGGATTTTAAATCCGGACAATTCGAGGAGGATGGTCTGCTCAACAGTGTCAAACATTGCCGAGAAGGATAAGGGGAGAAAGTTTTTTTTTTGTCAATTTCATGATGTCAAATGATACAGGTAAGAAACGGGCTTCTATTTTACTTGGGGCATAAATACAGGTATGGATTGAAGCTGAAATAAATGTTCTGAGCATTGGAGTCCCCTAATTGAATACCTTTTTAAGTCAAAATTCTAGATCAATTTGGGGAAATTACATTGGATACTTAATACCCATTGAAACTGTTTCCTTCTGAAACTTTCTGGTGCACCGCCTGACATACGCCCGTGTCCCCGAGCTCTCTGATTTCTGCAGTGTGGGAAACTGGCATGGGAAAGTCAGCTACTTCTGCAGATCAATGGAGCGCTCATTAAGCTGCCATCTTTCACTCACATGCAGTTGATGATATTGTCTTCATTTCTGCTGAGTTGAAATTCACCAACTTGGCACAGCAGGCAGTGAGCCCATATTTGATCTGCCAATTGTGACTGAGATAAAGTTGTTCCGAATATAGGTCGTGGACACGGGGGGGGGGGGGGGGGGGGGGGGAGAGAAAGGAACTTGCACAACACGTTTTTCAGCATGGCAGCTGGAATCTATTCTGTAAGGTTTGCTGGCACATTAATAGTTGGGCATTTTGTCTGGCTGCATTTACGCGACTCTTGTCTTGGATCCCTGAGCAGACGTTCTCCTGTACATCGGTTCTGGTAAAACGGTGAAATGTTAACTTCCTCTCCCCACGGCTGTTGTCTGACGTGGGGCTTTCCAGCATTTTCTGTTTTTATTTTAGATTTCCAGCATCTGCAGTAATTAGTTTTCCCACTTGTTTTTGTTACCTGTTCACTATTCTCGCCTATCCGTGAAGGTAATCGTGGGAGTGTTGTGCGTTTGATGGATATTTAACTGTGGAGGCCTTCACAACTAAGACACCTGATGTCTGAATGTGCCTTTTCTACAACTATGGGGAGGCCAGAAGCAGGAGCTCTGCCGCAGGCTGATTGGAGCCAGTTATAGAGTCTGTACCGTTATGGGCCAGGGTTTAGAGAACCCCAAAGTGTATCCTGGAATTCACCTGACCGACAACTTTTAATAGATTGTGGTATGGGGAGCACACGGCCCACTCTACAGGTGTGATGCAGCAGAAATCCACAGTGCTTTTAAATTAAAACAATGTTTATTCATGAAACCAGTTAATATAAACCCACAGTAAACATCTTAACCACTATAACACCAATCCTCCACACAGATACAATATTCTATAAGTAAACCTGAATCTCCTTGCAACATCCATAAGACAAACAACCCTTTTTAACACTGAGATGAGGTATAAATTCACGACTGAGAGCAGTTATCGCTTTTAAATTAGCAAGTGATTTGAAAACATTCCTTTCATGCAGAAAGAAATCAGAATTGCATCTGATTTTGCTGGATGCAGCTCCCAATCTGCAGAACGAAACTAAGCACCCTGTAGCAGACAGACCAAAGCGAAAGTAAAAGCAGACAGACAGCCCAGCTCCACCCACACTCTGACATCACTGATAAACACCCATTTCTTAAAGGTACATCCACTACAGCTATTTGATAAACCAGTAACTGCTTCATTCAACAGTCAACCTCTGAACTGCTTCCAACACAAATAGGTTCCGCCTCAAGAAGGTGGCTAAAACTACACCATACTCTTGGTGTGGTATCATCAATGCCCTGTATAGTTTAACAAGATCTCCAAACTTCTATACCGGGTCCCCCCTTGCAATAAAGGGCAACATTCCATTTGTCGTCCTAATTACTTGGCCGTAGCTGCATGCTGGTGTTGTGTTTCTCTGCTGGATGTGCTCTGTTCACGATCTTTTAAACTACAATCCCCTGGTTAACACTTCAGGGGCCCAGGTCACCATGATGCAATGGTCATTAACTCTTCCCTTTTAAAAAAATCTTTATTGTCACAAGTAGGCTTACATTAACACGGCAATGAAGTTACTGTGAAAAGCCCCTAGTTGCCACATTCCAGAGCATGTTCGGGTACACGGAGGAATAATTCAGAATGCCCAATTCACCTAACCACGTCTTTCGGGACGTGTGGGAGGAAACCCACGTAGACACGGGGAGGACGTGCAGACTCCGCACAGAGACAGTGACGCAAGCCGGGAATCAAACCTGGGTCTCTGGAACTGTGAAGCAACAGTGCTAACCACTGTGCTACCATGCTGCCCATCTCTGTCCCAACTTCAGCTCAAATATTATCTTGTATAGCACTCAGGCAGATTCCTCGACCGCCAGTCCGTCCTTAAACAATGGGATGTTTAAATTTCGACGGTTGAGATGGCATGTGGGATACTTGCCTTTATTAGCCGAGGCATTGAATATAAGAACAGGGATGTTATGATGGAGCTGTATAAAATGCTCATTGGGCCTCAGCTAGAGTACTGTGCAGTTCTGGTAGCCACACTACAGGAAGGATGTAATTGCACTGAAGGGTGCCTGGCCTATAGTTTCAGCTGTGATGGTAGGCTAGTTAGGTTGGGGTTGTTCTTGGAGCAGTGAAGGCAGAGTGGGGACCTGCTCGAGCTGTATAAAAGTATGAGGAATGTAGGGTAGATGGGAAGGAACTTTTCCCCTTAGAGGGGTCAATATCCAAGGAGCATTGATTGAAGGTAGGGGACGGGATTTAAGGAAAAACCTTTTCACCCAGAGGGCAGTGGGAATCTGGAACTGACGGCCTGAGTGGCCGGGGAGCCCTCGCAACATACAAGAAGAATTTAGATGAGCACTTGAAATGTCACACACTAAATGTAAATCTTTATTGTCGCAAGTAGGCTTACATTAACACTGCAATGAAGTTACGGTGAAAATCCCCTGTTCGCCACATTCCGGTGCCTGTTCGGGTACACGGAGGGAGAATTCAGAATGTCCAATTCACCTAAGTCTGTGTATTTATCGTATGTCCCATGTTTTTTATGTATGGAACGATCTGGATTCTACGCAGAACGATACTTTACACTCTACTTCGGTACACGTGACTCAATCCTAACCAGGAAATGCTGGATAAACTCCGGTTTCTGTCAGTTTCGCCGCCTTCGCTGCATCTATTCCAAAGGTGTCACTTTCGAAAACCCTGCTTCTGACATGTCCGCCTTTTTTCTCAACCGAAGATTCCCACTGTGGCCAACAGGACACTTGATCGTGTCCAATCCATCTCCCACACCTCTTCCCTCACCCCTACTCCTTCCCCTCCCTCCCAGAACCATGACTGGGTCCCTCATGTCCTCATTTTTCAGCGCACTGACCTGAGCTTGCAAAGAATCATCCCCCGCCATTTCCACCAACTCCAGCACTAAACACCTCTTCCTCTTGCCTCCATTCCATCAGCATTCCACATCCCTCTGTGGTGTTAACTTTTGGTTGGCTCTTAATTTGGCTATGTTTAATCACGTTTGCTCAAGAGTCGCCAGGTATCTTTCGACACCGCCACAAGGTTCAGAACCGAATACTGATCAATGACTCGATACACCAGTTAGTTCAAAAGCAATGCTCATTTATTTACAAACAGTCAAATCTACTCATGCATAAACTCTACAAACTAAACTACCACTATTACTAAGGCCTATACTTAGCTTTGGGTGCCCACTCAGCCAGGAACAATGGCCGTGCGGAAGTGATTGCTGGAACTGAAGAACATAGATTGGGGGCGGATGTTTGAGGGCAAATCAACATCTGACATGTGGGAGGCTTTCAAGTGGCAGTTGAAAGGAATTCAGGACCGGCATGTTCCTGTGAGGAAGAAGGATAAATACGGCAATTTTCGGGAACCTTGGATGATGAGAGATATTGTAGGCCTCGTCAAAAAGAAAAAGGAGGCATTTGTCAGGGCTAAAAGGCTGGGAACAGACGAAGCCTGCGTGGAATATAAGGAAAGCAGGAAGGAACTTAAGCAAGGAGTCAGGAGGGCTAGAAGGGGTCACGAAAAGTCATTGGCAAATAGGGTTAAGGAAATTCCCAAGGCTTTTTACACGTACATAAAAAGCAAAAGGGTAGCCAGGGAAAGGGTTGGCCCACTGAAGGATAGGCAAGGGAATCTATGTGTGGAGCCAGAGGAAATGGGAGAGGTACTAAATGAATACTTTGCATCAGTATTCACCAAAGAGAAGAAATTGGTAGATGTTGAGTCTGGAGAAGGGTGTGTAGATAGCCTGGGTCACATTGAGATCCAAAAAGAAGAGGTGTTGGGTGTCTTAAAAAATATTAAGGTAGATAAGTCCCCAGGGCCTGATGGGATCTACCCCAGAATACTGAAGGAGGCTGGAGAGGAAATTGCTGAGGCCTTGACAGAAATCTTTGGATCCTTGCTGTCTTCAGGGGGTGTCCCGGAGGACTGGAGAATAGCCAATGTTGTTCCTCTGTTTAAGAAGGATAACAAGGATAATCCCGGGAACTACAGGCCGGTGAGCCTTACTTCAGTGGTAGGGAATTACTGGAGAGAATTCTTCGAGACAGGATCTACTCCATTTGGCAGCAAATGGACGTATTAGTGAGAGGCAGCACGGTTTTGTGAAGGGGAGGTCGTGTCTCACTAACTTAATAGAATTTTTCGAGGAGGTCACTAAGATGATTGATGCAGGTAGGGCAGTGGATGTTGTCTATATGGACTTCAGTAAGGCCTTTGACAAGGTCCCTCATGGTAGACTAGTACAAAAGGTGAAGTCACACGGGATCAGGGGTGAGCTGGCAAGGTGGATACAGAACTGGCTAGGCCATAGAAGGCAGAGAGTAGCAATGGAAGGATGCTTTTCTAATTGGAGGGCTGTGACCAGTGGTGTTCCACAGGGATCAGTGCTGGGACCTTTGCTCTTTGTAGTATATATAAATGATTTGGAGGAAAATGTAACTGGTTTGATTAGTAAGTTTGCAGACGACACAAAGGTTGGTGGAATTGCGGATAGCGATGAGGACTGTCGGAGGATACAGCAGGATTTAGATTGTTTGGAGACTTGGGTGGAGAGATGGCAGATGGAGTTTAATCCGGACAAATGTGAGGTAATGCATTTTGGAAGGTCTAATGCAGGTAGGGAATATACGGTGAATGGTAGAACCCTCGAGTATTGAAAGTCAAAGAGGAGTGTTACTTGTGACAAGGCAGTTGCCAATTAGGGCTAGTTTTCATTTTTGTTATTTATTATTTATTCATTTTTTGTTTATAAAATAGGTCATTGTTATTTGTGTTGTTATAATATTGTGTAAAGGATGCACAATGTACTGTGTTGGTTGACCAAAAATTTTCAATAAAATATTTAATAAAAAAAAAGAAAGTCAAAGAGATCTAGGAGTACAGGTCCACAGGTCATTGAAAGGGGCAACACAGGTGGAGAAGGTAGTCAAGAAGGCATACGGCATGCTTGCCTTCATTGGCCGGGGCATTGAGTATAAGAATTGGCAAGTCATGTTGCAGCTGTCTAGAACCTTAGTTAGGCCACACTTGGAGTATAGTGTTCAATTCTGGTCGCCACACTACCAGAAGGATGTGGAGGCTTTAGAGAGGGTGCAGAAGAGATTTACCAGAATGTTGCCTGGTATGGAGGGCATTAGCTATGAGGAGCGGTTGAATAAACTCGGTTTGTTCTCACTGGAACGAAGGAGGTTGAGGGGAGACCTGATAGAGGTATACAAAATTATGAGGGGCATAGACAGAGTGGATAGTCAGAGGCTTTTCCCCAGGGTAGAGGGGTCAATTACTAGGGGACATAGGTTTAAGGTGAGAGGGGCAAGGTTTAGAGTAGATGTACGAGGCAAGTTTTTTACGCAGAGGGTAGTGGGTGCCTGGAACTCGCTACCGGAGGAGGTGGTGGAAGCAGGGACGATAGGGACATTTAAGGGGCATCTTGACAAATACATGAATAGGATGGGAATAGAGGGATACGGACCCAGGAAGTGTAGAAGATTGTAGTTTAGTCGGGCAGCATGGTCGGCACGGGCTTGGAGGGCCGAAGGGCCTGTTCCTGTGCTGTACATTTCTTTGTCTTTGTTTGTTTGTTGCTCGGTTCTGAGGCTGCTGGGTTGAGCTGTTTACAGGGCAGCAACTAGGAGCGTCTATCTCGTAGCGTGCGTTGACTTGGGAGTTACTTGGTCTGGTGCAGCTGCTAGGCAGGTCTCTCTCTTCGGTGGGAGCCAAAGCCAAAGGAGGGCGGTTCTCCCTTGGGGGATACCTTTTATGCTAAAAAGGGCTTTGCGCGCTTTTGGGCGGGAACTTGGCCTCAACTAATTGAGTCTTTCCCAATCATCTATCGATTTTCCTCCAATCGAGCTGTGGTTCCCTGATCGCTGGTGACTGTCAGTCTGCTTTGTCTTTGCTTCTTCTGGCGCCGGGGAGTCTGCCTTAACATTGTGTATCTAAATGTTTCCCTTTTGTCCCCGGAGATGGCTCATTAGTATGTAGATTGTTTGGTAGTTTCTGTCCTGTCTGAGAGTTTACGGTTCTAATCAACAGACGGAGCTTGCACCTGCTTGTTTCTTAGCATTGTCCAATTTTCCCTGCATTCTTTGCAAGTGTCCATTTTGTAATCGGGACGTGGCCATCCCAGATGGCCTACAGTGGTACCCAGGTCTACTCCTCCATTGCCCTGAACCCACCTCCATTGCCCTGAACCCACCATCCCCCTTCTCACAGCACCTTCCCCTGAAATCTCAGAAGGTGCAACAACACCTGCCCCTTTACTTCCCCGAGGGCCCAAACATTCAGGTGAAGCAACATTTCTCCTGCAACTTGATCTATTGTATTCGCTGATCCCAATGCGATGGTCTCCACATTGGGGAGACCAAACACGGGCTGGGTGACCACTTTGCAGAACATCTTGGCTCCCCCCACAAGCATGACCCCAACCTTCCCGCTTCCTGACCATTTGAACTCCGCTTCATGCACCACATGTCGATCCTAGACTTCCTGCAATGCTCCAGGGAGGCCCAACGCAAACTGGAGGAACACATTTTCCAATTAGGCCGCTACAGCCCTCTGGACTTAACATCACATTAAATAACATAGATAGAAAACTCCAAAATATATCATGGAGTTCACCTGACCTACAACTGTTTATTGATTGTGGTTACGATCAGCACAATGGCCTTTCAGATGTTACTCAATAGAGTTCTTAGGCGCTTTTAATTCATCAGCTACAAACATAAAATACCCCACACAGTTACAGTATAACCCTGAATGAATTCCTCCTTCACTGTTCCAATTCAATAACAAAATCCAAGAAAACCAGAAACCCCTTTTCAAAAGTGTGGCCCGGCACACCGCACTCTTACTGGTATAACACTTGTTATTGATACTCTGTTCTCCTTTTCAAACAGCAGGTTTGCGTTCCTTTCAGAAAGCAATTATCTCTTTTATGTTATCAAGAAGTCGGGAAGCAGCTTTTAAAATGAAGATAAGAGAAACGCTTCTTTCACCTGCGCGGTTCAAACCCCAGAGTGAAAGTAAAACCTCAGAGCCACAGCCCAGCTCCCCCACACCACACAATGACATCGCTGAAGCCACGTGATAAGACAAAAACATTTCTTAAAGGGACATTCCCGTGATATTAGGCCAGA